>NC_088877.1:41433267-41751973 GCF_032884065.1 Artemia franciscana | reverse complement strand
AGTGCCTAAAGTAGCAAAACTGGGACCGATAGATCAACAAAATTTGCGATCGCTATATGTCACTTGGTAGATACCAAGTGCCACAAAAATTGTTGGCCTGTGTAATCAACTTTGATTTGCCGTTAGAATCGAGTTTTTTTTTCTTTTTTACTCACCCCACTAATGCTTCTATAATGTTGTCATTGGTTTTAATGAGTTTTAGGTTTATATTTGTGACTTGGAATTTGAGTAACTGAAGGTGTGCAAAGACATTACTTTTTTTCCGAGATATTCAAAGGAGGCTGAAATCTTTTTTCCCCCTTTGTTTTGACCCAGGGGCCAGTTTCACAACTCGAATCCTGGCACCTAGAAAGGCATTGTCATTATATGTTATGGTTGGGAACCTGTTAGTGTTATTTTTTATTAGCAGTTTTGCTACTTTTGTAGAAGAATAGATTAAATTATTTTGTTTTGTTTAGGAATTCCTGAAGTAGATTCCTGTGCATTTATAGAGCAATGATTAAAAAGCTAATCAAAGTGAAGCAGTTAGAAACTGGTATAATGAGTGGCATAGCTGCTGAGAATTTAGTGGAAGTGAAAGAAAAGCTTTTGAAACTCGTTTATAAAAAAAAACAAAATCTTAATATATACCTAGAAGACTTCACTGAACTTGTTGATGAGGACTATTTTCAACAACTTGATAACAATTTGATAGTCTTAGCCTGTGAGGAGGATAAAGACCCCAGGGTATTAGTATCAGATCATGTGGTGAACCAGTTGAGTAGGGCTATTGAAAAGAATATGAATAATATTAATGCTATTCTCAGTAAACCTGAAATTGTTCAAAAAATTAAGAATTTATCAGAGAAATTGACAAAATCACCAAAGTGTGGTTTTAGTGGTAAAGAGGAGCATCCTGAGTGGTTTGATGGTTGTCCAACTGTGGCAAGGACAAAGGAGGAGTTTATGTTCAAAAGATGTCAGGACCGCATACGAGGCTATTTACGTTCATTTGTGATGCAGCTGAAAGAACATAGCGAAATTGCGTGTATGGACTATTTTGTAGTTCTGTTTAAAGAAAGATTGAAATGTAACATGTACCATGGGCATTTTTTTGATAGGTCAGCAGTTGACCGTGAGCGATATTGTGATGAATCTGGAGATTTTCCTTGTCAAGGAGAAGAATATGTTCCAAATTTGAACCAAAAGTCATGTTGCTATACACATATAATAAATCCATATGATTCTAAGGAGTCAAGAGTGCTTTTTTCTACTTGGAATTTGGATCATATTGTTGAGAGGTCTAGAACTGTAGTTCCATCTTTAATTGAAGCATGGAAAAATAGAAATGGTAGGTTAGTGAACTGGTCATATTTCTATGATCTAATGTTTACCACAAAAAATTTGAGACTTGTACATCCTGTGTGTCATAATAAAAAAGCGCATAAAGAACATTTGTGTGATGAAAAATATATTTATGTCTGATTTTCGCTGTTCAGAGATTATTTTTTTAATGAGGACAAACAAATAAAAAGCAAAAAAGAACTCACATTTTCTAAGGGTGTCTTGGTTTTTCACCGTTTTGTGTTGAAGAAAATGACTAAATAGAAAGAGAATTTTTGCTTTACCTTTACTGTACAATATTGCAATGTAAGTGTTAAACTCATCATCATTGCAGTATTTGTTTCAAATTTTGACTTTTATTGCATATGTACTCGTGGTAAAAAGTTTATGTATTCCCAAAATATTTAAAACTAGGGTAAATTTAGTTAGGATGTTTGGAGGAAAGTGGGTATGATGCCAGGAGTGTTTTGAAGAAAAATTTCTGTTGGTAAAAAATAACATGTGCTATTATAGCTTCAAAAAGGATTGGTAAATCATCTCCTCTCCTGAGCCGGGTCCAAAGAACCCACTTATGGAGTTGAATATTATAGCTAAACTGCCCTTTTTTCTTGTTTTAATCTCTCCTTTCAGGATTATGACTGTTTGTAATCAAGTTGTTTAAATTTGTGTCATACTAATGGTATTTTGACGACTTAAGGGTAACTTCTGTATGTCAAGTTGCTTGTCTTCACATTTTTTTATAATAAATGTTAGACTTAATTATTGACTTTTTTTTGTAGTTTTGATGAAGTCTCTATGTGGTAGCTGGTATATATATATATAAAAAAAAACTTATGTTACTTTTGATCAGTGCGTCTCAGCCTTTTAACACCTGTCAACCACCAAAACTAGGAAAAGTTTTGATGTGCGTTATCTGCATATCATAACCTGAGAGTTAAAACAGACAAAGAGATCTTTTTCGTTGGATTTGATTTTGTTAATTACGTTGTTGTGTGACATCTGGTGCTTCATCATTGTAAATATATATGTATATATATATATATATATATATATATATATATATATATATATATATATATATATATATATATATATATATATATATATATATATATATATATATATATATATATATGCAGAAGGAGAAAAGTAAGACTGTTTTCCTACATTAGTAATTAATATAGATCAGTACTTGAATGAGGCCATGGCTAGGGGGCTGTGTGAAATGGAATGCAATGATAATATCCACTTGATCCCATTGCTTTGTTTTTATTATATGACTCTCTGAATAGATTAAATGAAAAAAAAACGAGTTTTTTTTTTTAACGGAAAGTAAGGAGCGACATTGAAACTTAAAACGAACAGAAATTACTTCTTATATGAAAGGGGCTGCTTCCTCATCAACGCCCCGCTCTTTACATTAAAGTTTGACTCTTTCTCTTAACTCTACTTTTTAGAACAATAAAAAACTTTAGCGTAAATATTAGGAGGAGGTGGCTCATCATATGTGTCACCCCCTAAAAGTCATAGAATCTTAACGAAAATCACATCAGATTCAGCATATCAGAGACCCCTATTGTAGAAGTTTCAAGCTCCTATCTACAAAAATGTGGAATTTTATATTTTTTCCCTGAAGGCAGATCACGGATGCGTGTTTATTTGTTTGTTTGTTTTGTTTTTTTTCCCAGGGGTGATCGTATTGACCCAGTGGTCCTAAAATCTTGCGAGAGGGCTTATTCTAACGGAAATGAAAAGTTCTAGTGCCCTTTTTAAGTGACCAAAAAAATTGGAGGGCACCTAGGCCCCCTCCCACGCCAATTATTTTCCCAAAGTCAACGGATCAAAATTCTGAGACAGCAATTTTATTCAGCGCAGTCGAAAAACCTTATAACTATGTCTTTGGGGACGACTTACTCCCCCACAGTCTCCGTGGGAGAGGCTACAAGTTACAAACTTTGACCAGTGCTTACATATAGTAATGGTTATTGGGAAGTGTACAGACGTTTTCGGGGGGATTTTTTGGTTGGGGGAGGGGTTGACAAGAGGGGGATATGTTGGGGGAACTTTCCATTGAGGAATTTGTCATGGGGGAAGAAAATGTTCATGAAGGGAGCGCAGGATTTTCTAGCATTATTTAAAAAAAAAATGAAAAAATAAATATGAAAAGTTTTTTCAACTGGAAGTAAGGGAAGGAATGAAAACTTAAAACGAACAGAAATTATTACGCATGGCTCACCTCCTTCTAATACCTCGCTCTTTACGCTAAAGTACTTTTAGTGATTTCAACTATTTATTCTACGGCTTTTGTGATTCAGGGGTCATTCTTAATGAATTGGGACAAAATTTAATTTTTAGTGTAAAGAGCGAGGTACTGACGAGGGGGTGAACCCCTCATATATGTAATAAAAAGATGAGATTACTAAAGTTCGTTACGTAAGCTAATTTAGAAGTTATGTTTATCTTTTACTAATAAAAAAATTCGTAAAAAATTAAAAGTTCTAGTTGCCTTTTTAAGTCACCAAAAAATCGCAGGGCAACTAAGCTTCCTCCACCGTTCCCTTTTTACTCAAAACCATTCGATCGAAACTATGAGAAAGCCATTTAGCCAAAAAAACTTGCAAATTTCGTGTTAATTATTCCTTTGCGGAGAGCCAAAATCAAAACATGCATTGATTCAAAAACGTTCAGAAATTAAATAAAAAAAAACAAGTTTTTTAGCTGACAGTAAGGAACGACATTAAAACTTAAAACGAACAGAAATTACTTCTTATGTGAAAGGGGCTGCTTCCTCATCAACGCCCCGCTCTTTACGCTAAAGTTTTTTACTGTTTTAAAAAGCAGAGTTGAGAGAAAGAGTCGAACTTTAGCGTAAAGAGCGGGGTGTTGATGAGGAAGCAGCCCCTTTCATATACGAAGTAATTTCTGTTCGTTTGAAGTTTTAATGTCGCTCCTTACTGTCAGCTAAAAAAACTTGTTTTTTTATTTAATTGCTAAGAGACCCAGTACTGGGAGAGTACAAGTTACCAACTTACCTAGCTTATTTCAAAATTTATTTTAAGAAAATTGATAGTATTTCAAAAACTTGTTTAGACAGAAGTCGCATAACCATAGTTATTGCACTCCATCTTTTAAAATTTGTAAACATCTTCTAAAGGCCATAGCGTTTTCTACGCTTTACTAAAAACGAAAGTCATTTCGCGTTGCGTGTTTTTTATTTTTCTTAACATCAACAGCAAAAGTAAAGGAATAATATCACTGGGAGGCTTTGCAAATAAGAGTGGTTGTAATCCCCCTCCCTCCCAAGTCCTTTTAACGACTTAAATGTTTTTCAGTTTTTATTAATGAAAAAAAAATCACCTTAAATGTTCCTTTTGACATGCATTTATTTATTGATAGTAATATATGTTCGTTTTAATGTTGAATTTCTGTAGATTGTTATTTGTAGGATATTATTTCTAATCATCTTAGGTTTCAATATGGCTATTTACTTTTCTTTGAAAAACATCTTTTTGAAAAGGGATTAAAAAAAGGCTGCAAAAATGGAAAAGTTAGGACTAATCGCGGCAAAAAAGCTATGGTATTGTCGCAAGGAGGAGTTTGACATCTTTTCACAGAAGTAGAGAATATAAATAACTCAAAGCTTGTTAAGATTTTTGCCACTGTTGCCGAAATATTGGCAATTTTAATTTTTGCGAGATACGAGGATGTAGCGGAATTATTGGCGATTTTAATTTTTGCGAGCTACGAGAATGTAGCCGAAATATTGGCAATTTTAATTTTTACGAGCTTCGAGGATGTAGCCGAAATATTGGCAAGTTTAATTTTTACGAGCTTCGAGGATGTAGCCGAAATATTGGCAAGTTTAATTTTTACGAGCTGCGAGGGTGTAGCTGAAATATTGGCAATTTTCATTTTTACGAGCTACGAGGATGTAGCCGAAATATTGACAATTTTAATCTTCCAGTGCTTGAAAGGGTGTCTAATTTGTAGTCTATATAGCACGATTTCAACATTAGGCGACCCTAGTTGCATATAGTCTAAACCAAATAAGTAAATCTTGAAAGTAACAGATCCATGGCCGGTAGGTAGCAGAAGAAGCACAATAATCAAAGATATATTTTACCTGCATGACAGCAAGGCGTCTCTTTCGTTAAAGAAGGGAAATAATTTAAGCCATGACTACTTCTTTATTGTTGACTGGAGTGGTTATTTCTTGTTTAAATTGTTACGGTTTAAATTCTTCTCTTTTTCTACTCAAAGCGTGTTGCTGTGATACAGGTAAAATGTTTATTTTTACCTAAATAAATATTTACGTAAAATATTTATAATAATTAATATTTTAATAATTAAAGCTATAATATTAAATATTAAAAGGTAAAATATTCATTGATTGCTCTTCTTTTCTTCCTAGTGGCCACAGACCCACTGTTTTTAAAATTTACGTCTCTGCCTTTGTCATGGTGGACCAGTTTGGCTTTAAGTTTCTTTTATAATCCAAGCCCGTAGTGGGTTACAAATTCTTTCTTTTTAATCCAAAAATAGTGTCTTATGCTGAATAAATTATTTCGTTTGGGACAGGGGTCGGTGGCGTGACTCTGTAAGCTCAGCCAGAGTCGACCCAGCTCTAAATGGGTACCTGGAGAAATCTGGGGAAAGTAAGCAGGAAGGGTGTGCGAAAGCACAGTATGGTTGGCCCCCAGCCCCCCATTGCACTTCCTGGCTGAAGGGCCATGAAACGGAGATCAGCACTGCCGGTTCGGACCTTAAGGGTCTTGTGCCGTCTTACTTAATTTTACTTTTTTATGCTGAAAAAAGCGTGTCTGCATCGAATGATCCAGTTTTGATGCGTTAATGTATTTTTTCTCCAAATTTTCACGGACGACCGTCTTTGCAAGGTTTAACACAAATTATTTGTAGTGTTTGAATATTATTTGTAGAAGCCGTTCTAGTCGATGGCTAGCATGCTAGGCTTGAAATTCTTTGTCCGGGATGACAGGGATTCGAACCCTGATGTTGGTAATTCTTTTATTTAGAACGGGGTCTGTCGCGTGACTCTGTAAGCTCAACCTGAGTCAGACCTACTCTAAAGGGGGATGTGGAGAAATCTATAGAAGCGAAATAGGAAGGATTTGCGAAAGCACAGAGCGGCTGGCCCCCTTATCCCCTTTGCACTTCCTGACTGAAGCTTCTCCTTTATGCAGCTTCTCCTTTTCACCAGGTTTTTTATGTCGATTGGTACATTTTTTAGAATGCTCAGTGGGGGAGGGGGATACCAGCTCAGTTTTCTAACACGGGTGGGAGTAGAGAAATAAGACGTCCAGGTTTTCAATAGTGCGGGACAGTTTCTCAGTATTTTCCAATTCCGCTTCACAGTCCCTATACCATTCTTCACCAGATCGAGTGTTGTTTGTTATCAGTATATTTCATCTCAGTTTATAAAGGGATGAAATAGTCTCTCTCTAATAATGGATGAATAAGATTAAGTGACTGTACATAAAAAGCGGACAAAAGTTTTAATTGAAACAGTTACGTAGTAAGTAATGTCCTTCCGTTCGAAAGACTTGAGTCAATGTTAAATAAAAATAAACAAGTTTTTTCAACTGAAAGTAAGGAGCAGCAGTCAAACCTAAAATAAACAGAGATTATTACGTATATTAAGGGGACTTCCCCCTCCTCAATACCCTGCTCTTTACGCTAAACCGTTACTTTTTGTTCCAATAGTTTAAGAACGACTCCTGAAAAACAAGTAGTGTTTGATTAGTATAATAAGCTTTTTAGAAGTTATGAAAAAACCTTTAACGTAAAGAGTGAGGAGTTGAGGAGGGGGCAACCTACTCATATCTGTTATGAACAGATAATATAAATTTCTATTCGTTTTAAGTTTTACTGTTGCTTCTTGCTCTCAGCCGAAAAACTTGTTTTTAGTTTAATTTCTGATGCTTTTTAAATAATGCAGGAAATCCGCCCCCCCCCCTCCATGGAAAATTCCCTTTTCCCACAGTAAAATCCTTCCTCCATGGAATGATCCTCCTTCTTAGCCCCCCCACAAGAAAATCCCCCCGAACAATGTATGTATGCTTTCCAATAACCAATACTATATATAAACAATGGTCCTAGTTCATAGCTTGAAGCCCTTCCCCCGAAGACTGTGAGGGGTCAAGTCGTCCTCAAAGACATAATTATTAGATCTTTTGCCTATGCTGAACAAAATGACAATCTCAAAATTTGATCGGCTGACTTTTGGGAAAAAAGGGGCATGGGAAAATCACTTAAAAAGGACATTAGAACTTTTGATTTCCGATCAAATGAGCCCTCTACAGATCTTCTAGGATCACTAGCTCGACACGGTCACCTCTGGGGAAAACAAAGAAAAAATAACAAAGCAAACAAAAAAATAAACACGCATCTGTGATCTTTCATCTGGCAAAAAAAAAAAAAAAAAATGCAAAATTCCATATTTTTGTATATTGGAGCCTGAAACCTCTACAGTAGCGTTCTCTGGTATGATGACTCTGAGGGTCTGATTTTGATTAAGATCAATTGATGTTTTGGGGGTGTTTCCCCCCTTTTCCTAAAACTGGGCAAATTTTCTCAGGCTCGGAACTTTTGATGGGTAACATTAAACTCGATGAGTTTTTATATACTTTGAATACGCATCAGAATTTGATTCTTTTGATGCTTCTATTGTTATCAAGACTCTGTTTCTTAGAGTTTCGGTTACTATTGAGCCATATTGCTCCTTTGACATGAATAGTAAAAAAAAGGCTGTGCAGAATTTTTGACCGCACATAAAACAAAATTTGCACATTAATTTTTTAGGGCTAAATGGCTTTTTCATAGTTTTAATCGGAAGATTTTGAGAAAAAAAGGAACGAGGGAGGAGGCCTAGTTGCCCTCCAATTTTTTATTACTTAAAAAGGCAATTATAACTTTTAATTTCTTACGAACGTTTTCATAGGTAAAAAATATATGTAGCTTACGGATTAACTTACGTAGCGAACTTCTATATTCGTATGTTTTTATTGCGTATATGAGGGGGCTCACCCCTCGTCGATACCTCACTCTTTACACTAAAGCTTAAATTTTGTCCCAATTCCTTAAGAATGACCCCTTAATCACAAAGGCCGTAAAATAAATAGTTGAAATTACTAAAAATACTTTAGCGTAAAGAGCGAGGTATTACGAGGAAGTAAACCCCTCATATGCGTAATAATTTTTGTTCGTTTTAAGTTTTAATGCTGCTCCTCTCTTTCAGTAGAAACAACTTTTCATATTTATTTTTTCATTGTTTTTTAAATAATGCTAGAAAATCCTTCGCCCCCTCCATTGAAAGTCTCTTCCCCCATGAGAAGTTCCTCCATGGAAAGATCCTCCCACGTAACCCCCCCTCCAACTCTCCCCCCAAACCAAAAAAATCTCCCTGAAAATGTCTGTACGCTTCCCAGTAACCATTACTGTATGTAATAACAGGTCAAAGTTTGTAACTTGTAGCCCCTCCCACGGGGACTGCAGGGGAGTAAGTCGTCCCCAAAGACATAGTTATTAAGTTTTTCGACTATGGTGAATAAAATGGCTGCCTCAGAGTTTTGATCCGGTGACTTTGGAGGAAAAATGAGCGTGGGAGGGGGCCTAGGTGCCTTCCAATTTTTTGGTCACTTAAAAGGGCACTAGAACTTTTATCGTTAGAATGAGCCCTTTCGCGACATTCTAGGACCACTGAGTCGGTACGATCACCCCTGAAAAAAAAACAAAAAAACACGCATCCGTGATTTGTCTTCTGGCAAAAAATGCGAAATTCCACATTTTTATAGATAGGGGCTTGAAACTTCTACAATAGGGTTCTCTGATACGCTGAATCTGATGGTGTGATTTTCGTTAAGATCGTATGACTTTTAGGGGGTGTTTCCTCCTATTTTCTAAAATGGGGCAAGTTTTCTCAGGCTCGTAACTTTTGATGGGTACGACCGATCTTGATGAAAATTATATATTTAAAATCAGCATTAAAATGCGATTCTTTTGATGTAACTATCGGTATCAAAATTAACTATTGATATCCATTTTTAGAGTTTCGGTTACTATTGAGCCGGGTCGCTCCTTACTACAGTTCGTTACCACGAACTGTTTGACAATTGGCTTGGGATCATAGAGACTTTTAATCTCGACCTATGCTTCATAATTAATTCAGTAACCTTGTTATTTCGCAACAGTTGGCTTGGGATTGTAATGACATACCTTACCAATGTACCTTAAATCCATTCGTTATAAGGGTATGGAATTTCCAGCCTCTAAAAAGGATTGGTCTAAATTGATCCATTCTGAGAAGCTGGATAAAAGTGATCCTTATAATAGTGATTCGATTTCTAGTTCAGCTTGGTACGTTTACTATTCGGGATTTTTTCCAAAATTAATTTCTTCGTGTAGTCACATTATTCTCGGTTACTTTCTAAAATTCTTCCGCCTTCGCTTCATCAAGGCCATATTATTCCAGTATCAATAACTGCTGTTGGAAATGCAATTAAGCAGCTGAAATCTTCATCCGTTGATATTGATGGTCTTAGTGTACATAATCTAAATCCAAAGTGTGTTGTTCTTTTATTTCATTTGCAGTTGTTGTACCAAATGTGTTTAACACTGGTCCCGGATAGCTTTCTTTGTGGAACTGTCACCTCAAATCTAAAGTGGAGAAAACTCCCTTCTCAATGTTCATCTTATCGCCCTATAACCACTACATGTAACTTGAGTAAAATCCTTGAATATATCTTAATTCCTCATTTAAATGAAAATATAAATTTCGGATTGAATCAATTCGGGTTTCAATCTGGTATTGGTTGTCAACATGCACACGGTGTTCTTTCTTCCGCCCTTAAGAATAGCATGGCTGAGGGGTCGCCACTTCATATATGTACTTTGGAATTTTCTAAAGCTTTTGACAATGTAGTTCACAGTCAAGCTTTTTTCCCCCTTTTTAGTAATGGTGTAAATATTTCAGTCATTTTCTTCTTCCTTTTTGGTATGAGAATTCTTTCTTCCGAATTAATAAATCTGGATCTCCGTTTGTCCGTTTATGTCGGGGTGTCAAACAGGGAGGGGTTTTATCACCTAGTATATTTAAAATGTGTATCCCTGGTATTTTAGATGAAGTTAGATCAAATTATTTTATTGGACTCTCAGTTGTTTCTTATCTTGCTTATGCGGATGATCTTCTACTTTTGTGTAAAAATAATCTCTCGTTTATGGTATCAAAAGTTTCACGTCTATTTTCTGAAATTGGTTTTTCTCTTAATGTTGAGAAATGTGAATTTCTTGTTTTTAATGGTCCGACTTCCTCTAATGCTCCCTTAGTTTGTCGCGGTTTTTCTATATCCTTTGTTTCCGCCTTTCGGTGGTTGGATATTACTGTTACTAATTCAATTTCTTGCCTACGGCAGTGCACTGTTCGTGATGTTCAAAAGAAAATTCAAATGGGCTATTCTAAGATGCTAATCGAGGGAAGTATAATAGACGTACACTGGGTAGGCTATATGCTACATTCTGTGATCATTCTGTCCTTTATCTTTCTGGTCTTTATCCCCTTCTACCAGATTCGGACTTTTTATTTCAGATATTGTAAATTTTTACTTTGTCTCCCCCCTTGGTATAGCAATGGTAAGATAATTCGTAAGTTTGATGTTCCTGATATAAATGCAAAGTTGGCCATCCTGCATGGAAGGTTGTCGGAATCAGCTTTTTATCGTTTATCGCCTCATCATCCTTTGGTCCGTCTGTTCGGTTAATCTCATTGTAGCGTAGTTTTTTTTTCTATTTTATAGTGTATTTTTTTTGCAGTGTATTTCATTTTCTTTTTTTTTGTGTTACTCCACAAGTGCCATAACTTGTTATGATTGGGGTTATAAATATATTATAATTATTATTATTGTCTATTTTAAATTCATGTTCCTATACCCATATTTTACTCTATTGCTTCACATTACTATGGCTTTCTTAGTACGGTATGTTTTCTCTAGACAATTCGTTTGAAAAAAAACACGGCTCCTTCCAAATTGCAGGGCGTCGTGAAGCTCCAAAGTCAAACTAAAAACTTTGTCAAGAAAACAAGTTGTAGACTCTTGTCTTCCCAGGTTTTTCTGCAAGTTGTGTTTTTTTCACGATTGTAGTCTAATTTTTTGTGTTCTTCTTATTCTTTTCTATATAAGCGACCATTTTTACATTGAATTTAACAGAAATAAATCTGTAAATAAGTGGTTGTTCAAACTTACCCAAAGCAGGGCCAACTTTGGACAAATTGAGAACTTCCGTGAATAGTGCTTGAAATATAATAACGCCGTTCAAAACTGGAGGAAGGGTAACTTTTTGGAATTTGGCGATTTCAGGTCTATCAAATTGGCATTGCAGTAGCTAGGGATTTATGCCAGGGGGAGGGCAAGTCGAGGGGCTGACCAGAGGATGGAGAAGTCACAGCACGGTCTCAATTTCTAGTAATCTAATTATGTCAGTTTTTTAGTGAAGTTGACGAACTTAGGAATTTATTAAGGATCCTAGTTGAATTTATTGGTTGCCATATGGCTCTTAATGAAGGCGCTATTAAGTTGAATTTATCAAGTACGAGTAGGTATATAAATTAGCTCTTAAATCAGCGATTTAACAGCTCTCTATGATGTTCCAGTGTTCCACCCATGACTAAGAAAACAAGAGCTAAGAGCTCATATGGCACTTGTGACGAGGCGAGAAGAGCTAAGAGCCAAGAGATCATATGGTATGAGCTCTAACAAAATTCTATGAATCAATAGATTGATTTAAAAAGGAAAATAAGAGGCTTAATGCCGGTCAGGATTTAAAATAAGAGCTCTGAGTCACGATGTCCTTCTAAATATCAAAATTCATTAAGATCCGATCACCCACTCGTAAGTTATAAATACCTAATTTTTTCTAATTTTTCCTCTCCCTTTAGCCCCCCCAGATGGTCGAATCTGGGAAAACGACTTTATCAAGTCAAATTGTGCAGCTCCCTGACACGCCTACCAATTTTCATCGTCCTAGCACGTCCAGAAGCACCAAACTCGCCAAATCACTGAATCCCTCCCCCAACTCCCCCAAAGAGAGTGAATCCAGTACGATTCTGTCAATCACGTATCAAGGACATTTGTTTATTCTATCCACCAAGCTTCATCCCGATTCCTACACTCCAAGTATTTTTCCAAGATTTTCCCCTCCAACTCCCCCCAATGTCAAACGATCTGGTCGGGATTTGAAATAAGAGCTCTGAGACATGAATTCTTTCTAAATATCAAATTTCATTAAGATCCGATCATCTATTCGTAAGATAAAAATACCCCAATTTTCACGTTTTCCAAGAATTCCGGTTTCCCCCTCCAACTCCCCCCAACGTCACAGGATCTGGTCGGAATTTAAAATAAGAACATTAAAGCACAAGATCCTTCTAAATATCAAATTTCATTAAGATCTGGTCACCCTTTCGTAAGTTACAAATACCTCAATTTTCAAAATTACCCCCCCCCTCCAATTCTGCCAAAGAGAGCAGATCCGGTCCGATTGTGTCAGTCACGTATCTTAGACAGGTTTTTATTCTTCCCATCCAGTTTCATCCTGATCTCACCGCCTTAAGTATTTTCTAAGATTTCCGGTCCCCCCCAACTGCCCCCCAATTACGCTTGATCCGGTTGAGATTTAAAATAAGAGATCTAAGTTACGAGGTCCTTCTAAATATGAAGTTTCATGAAGATCCGATCACTCCTTCGTAAGTTATAAATACGTCATTTTTTCTTATTTTTCAGAATTAACCCCCCCCCCCCTCAATAGATCGGATCCGTTCCAATTATGTAAATCACGTATGTAAGACTTCTGCTTATTTTTACCACCAAGTTTCATCCCGATCCCTCCAATCTAAGTGTTTTCCATGATTTTAGGTTCCCCCACCCCAAACTTCCCCCAACGTCGCCAGATCCAGTCAGGATTTAAAATAAGAGCTTTGAGATACGATATCCTTCTAAATATCAAATTTCATTGAGATCCGATAACCCGTTCGTAATTTAAAAATCTCTCAATTTTTCTAATTTTGCAGAATTAACCCCTCCCCCAACTACCCCAAAGAGAGCGGATCCGTTCCGGTTGTGTTAATCATGTATCTAGGACTCGTGATTATTTTTTCCACCAAGTTTCATCCCGATCTCTCCACTCTAAGTGTTTTTCAAGTTTTAGGTTTCCCCCTCCCAACTCCCCCCCCCCCAATGTCACCAGATCTGGTGGGGTTTAAAATAAGAGCTCTGAGCCACGATATCCTTCTAAATATCAAATTTCATTGAGATCCGATCACCCGTTCGTAAGTTAAAATACCTCATTTTTTCTAATTTTTCAGAATTACCCCCCCCCCCCCCCCAACTATCCCAAAGAGAGCGGATCCGTTTCGATTATGTCAATCATGTATCTGGGACTTTTGCTTATTTTCCCCATCAAGTTTCATCCCGATCCCTCCACTCTAAGTGTTTCCCAAGATTTTAGGTTTCCCCCCTCCAACTCCCCCCAATGTCATCAGATCTGGTCAGGATTTAAAATAAGAGCTCTGAGACACAATATCATTCCAAACATCAAATTTCATTAAGATCCCATCACCCATTCATAAGTTAAAAATACTTCATTTTTCTATTTTTGCCGAATTAACCGGCCCCCCACTCCCCCCCCCCCCCCCCAGATGGTCAAATTGGGAAAACGACTATTTCTAATTTAAGCTGGTCCCGTCCCTGATACCCCTGCCAAATTTCATCGTCCTAGCTTACCTGGAAGTGCCTAAAGTAGCAAAACCAGGACCGACAGACAGACAGACCGACAGAATTGGCGATTGCTATATGTCACTTGGTTAATACCAAGTGCCATAAAAAAAAGCAGAAGAAAAAGAAAAAATGAGGAAACACTAATTCTAAGGCAAAAAATAATTTTGTTGTTGTTCAAGGTGAGGGGGCTGTAATTTTCTTGTACAGGGTTTACGAGAATAAAGATTGCAATGGTGTGGTTTTTGTTTCGAACTGACGCCATTTTTCCGAGGTTTCAGGTTCTTTTCAAAATTCCTGTAAATTTGTTTTTAAAATAATATTTTACTATTAAGACACTACTATATAGTAGTTACCATTTCTGAATCAGCTAAAAATAACGAATTTTTTTCACCAGACAGTTTTTTTTCAAAACGAATTTCTAAATTTTGCTTACTATGGCCCGTGGTTTGCTCTTTACTAGATTGCAGCTATTGCTGCAACTGTGTTCTATGCTGCCTACTAAATACTTATCAGAAGCCAATTGTTTGTTCAATTGGCTCAAAAACAAAGAAGAAGCAATTTGGTTGGAATACATATTATGGACAGGTTCGTTTATTGCTATGTGGACGTTACTTTAGAACTATTTCAAGTAAAAGCACCAAACGCCTCTTTTTTTTTAGGTATGAGACGATCCCTCGCCCCCTCGCAGCTACCCTTTAAGGAAGAAGGAGTGATTAAACGTAGCCCAAGTAGCATTTTGGCGCTTATTTCAAAGTCAAAAGACGATGATAAGCCACCACCTATGAAACGTATGTTTGAAGTTCCAGTTAAAAATGTGCCAGTTATCAATTCTTTTACCATAGATGAAAAAAGTAAAAAATTGCTGAGTGATTCTGCTGATTCTGTTATTGGGCTTGCACATGTTAGCAACGATAATGTTAGTGATTTTACCCAGAGCTCAGAAACCCTTTATTTTTCTGCTGTTTGGGGCAAGCAATCAAACCGTAAGCATAAGAAATGGGAAGGAGATGGAGTATTAGTGGTTTCTAAAAAGTGTGTTACTCTAATTGACTCAGATGGCAAAGAACTTGGTAAATTGAGCAATTCTAAGCTAAAAACCTTTGAATCAGGTGAAAGATTCTATTTAGGCTCAAGAGAAGTTGAAATTTTGGATCCTATTTCTCAGTCAGATTTTTTGAAAGGTCGTTGCTTTGAAAGATGTCAACCCAGTATTTTTGCGTTGAAGCCTCCTCGACCTGCTCAATTTCAGCTTCCAGTAATCTCTGGTAATGCACAACCTATAAAAAGTAACATTTTGAAGCCGCGACATAACCCTGAAGACAAGGGTGCTATTGTACTACCTCGTCCTGATTCTAAAGTCCAGTTCAACAGCAGTACGAGAATCGTTGATGTTGTCATCGATCCTTTTCTTGGTCGTCATCTGCGCAAACATCAAATTGACGGTGTTATATTCATGTATGAATGCGTTATGGGATTCAGAGATGGTGGAAGCACAGGATGTATTCTTGCCGATTCAATGGGTCTTGGCAAGACACTTCAGTCTATTACACTTATTTGGACGATGCTGCATCAAGGGCCGTTTGAAGGTAAACCGATTGCTAAAAGGGTAATGATCATAGCTCCGTCAAGTTTAGTGCATAACTGGGAAAAGGAGTTTCAGCGCTGGTTAGGACGAGAAAGACTCCTACCATTTGTCATCGATAATAAAAACAAGCCTACTGATTATGCAAAACAATTCAATAGGCCGGTTATGATAATATCTTATGAACTGTTTGTGCGCAATGCTGAAATAATTGAAAAAATTCCTTTTGACCTGGTTGTATGTGATGAAGCTCATCGAATGAAAAACCTGAAAGTGAAAAAATCGGAAAGTTTAGCTAGACTTGATTGTGGACGAAGGATTTTCCTTACTGGAACTCCAATTCAAAATGATTTGTCAGAATTTTTTGCGTTGGCAGACATTGTGAATCCAGGGATATTGGGAAGGCCCTCTGCATTTAAGCGCATTTTTGAAGATCCGATCAACGCCTCAAGACTTCCAGACGCGTCTGAAGACGTGAGAGAGATAGGAGAAATGCGTGCTCAAGAATTGAATGAAATAATATCGAAGTTTGTTTTGCGTCGAACCCAAGATATGATAAAGGAATTTTTGCCACCAAAAATTGAGAACGTTGTCCTGTGTAAAACAAGCCAAGATCAAGCTGTCATCTATGAGGAGATTACTGGATGTAAAGGGGTTCGATCCATTTTTATAGGTTGCTATAGTGGGTGTGCTCATCTTTATTATATTTCTCTTCTGCGCAACCTATGCAACCATCCTTCACTATGCAATGTTACTGGTAACAATGAAGAAGATGAAAGAGATGTTGACTTTATGAAACTGAGGTAACTCTTTTGTTCTTTTGACTTGTCGAGATTGAAATCTAAAATGATGTAGTTTTTAGTTATTACTGTCAAGATTATTGTTATTTATTTTAAAAGTTCACAGTTAAAACACTTTCTTTTTAAAATAACAGTTGCAACAATTTTCCTGCCATAAAAATAAAAATTGATTTCGACCATTTTGACCACTTGGTGTAAAAAAATTATTGTTTTGTCTGTAATAAATAATTGTTACTCTATGGCATACCGTCGATACTTAAAAGTCATATTGTGTATATGAATTGTATATGAACTGTATATATTATGTTTTAATTCTTGTATGAGTTCACTAAGCCTTCCTTTACCGTTCTTCTCTGGACTGTACCACCCTTCTTTGCAATTTTTATTCTCACCCAAGCAGACGGGCATGGGTGCTTATCTCCATAATAACATAAGGTTGTAATCTTTTTTTTGTCTCTTTCTGTTCTATTAATTAGCTCAGTTTGGTCACTGCAAGAATCAATTGCCATTTCAACTAGTTCCCCGTTCAATCTTCTTTATATTTTATGCGACTTGACAAACGCGTATTTTTTTTCGTTATTATGGGCCATGGCCCAGGATGTTTTATGCGACTTTTGATCATCTTTACTGGGGCAGTTTTTTGAAAAATGCCCTGTAGTACCAAAGTTATAGCATGTTACTTCTCTTTGTTTGTGCTGAAATGCATTTTTTTGCTCTGTGTTATAGTGCCTGTTTTTATTATACTCTTAATATTGAAATATTTTTGTGTCCTCAGTTTCCTCTCTTATTTTGATCCACTTTCTGTCGTCTTTTCTTTTATCTCCTCTGGGTCTTCTACCGTTCCGTAATTTTCTAGCTCTAGTCATTTTAAACACATATCTTTTAATTTGTACCAGTATTCCCTGTAAGTTTCGTTGTCTCGGTTTCTTTCGCTTTTAGACCTTCTTTGAAAGCGCTCAGGGGAGAGTTTCTTTTCAAAAATGGATTGTTTTAATCATTCAAAGTCTTTTGCGTAGTGCATCGGTAATGCTTTAAAAATAGTTTGTGCTTTGTAGTTAATGAAGGGTCGAATCAATGTCACCCAGTTTTCTCTCGGCCATCCAGTTAATTCCGCCGTTTTTTCGAAATTGTTTAGGTATAAATGTACATCCTCATTTTCTTTCATTGGCTGAAGGTTTATTAGATGTATTAAATCTACTGTAGATGATCTCTGAGACTCTTAAGAATTTTTTCCTGGGATCATTTTCATTACGTGTTTTCTTTTCTCTCTATTTGCCTCCTCTTTTTTCTTTAGCTCTTATATATCTCTCTTTCTTCTCTTTCTTCTTCCTCCTTTCGTACTCTTGCTATTCTAATATTCTCATCTCTCTGTTCTTAAGCATTTCTCTTTTTCTTTTCTCTCTTCCTCCTCTTTTCGTTCTCTGGCTTTTCTTTCAGCCTCAATGAAATTTAATATATGCTGTTAATATATCTATATTAATAATTTAATCTACATTTTCGTTCCCCCTAGTGTATCTCGATTCCATATTGCTTCTATTACTGCTGCTACTAGGCCTTTTTTTATTCTCTCTGTTGTTATATTCTCTTAATTCGTTTTCTGAGTTTGTTCGCTCTATTTCCTCTGTCTTTATGTGTATTTTCTCTTACTCGCAGCTCCCCTTCATTTTGCGTAGCATCTGAGGGGCGAGTTGGTTTTTTCCTCGTATTTTCATACACTAATTTTTCTTTGTTTATTACTGCCTCTGTTTCTATTTCATGTTCTCTCATATTACCGGGTCTGTTTCTTTATATGGGTCTCCCATATCCGGGAATAATTCCTTTTGAGTCTGCAGTGTATTCGCTTCTCCCTCTACAGGTCGTACAAGGCATCGTCCTATCCTTGAATTTGTTTTGAGGTTCCCCCCTTGGTACTTGTCAGGAATGTCTATTTCACTCCCCGAAAGATATAGGGTTCCACTGGATGGTGAATTCCCTAGGGTACTTTTAGCTGGAGTCGCATATAAATGTGAGTCTGAGATTGTTTTTTTGTGGTTTACTACGGTAGATTGTTTCGACCTCATATCTAATTCTATTAATTCTTGTTCCTTTCCTGACCTTGTGTGAATATTCTGTCTCTCCGTCATTATTCCAAAATTCAGATAATATCAAAGTACTTCTTCATTCTAAATGAAAATCCTTATTCCAGTGTCAAGCTTCCGGTCTCTGTGAATACTTCTTACAAAACAGAAAATAACTTACAAAGCAAAAATATATCCTAAAAAAATCACATTCTTATTACAAAATACAAAATACTACTCACAGAACAATAAATACTTCTTACAAAACAGAAAATAATTCTTAAAAAACAAAACTACATCTTAAAAAACGTAAGAAATTCTTATTGCAAAATACTTCTTACGATACAAAAGCTAATTTTTACAAAACAAAAATACATCTTAAAAAATTACAAATTTATTTTACAAAATATAAAATAATTCTTACAAAACAAAAAAATTCTTACAGAACAACAATACATCCAAAAAGATCACAATTGGTCTTACAAAATACTTCTTACAAACCAAAAAATTATTCTTTTAAAACAAAAAATACATCCTAAAAATTTTAAATTCTTCTTACAAAATACAAAATACTTCTTCCTAAAACAAAAAATAATGGTTACAAAACAAAAATACATCCTAAAATATCACAAATATTTCTTAAAAAAAGTATTTGTTACAAAAATAAATTCTTACTAAAAAAATCAAAAAAAAAAAAAAATCACAAATAGCTGTTAAAAATAATTCTTATAAACAATAAATAATTCATGCAAAGCGAAAATATATAATAAGAAATCACAAAACATTCTTAGAATATACAAAATACTTCTTACAAAACAAAATATAATTTTTACAGAACAAAATTACAACCTACAAAATCACAAATCATTCTTGAATAACAAAAAAATTCTACCTAACAAAAATAGAACCTAAAAAATCCCAAATTTTTCTTAAAGAGTACAAAATACTTCTTAAAAACAAAAATAATTCATACAAAACAATACATCTTAACAAATCACAAGCTCTTATTACAAAATTTAAAATACTTTTAACAAAACGAAAAATAATTCTTACGAAAGAAAAATACATCCAAAAAATCACAAGTTTTTCTTTCAAATATAAAATTCCTCTTACAAAACAAAAAATAATTCTTACAGAAAAAATATATCCTAAAACCCCCAAATTTTTGTTACAAAATACTTGTTACAAACCAAGAAATAATTCTTTCAAAGCGAAAATATATCCTAAAAAATACCAAATTGTTCTTAAAAAACACAATATAATTTCTATAAAGCAAAAGTTATTATTTTTTACTACCCCAAGTGTTCCCATCTATTCCGATAAGTTATAGATGGTAGAACAACTGATTTTTACCTGTACCTGGATACCTGCAGTCAACTTGCTGCCATTTATTTCACTATGGCTATAGATTACAGCACAACTGATTTTTTGTCTAGATTATATTTTGTTTTGTGAGAAGTATTTTGTAAGAACAATTTATGATGTTTTGGGAATTATTTCTGTTTTGGAAGAACTATTTTTGTTTTGTAAAAATTATTTTTTTAGAATAATTGTGATTTTTTTGTTTGTAATAAATATTTTGTATTTTGTAACAAGAAGTTTGTGATTTTTAGGATATATTTTTATTTTGTAAGAACTATTTTGTGTTTCGTAAGAAGTATTTTTGTTTTGTAGGATTTCTTTTGTGAGAAGAGTTTGTGACTGTTAAGGATGTATTTTTGTTTTTTGAGAATAATATTTTTGTTTTTTGTAAGAAGTATTTTTTTATTTTGTAATAAGATTTTCTTATTTTTTAGGATGTGTTTTTGTTTTGTAAGAAGTGTTGTTTGTTTTGTAATAGCCATTTCGTATTTGTATGAGGAATTTGTGATTTTTCAGGTTTTAAAGAACAATTTGTGATTTTTTAAGACACTTGTGATTGTTGAGGGCGTATTTTTATTTTTTTAAGAATTATTTTTGGTTTTGAAGAAGTATTTTGTAATTTGTAAGACGAATTCGTGATTTTTCAGGTTGTATTTTTATTAGCTAAGATTTTCTTCAGTAAGAACGATTTGTGATTTTCAGGCTGTATTTTGGTTTTGAAAGAAATATTTTTTGTTTTGTAATAAATATTTGTTTTTTTAAGAACAATTTGTGATTTTTATGGGGTGTATTTTTGTTTTATAAGAATATATATTTTTTTGCCTTAAGTATTGTGTGAGAACAATATGATTTTTTAGGTTGTATCTTCGTTTTGCAAGAATTATTTTTTGTTTTATATGAAGTATTTTGCAATTTCTAAGAACAGTTTATGATTTTTTAGGATGTATTTTTGTTTTGTAAGAATCGTTTTTTGTTTCTCAAGAAGTATTTTTGTTTTATAAGAAGTGTTTTGTATTTTGTAAGAATTGTTTAGGATTTCTTGGGATTTATTTTCGTTTTGTCAGAAATTTTTTTTGTAAGAAGCATTTTATATTTTGCATGAATATTTTGTGATTTTTTATTTTGTATTTTCGTTCAGAAAGAATTAGTTTTTGTTTTGAAATGAGGTATTTTGTATTTTGTAAGAACCAATTGCGATTTTTTTGGATATACTTTCGTTTTGAAAGAGTTATTTTTTATTTTATATCCTGAATTTTGTATTTTGTAAGAATACTTGATTTGTAAAAATTTGTTTTGTAAAAATTAATATTTTTTTGTAAGAAGTGTTTTGTATCTTTTGTAAACAATTTATGATCTTTTAAGGTACTTTATGATTGTTTAGGATGTAATTTTGTTTATATAAGAATTATTTTTGGTTTTTAAGAAGTATTTTGTAACAAGAATTTGTGATTTCTTAGGTTTTGTTTTTGTTTGTCAATTTTTTTGCAAGAACGATTTATGATGTTTTAGGTCATATTTTTGTTTTGTAAGAAATATTTTTCTTGTTTTGTAAGAAGTATTTTGTTTTTTGCAAGAACAATTTGGCATTTTTAGGACGTATTTTTGTTTTATAAGAATATTTTTTTTTGTATGAAGTATTTTGTATTTTGTAAAAAATAGTTCATGATTTTTTTGGATGTATTTTTGTTTTTTAGGAATTATTCCTTGCTTTGTATGAAGTATTTTGTGAGAACAGTATGTGATTTCTTAGGATGTATTTTTATTTTTGTAATACTTATTTTTTGTTTTGTAAGAAGTATTTGTATTTTGTTAGAACAACTTGTGATTTTTCAGAATATATCTTTTTGTTTAATAATATTTATTTTTTGTTTTGTGTTCACTTTTTTTTGTAAGAAGTATTTTGTAATAAAAATTTGAGATGTTTTCGAGGATATATTTTTGTTTTGTAAGAGGTATTTTTTGTTCTGCAATAATTTTTTTTATTTGTAATAAGAATATGATTTTTTACGATTTATTCCTGTTTCGTATGAATTATTTTCATACGAAACACCTGCAACTTGAGGAAAACATTTGCATAAGTAAACAAAAAATTTCTATTACGTAACATACTGGTGCACTAAAGTAAACCTGTTTTTGCTGGATTATAAAGGCCCCCCGGAATCCAAACAAGGCACGCAAGATTATGTAATATTCAATAAATTTAACAAGTCACACAACTCCTATTACGTAACAGACACCTGCATCGTGAAGAAAATTAATAACACCTGAATCTTGAGGGAATCGTCGTTAAACTTCGTCGTAACTAACGATCTAGAAGAAAAGAGGAAAGTCTATGGGCCTTTTTAAAACAATTGAGGCATCACTACTCCCAAAAACATAGAAATATGCATAGACGATGTTTCGAAATATCTTGCCTCAGTATAGAAAATACAGATTTTACATCCTGATTCAAACCTCTGAAGCTAACGTCTGGTTGAAGATAGTATATATTGGCAAGTGAAACTGAAAAAGTGACGCTGATCGCTTTTTGACTTTCGCCAAGTAACGCTTGTCTGCCATGCTTGTCTATACATATGTAAAAAAAAAATACTATTACTAATTTTGATTCTCAGCTGAGCCGAGTGTGCTTGTGAGCCTAGTGCACTCTTAATTTCCCAACTACTTATTTTTTTTTCAGTCACAGAATGACAGGCGTCTCGACAAAGTTAGAAGTATTGAAAAAAATGTTAATTACACTGATGGAAGAAGGACAGGAGAAAATGGTTATCGTATCTTACTTCACCAAAACATTAGACTTAATTTCTGAACATTTGAAAGCCCTGCGTTATACCTATTTGAGGCTGGATGGGCAAACGAAAGTATCAGACAGACAGGTGAGTAATTTTGGCCATGGCCCATACTTATTTATATATATATATATATTTGGCAATGGCCCATATATATATATGTATATATATATATATATATATGTATATATATATATATATATATATATGTATATATATATGTATATATATATATTATATATATATATATATATATATATATATATATATATATATATATATATATATATATATATATATACATATATATATATATATATATATATATATATATATATATATATATATATATATATATATATATATATATATATATATATATATATATATATATATATATATATATATAGTTGTTTGTTGTAATAAGTTGTAATTCAAAAACGAATGTATTCAAGCCGAAGTAGCTGAGTTGGTAAAGCGTTATGTTCCAGGTTCTAGGTTCGAGAGGTTCCAGGTTCGAACCTTGGCTTTAGCAATAATACAAAAGAAGAAAAAAAACTAAAACAGGTAAAAACTACAAAAAAACTAAAAAGAAAATACTAAAAAAAACTAAAAAAGCTAAAAAACTAAAAAAAAACTAAAAAAGGTAAAAAACTAAAAAAGAAACAACTGAACAATAAAGGAGAAAAAGAAAACTAAAAAAATAGAAAAATAAAAAAAACTAAAAAAGCTAAAAAAAATGGTAAAAACCAAAAAGACTAAAAGAAAAAAAGGAAAAAAAACAAAAAATTTATTTCATCATATACCAATTCAAAAACGAATGTATATGCAGACCGGGACACCGGGATACAAATGACGACCGGGACACAGGGAATATAAATGACGACCGGGACACTCAAAGAGAAATTACAGACTGGGACACCGGGACACAAATGACGACCGGGACACAGGGAATAAAATTTATATATATATATACTAGCTGTTGGGGTGGCGCTTCGCGCCCCCCCCCCCCAAGCTCCCCCGCGCGCGTAAGTCGTTACGCGCCATATTAGTTACGCGCCATTGTAGTTTTGTCCCTGTGTCCCACCTGTGAATATAGATAGATTTATATATGTGTTTCAAACTACGTAAAAATTGCGAATATACAACATTCTTGGCTTTCCCATTGTCTGTGCATATACAAAGCCGTATGTACTAATAATGACGTCATAGATAGATAGATACAATACAAATTAACTGCGTAAAACTTGCGAATATACAACATTCTTCGCTGTCCAATTGTCGCTGCATATAAATAGATTGTCAGGTTTACCGACCCTCGAACATGCAACGTACAATTGTCCATGGGAAAAACAATCAGTATTAAGATCTATACCACATTTTTCTAATGATTGACCTTGAGCTTTGTTAATGGTGATTGCAAATGCTAATGGAATTGGAAATTGCAATCTTTTAAATTGAAAAGGCAGATCCGTTGGAATCATGGGAATGCAAGGAATAAGAACAGCCTCACCCTCAAAAGGCCCCGTCAAGATTGTGGCCTCTATTAGGTTTTCCATTGTTTTTTTTACGGCAAGTCGCGTGCCATTGCAAAGCTTTGGAGGGTTGATATTTCTTAAAAGTATTATTGATACGCCTATTTTTAGTTGTAGCACGTGTGGTGGAAACCCTGAAAGATCCACGGAATTTAAAAATTCAGATGGATAATTAACCGCTTCATTTGGTTCCAAAACTGTGTCGACTGACTTGTAAAGGACTGCCTGGTCTCGAATCTTGGTCAAAACAATATTGTTGATTTCGTGGACGTCTATATTTTAGGGTGCGAGAATCGCTCTTTCACTTACCGGAAGACACGGGCCGTAATGTCATGTCTATGAACCGCCGATTGTCCTTGAAGTAAAAGCTGCAGTATCTCGTCCCAAGATTGATTACATGTAAATGTAATAAATAAATCTGGATGACCATAGAGACCAACATACGCAATAGCATCTTAGCCATTTATAATTTTTTAGAATATTCGGAAATACTTTTTCAATCAATTCATTTTTGGACGTCACTAAATTACAGAAATCAGCAGGTAGTTGTATACGTACTGAAATTGAGTCTACTGGGAGCTTTCCGTTTCCAATTGCCAGCAATTGATCTGAAAATGTTTGACCAGAGTCATCGTTTTGCAATCGGACACGCATATTTGTTGTTAATTTTAATGTTTTTACGTGTGCCCATAAATTAGAATTTTTCAGGCAAGCATTCATTTCGTCTGCAGGAGTTGATCTAGGTATTATAGGTAATGTTTGCCTGAAATCTCCCGCAAGCAATATTAATGTGCTGCCAAAGGGTTTCGACTTCCCTCGCAAATCTTTCAAGTATTGATCCAGAGCCTCGAGCGATTTTTTGTGTGCCATTGTGTACTCATCCCAAATAATAAGTTTGCATTGCTGCAATACTTTACCCATCCCAGATGATTTGGAAATATTGCACGTGGGAGTTTCTGTAGAATGCAAATTCAGAGGCAATTTCAAAGCGGAATGAGCAGTTCTTCCACCAGGCAGCAATTTTGCGGCTATTCCGGACGACGCAATTGCCAACGCTATATCATTTTTTGATCGAATTGATGCCAGAATCAGTTTTATCACAAATGTTTTACCAGTACCTCCTGGCGCATCCAAAAAGAAAATTTCTCCAACGTTGTTATCGACACAATGCATTATCGTATCATAAATGTCTTTTTGTTCCGACGTTAACTTGGAAATGTTATTTTGTACATACGACAATAGATCACTCGTACTGTAACTTTGTTCACGATCCAATTCTACACATGTCGAAACAGCAGCGATACGGTTAGGTGAAGGCATTCCCAAATCCTGAAGAGGTTTGTTTGCCATTCGTACGCACAAATCTTCTATAATAACTAAAGTGTAGTTATAAATTTCTGATGTAAAATCAAAAGTCATATCTGACGTCTCTAACTGTTTTCGATGGAGTATATCTTCGGACATTTTTGACTTATATTTTTCCCATAACTCTGTAGGAGCTGATGGAGAGCAAGTTGTTAAAATGATGCCAAACAATGCACGAATTTAACTTGGGGTTGACGTTTCGCACGCGTCATTGATGCAGTTATCCTAGTGTTGGTCATTCTCCAATAAATTCAGAGCCGGAACAAACAAATTTCACTTACCGGAAGACACGGGCCGTAATGTCATGTCTATGAACCGCCGATTGTCCTTGAAGTAAAAGCTGCAGTATCTCGTCCCAAGATTGATTACATGTAAATGTAATAAATAAATCTGGACGACCATAGAGACGAACATACGCAATAGCATCTTAGCCATTTATTATTTTTATAATTTTTTAGAATATTCGGAAATACTTTTTCAATCAATTCATTTTTGGACGTCACTAAATTACAGAAATCAGCAGGTAGTTGTATACGTACTGAAATTGAGTCTACTGGGAGCTTTCCGTTTCCAATTGCCAGCAATTGATCTGAAAATGTTTGACCAGAGTCATCGTTTTGCAATCGGACACGCATATTTGTTGTTAATTTTAATGTTTTTACGTGTGCCCATAAATTAGAATTTTTCAGGCAAGCATTCATTTCGTCTGTAGGAGTTGATCTAGGTATTATAGGTAATGTTTGCCTGAAATCTCCCGCAAGCAATATTAATTTGCTGCCAAAGGGTTTCGACTTCCCTCACAAATCTTTCAAGCATTGATCCAGAGCCTCGAGCGATTTTTTGTGTGCCATTGTGTACTCATCCCAAATAATAAGTTTGCATTGCTGCAATACTTTACCCATCCCAGATGATTTGGAAATATTGCACGTGGGAGTTTCTGTAGAATGCAAATTCAGAGGCAATTTCAAAGCGGAATGAGCAGTTCTTCCACCAGGCAGCAATGTTGCGCTATTCCGGACGACGCAATTGCCAACGCTATATCATTTTAGATCGGATTGATACCAGAATCAGTTTTATCACAAATGTTTTACCAGTACCTCCTGGCGCATCCAAAAAGAGAAAATTTCTCCAACGTTGTTATCGACACAATGCATTATCGTATCATAAATGTCTTTTTGTTCCGACGTTAACTTGGAAATGTTATTTTGTACATACGACAATAGATCACTCGTACTGTAACTTTGTTCACGATCCAATTCTACACATGTCGAAACAGCAGCGATACGGTTAGGTGAAGGCATTCCCAAATCCTGAAGAGGTTTGTTTGCCATACGTACGCACAAATCTTATATAATAACTAAAGTGTAGTTATAAATTTCTGATGTAAAATCAAAAGTCATATCTGACGTCTCTAACTGTTTTCGATGGAGTATATCTTCGGACATTTTTGACTTATATTTTTCCCATAACTCTGTAGGAGCTGATGGAGAGCAAGTTGTTAAAATGATGCCAAACAATGCACGAATTTGACTTGGGGTTGACGTTTCGCACGCGTCATTGATGCAGTTATCCCAGTGTTGGTCATTCTCCAATAAATTCAGAGCTTGGCATACACTACGGTAAGTGTCATGTTTAGTACCGTTTACAGTTCTCAAATACTCAAAGGATGTCGGACCGGGTACATTCACCAAAAGCAGGTGTAGAAAGAAGCATTCATGTTGATTGGGGTGAACGGTGTAGAGTCTTCCTATCGTGGTATCTTTGAAGATGGTAGGTTGGCCGTCGACTGACTTACCCTGTTTTCGACGTTCAAATACTTTATTTTTAGTATTCCACGTGTAATACGAAGGCACTTCAGTATACAACAGTTTTTTTGCAAAAGAATCATTTTTGCAAAGCGAAAAGAAAGCGGTTAACTTTGTATCCGGTGGATTCAGGGCTCTTTGTTGCACGTTGATATCCGAGAAATAAACACGTTGACCATTCTGTAAATGTACCGCTAAGTGAACAACAGCTGGACTACGTTCATGTATCGGAAATGAAAGAATTCGCCAAACAGCTTCATTACTGCTTATGTATCTTCCAGCCTGATATTGTACGATTTCGTCGATATCTTTGATTTCGGGCTGCAAGCCAGAAACTGCCATGTCACTGCCTTTTTTGACGTATTTACATATGTATTTGATTGCCTTTACGGAGTTACAGTATTCAACGTTTATGTGTGCATTAAATGTTTTTGATAATAATGGGGAATATGGAACAACCCACTGGTTATCTACTTCGATGGTGGTACCGTTACGCTTCTTTATTATTGCTGTTTTACCGCCATCTTCAGTAGATCTTCTTCTATATTGTGGGTAACCATCATTGCCAGTAATTGTGTTGGATACTAAAAGTCGAGGATATTGCTTTGTGCACCTTCCTTTGGCCATGCATGGTGAATTTTCGTTCAGTGCACTGCAAGGTCCATGTATCATATTTTTTACAATAATATCATGTAACCCCTTATCGACATTTTCATCAGGTATTTCAGCGGAAATCACATCATCAATTTCGTTCGAGGTAATTTTTTTATGTAGCCAGATTAGTATATGTGCGTGTGGCAAACCTCGTTTTTGCCATTCCACTGAGTACATCCAGCATCGCACTGACCCAAACACTTCAAGTTTTACTATGTAGTTTATCAGTGATTTCAACTTTTGCCGGAAGACACGGGCCGTAATGTCATGTCTATGAACCGCCGATTGTCCTTGAAGTAAAAGCTGCAGTATCTCGTCCCAAGATTGATTACATGTAAATGTAATAAATAAATCTGGACGACCATAGAGACGAACATACGCAATAGCATCTTGAGCATATTCATGCATATGACAGGGACTGCCAGCATATGACGAAGGTAAAATTGTTAATCTTCCAACGTTTGTGGTATTACCGTCATTTATAACTGCATCTCGCAAATGAATGTATTGTTCAGAGCGGAGCTTGGTCTGATTCAGGCGGAATATAATTTTCTTCATCCTGCCGAATCATTAGTCTATAGGAATAATAATGCATTGCACTGCATTTCTTATTCATTTCTTTGTTAGTGGCTGGATTCATCAATTTAATATTAAAGTGATAGCCGTCGGCTCCATCCTAAAAAATGATAGGATATTGTAGGGCATCGTAGCATCGATGAGTTTCAGCAATTCTTAACAACTGAGCGTTTCGCTTATGAAGAATAATATCTCGAGGTAAAAACTGATCACCGACCATAACGATTGCCACTTCGTCGATAGTTGGAGCATTGTATCTACGCACATGTTGGCCAGGAGGCGTTTTGTCAGCGGAAATAACAATTTTATGCGTATCAGTAGGCATCAAATCGATGGCTGTTTTGGACAGATGCACTAAATTATTACTTTCGTGGAAAAGACGTTGCAACTGGGAAACGATTGTCCTTTCAACGTTGGGAGAAATTTCGCAACGTGCATTCAATTCAGAATTTCTATCACTGACGAAGTACAATTGTAAAAATTTATGATTCTCGCCTGAGAATGGTAGAAGGGACCCTGCTCTATGATAAATTTGCCCTTTTACTTTGAAAGTAGACATAAATTGATCTGTATTTTCGATTTGGGCTCCAAACGACGTCATTTGGAAACATGAGTTATATTTTCTGATTTGTGACAAAAAACGCTTAGATTCTGAGGTAGTTCCAGTAAGTCTTCAATGGCTCTGGTGGTGCAGCCAATAGAGGAAGTTTAACTTTTCCTGAGGCGCAACACATTCCCATTGTTTCACCATTGAATTTCAAGGCCTTGCAATAGGGACAAATTTTAGACATAGTCCCTATTTGAACACATCTACTCAAGCTATAATCATCGACTGGGCTGTACCTGAATGCCAGGCGATAATTTTCAGGTTGCTCTGATTCCTCGGCACGCTTTCTTTTGGCATTATCTTTTGAAGCCGCAATCCTGTTTTCACGTTGCTCTTGTGATTCCTCGGCACGCCTTCTTTTTTCACTTTCTCTTTTAGCAGCAGGTCTGGTTTCGCGTTGCTCTGGTAGTTCCTCGACACGCCTTCGTTGACGGAAATTGAATATTCCTAATCTGGCATTATCTCTTGAAGCCGCAAGCCTGGGGAATAGCAATCTTTTAAGTTGAAAAAGAAGACCCATTGGAATCATGAGAATTCGAGGAATAAGAAAAGCCTCACCCTCAAAAGTCCCTGTCAAGATTGTTGCCTCTATTACGTTATAACAGAAATAACAGATATATATATATATATATATATATATATATATATATATATATATATATATATATATATACTAGCTGTTGGGGTGGCGCTTCGCGCCACCCCAACACCTAGTTGGTGGGGGCGCTTCGCGCCCCCCCCCCCCAAGCCCCCCCGCGCGCGTAAGTCGTTACGCGCCATATTAGTTACGCGCCATTGTAGTTGTGTCCCTATGTCCCACCTGTGAATCGACCATTCCCTGAGTCGCCATCGTCATTTATATATCCCCCTGTGCACCCCGGCGTCCCCTTTGTAGTTATGTCCCTGTGTCCCGGTCGTCGTCATTTATACTCCCTGTGTCCCGGTGCTTTGTTGATTGCTAATCGAACATTCCTTTTGTCCCGGTCGCTTTCTCTTTGAGTGTCGTCATTTATTTAGATTGTTTCTCCTTTATTTTTCAGTTTTTTTCCTTTTTTTAGTTTTTTTTCTTTTTTAGTTCTTTTAGTTTTTACCTTTTTTAGTTTTTTTAATTTTTTAGATAAAAATTTTTTTTAGTTTTTTTCCTTTTTTTCTTTTTAGTTTTTTATTGGTTTTTACCTTTTTTTTAGCTTTTTTAGTTTTTTTCGTTTTTTCTTTTTACTTTTTTTTTAGTTTTTATCTTTATTTTTTTTATTTTTATTCTTAATTTTATTAGTTTTCTTTTTCTCTTCTATTTTTCAGTTTTTTCCTTTTTTTTAAGTTTTTTTTTTAGTTTTTAGTTTTTTTTTCCTTTTTTTCTTTTTAGTTTTTTATTGGTTTTTACCTTTTTTTTAGCTTTTTTAGTTTTTTTGGTTTTTTCTTTTTACTTTTTTTTTTAGTTTTTATCTTTTTTATTTTTTTTTATTTTATTCTTAATTTTATTCATTTATATATCCCCCTGTGCACCCCGGCGTCCCCTTTGTAGTTATGTCCCTGTGTCCCGGTCGTCGTCATTTATACTCCCTGTGTCCCGGTGCTTTGTTGATTGCTAATCGAACATTCCTTTTGTCTCGGTCGCTTTCTCTTTGAGTGTCGTCATTTATTTAGATTGTTTCTCCTTTATTTTTCAGTTTTTTTCCTTTTTTTAGTTTTTTTTTCTTTTTTAGTTCTTTTAGTTTTTACCTTTTTTAGTTTTTTTTAGTTTTTTAGATGAAAATTTTTTTTAGTTTTTTTCCTTTTTTTCTTTTTAGTTTTTTTATTGGTTTTTACCTTTTTTTTAGCTTTTTTAGTTTTTTTCGTTTTTTCTTTTTACTTTTTTTTTAGTTTTTATCTTTTTTATTTTTTTTTATTTTTATTCTTAATTTTATTAGTTTTCTTTTTCTCTTCTATTTTTCAGTTTTTTCCTTTTTTTTAAGTTTTTTTTTTAGTTTTTAGTTTTTTTAGTTTTTTTTCCTTTTTTTCTTTTTAGTTTTTTATTGGTTTTTACCTTTTTTTTAGCTTTTTTAGTTTTTTTCGTTTTTTCTTTTTACTTTTTTTTTTAGTTTTTATCTTTTTTATTTTTTTTTCTTTTATTCTTAATTTTATTAGTTTTCTTTTTCTCTTCTATTTTTCAGTTTTTTCCTTTTTTTAAGTTTTTTTTTTAGTTTTTAGTTTTTTTAGTTTTTTAGTTTTTTTAGTTTTTTTAGTTTTTTAGCTTTTTTATTTTTTTTATTAGTTTTTAGTTTTTTTTGTAGTTTTTGCCTTTTTTTAGTTTTTTCAGTTTTTTTTTTTAGTTTTTAGTTTTTTACCTTTTTTGTGGATCGTCACCTGATCCACAGATCCACAGATCCACAGACAACTTATTTATATATATATATATATATATATATATATATATATATATATATATATATATATATAAAATAAGTTGTGTGTCTGTTGCCATTGTAGGCTCTTCAGTCATTTTACAATTAAACATTTTTCCGTCCACGATCTTCTTACAATTAAGAATTTGTCTAAGAACGATTTTCTTAAATACTTTTAATGACCTCAGCGTCATAACGAATATGACGACAACTAACTTCATGACAACATGAACGACATGATGACATGACGTCACTCGAAAGTTGTATGTCTGTTGCCCTTGTAGGTTCTTCAGTCATTTTACGATTAAATATTTTTCCGTCTACGATCTTCTTACAATTAAAGATTTGTCTTTGAACGATTTTCTTAAATACTTTTAATGACGTCATCGTCATAACAAACATGACGACAACTAACTTCATGACAACATGACGACATGATGACATGACGTCACTCGACAGACAGACAGACAGACATAACACACAAACAACTTATTTATATATATATATATATATATATATATATATATATATATATATATATATATATACATATATATATATATATATATATATATATATATATATATACATATATATATATATATATATATATATATAGATATATCCATCTATCTATATAAAAATAAGTTGTTTGTGTGTGTCAGTTGACTGACGTCATGTTTGTGTGTCGACTGACGTCATGTTTGTCGACTGACATCATTATAAGGATTGAGCTGTATGTCGTCAAGAAGTTGTTTGTCGACTAACATCATGTTTGTCGACTGACGAAATTACAAACTGGGACACAAATCACGACTGGGACACAGGGAATATAAATGACGACCGGGACACAGGGACACAACTACAACGGGACGCCGGGGGCACAGGGGGGGTATATAAACGACGACCGGGACACAGGGAATGTTCGAAGAGAAATTACAGACCGGGATACCAGGACACAAATGACGATCGGGACACCGGGACACAGGGAATATAAATGACGACCGGGGCACTCAAAGAGAAATTACAGACTGGGACACCGGGACACAGGGAATATAAATGACGACCGGGACACAGGGACACAACTACAACGGGGACGCCGGGGGGCACAGGGGGATATATAAATGACGAGGGAGACACAGGGAATGTTCGATTCGCAATCACCGTCAACAAAGCTCAAGGGCAATCATTAGAATAGTGAGGTATAGATCCGAATACGGATCGTTTTTCCCATGGACAATTATATGTTGCATGTTCAAGAGTCAGTAAACCTGACAATCTATTTATATGCACAGACAATGGGACAGCGAAGAATGTTGTATATTCGCAAGTTTTACGTAGTTAAAACATATATATATATATATATATATATATATATATATATATATATATATATATATATATATATATATATATATATATATATATGTATACATATATATATATATATATATATATATATATATATATATATATATATATATATATATATATATATATATATATATATATATATATCTATATATATATATATACATATATATATATATATATATATATATATATATATATATATATATATATATATATATATATATATATATATATATATATATATATATATATATATATATATATATATATATACGCGCCATTGTAGTAATGTCCCTGTGTCCCACCTGTGATATATATATATATATATATATATATATATATATATATATCACAGGTGGGACACAGGGACACAACTACAATGGCGCGTAACGACTAACGCGCGCGGGGGGACATGGGGGGCGCGAAGCACCCCCACCAACTTGGTGTTGGGGTGGCGCGAAGCGCCACCCCAACATACATATATATACGCATGGATCCATTTTTCTCATGAAATTTTTTGTTAATTCATGTTAACTCAAGTGTGATTCAAGCATTCATGACAGAGATTGATTAAAGCTTTGAAATAAGCCTTGTATTTTTGCTTGATTCGAGTGAAATCAACAAGGGCTCAATCTAACCAAAGGTAAATTTAAGATAAGCTCATATCCAACTTTTGTTCCCTACATTACGGAAAATATAAACAAAAACATGCAGCTACTATCCCACTTTTTATTATTTGGTAGAGGCATATCCAATGGTTTTTCTTTATTCACTTCTGAAAAAACATGGTTTTATTGTTGCCTTCCTCTTTTAATGTCCCTTTTAATTTTTTTATATTTATATTTTTTTTTGTTCTACCTATTTTTTTCTCTTTAGCTTGTTATGACTAATCTCAGCTCAAATAATGCCTACTGAACAGATTTTCAGTCTTAGGTTTAATTTTGGCGGTTTTATAGTTTTTGTTGCTTTTTGTGTTATTATGCGTCCTGTTTTTAATGATTGGCCCCTGAATTGGGCCTTTCGGGGCATTTAATCGTAATTTTTAAATGAATTTCTCATCTTATCTCATGCTTCATTACTGGAAGCTTTCTTTCTCTTCTCAACTGAACACTAACCAAAGTATAACTTCCTTACATTCATAAAATTCTATCTTTGCGATTTTTCTCAAATTTCTATTTAAAAGTTGAACTTTCTATCTATTGAAGTCAAATTTTATGTCCCTATCTGATCTCTGTTCTATAAACAAGATTCAACAAGATAAGTACAAAAAATAATTCCAACCAGCAAAATCTGCAAACTTGTGGATGTAATCCAGGGCATTATCCTGGCATTAGAGGTGAGGAGGGGAGGGGCTCTAACATTCAACTAAACTGAAAGCAAGTTCAGTTTTTCTGAGGCTTCTGAGGTTTTTTATATGAGGCTTCTTATTGGCAACCTTTTAACGCAATGCCTTTTTATATATTTTTAGAGCAACATGTAGTCTGAAAGTATAGTGGGCCAATTGCATAATCGTGGGGTTTTACATGCCTAATATCCCTAAAGACATTGTTGCTGGACCGTTCTACATTACTGAAAAAAATGGCTGTCTCAAAATTTTGACTGGATGCACTTGAAAAATGAATAAGCTTGAGAGAAGGGCTGCTTACCTCCAATTTGTTGTTACTCTTAAAAAGGGCACCAGACACTCGTGCTGTAATGGGATTGCATGGGAGAGGACTTCCCCCTTGATATATCTAGTAAAAACACTTTAAACAATTAAAAACGAAGTGAAAATATTTTAAATATATTTTGTTTTCAGTAAAGTGCAAATTGTGTTCTCTTTCAACTTTAATATATTAAAATTATTAAAATTTAAAAGAATATTTATGAGTAGGTCTATGTGTGTATTAAACTGACAATCCACTGCCAATTTTTTCAGTTAAGTTCAAATAAGTGTCTGGTCTTGATAAGGTATGGGGTTTGTCAAAGGCATAATTTCAAGACCTTTTCCACGACACTGAATAAAATGACTCAAGATTTTGATTAGATGTGTTTTGGGAATTATTGGGCGAGGTGGGGGGGGGGACTTGTTACCCTTCAATCACTTTTGACTAATGAAAAGGGCACTAACCCTCTCAATTTCCAATCGTAGTCTTTTTTGATTCAACGACAGCAAATAGCCATCTGAAAATTGCTATAATATGCATTACGGAAAAATACGAGGTTTTGAGGTGTGGGGCTATCCACCCTCCGACCACTTTGAATATTTAAAAAGGCACTAGAACTTTTGATTACCAATACAACGAGCCCTCTCCGAAGTTTATACGATTGCTCTTTCTATATATACCTTATATGCCCCCAGAATATAATTTATCTTGCCTTGAGGGCTTTTTTTTGGGGGGGGGGTGTCGTCTTCAAACGCATAATTTTTGGATCTTTCAACGATATTGAAATGAATGGCTATCTCAAAATTTTGACTAAATGTGCTTGGGGAAATGGTTTTTCGTGGAAGGGGCTTAGTTTTTCAATCATTTTCGATTATTAAAATTAGCACTAGCCCTTTTAATTTCCAATCGAATGATTCCTTTTTAAAGTTTTTACGACTACTCCTTCGACACGTAGTGTCCTGGTCAAAAAAAGTTTAATTTACTGAGTTCCCCCCTCAACACTTCATGAAATTTTCATCTTAATACTCTTAACACTAACACTTAATATTAGCAGTAGTAGTTGTAGAAGTAGTAGTAGTAGTGGTAGTAGTATTTGTAGTAGGATTCATATATTGCCTTTTGGTTAATTGATCGTCCCTTTTGAGTATTCCCTGAAAGTCCCAACTTAATACCCTCGACGCTCTTTCGACAATTTGCATGTACCTAGTGTCTTTTGATTAGGTCAAATTTCCGCTTTATATTTACCCAGATTTTCAGTTCAATATTTTCAGCCTTGGTAGCTCTCCCTACAGAAGCAGTAGTGGTAGTAGTTGCAGTAGTAGAAGCATTAACAGTAGTAACGTGCAAATATTGCACTTTTGATCCATTGATCATCCTTCATTCTTGGGAAATCATTTTTAATCATTTTTCAAAAATGAATGAAAATCATTCATTCTTCATTCTTAATCATTTCTCGGAAGTTCGAAACTAACATACTCAGTAATTCCTGAGTTACACCCTTTTCGTAACCCATATACACTTAGCATGTTTTGGCTTAATTCCTCACCCTCCTCAATATTTCCTGAAAGGTTTACCTGAATGCCCCTCCTCTTTTTGAACACTAAAGGTCAAATTTTCTCACCAAATACAAACGATGAGCAAATTGCATAGCCTACAGCCCTTGCCCCGAGGGATGTGCCCGTGCGGGGGGGGGGGGTTGACATCTTAAGAGACATGGTAACTGTACCTTTCAACTGCGCTGAACAAATTTCTATCTCAAAATTTTGATTGGATGTGTTTGCGGAATTGATTGGCGTGGAAGGGGGGCTTGTTGCCCTCCAATCACTTTTGACTATTAAAAAGGACTCTGCAATTTTCAATATCCAATAGAATGTGCTTCTTTCAAACTTTCTACAACAACTCCTTCTATAGGAAGTGCCCTTTTAAAGAAAAAAAAAAAAATATCGCTCTTTACTTAGGCAGCGTAATAGCGCTGACTTTGATCCAGGATCAATCGTGCCCTCTTTTCAAATAGTTCGTGGTAACGAACTGTTGTAAGGAGCGACCCGGCTAAGTAGTAAACGAAACTCTAAAAACAGAATTTTGATGCTAAAAGATACATAAAAAAGAATCGGATTTACATGCTGATTTTAAATATATAAGTTTCATCAAATTTAGTCTTTGTCATCAAAAGTTACGAGCCTGAGAAAATTTGCCTTATTTTGGAAAATAGGAGAAAAAACCCCTAAAAGTCATAGAATATTTCAAGCTCTTATCTACAAAAATGTGGAATTTCGCATGACGGGTACGTGTTTATTTGTTTTTTTTCCCCAGGGGTCATCGTATCGACCTAGTGGTCCTAGAATGTCGCAAGAGGACTCGTTCTAACGGAAATGCAAAAGTTCTAGTACCCTTTTTAAGTGACCAAAAAATTGGAGGGCATATAGGCCCCCTCCCACGCTCACTTTTTACCCAAAGTCAACGGATCAAACTTTTGAGATGGCCATTTTGTTCAGCATAGTCAAAAACCATAATAACTATGTCTTTGGGGATGACTTACTCCCCCAAAGTCCCCGGGGGAGGGGCTGCAAGTTACAAACTTTGACCATTGTTTACATACAGTATTGGTTATTGGGAAGTGTACAGACGTTTTCAGGGGGATTTTTGGTTTGGGGGGGGGGAATGAGGGGAGGAGCTATGTGGGAGGACCTTTCCTTGGAGGAATTTTTCATGGGGGAAGAGAAATTCAATGAAAAGAGCGCAGGATTTTCTAGCATTACTGTAAAAAAAAGAAAAAATAAACATTAAAAAGTTTTTTTTTCAATTGAAAGTAAGGAGTAGTATTAAAACTTAAAGCAAAAAGAGATTATTACGCATGTGAGGGGTTCTTCTCCTCCTAAATACCTCGCTCTTTATGCTAAAGTATCTTTAGTAATTTCAACTATTTATTCTACGGCCTTTCTGATTCAGGGGTCATTCTTAAAGAATTGGGACGAAACTTAAGCTTAAGAGTAAAGAGCTAAGTATTACCGAGGGGACAAACCCCGTCATATACATAATAAAAATATAAGAATATAGAAGTTTGTTATGTAAGTTAATTCTTAAGTTACGTATATTTTTTACTAATGAAAACCTTCGTTAAAAATTAAAATTTCCAGTTGCCTTTTTAAGTAACCGAAAAATTGGAGGGCAGCTAGGCGTCTTTCCCCACCCCTTATTTCTCAAAATCGTCTGATCAAAACTAAGAGAAAGTCATTTAGCCAAAAAAAAACTAATATGCAAATTTTATTTTAATAATTTATGTGCGGAGAGCCAAAATCAAACATGCATTAATTCAAAAACGTTCAGAAATTAAATAAAAAAAACTAGTTTTTTTAACTGAAAGTAAGGAACGACTTTAAAACTTAAAACGAACAGAAATTACTCCATGTATGAAAGGGCTGTTCCCTTCTCAACTCCCTGCTCTTTGCGCTAAAGTTTTTTACTGTTTAATAAAGTAGAATTGAGAGAAACAGTCAAAATTTAGCGTATAGAGCGGGACGTTGAGAAGGGAACAGCCCCTTTCATACACGGAGTAATTTCTGTTCGTTTTAAGTTTTAATGTCGCTCCTTACTTTCAGTTAAAAAAAAACTAGTTTTTTTATATTTAATCTTAATAAAAAGCCTTATATGTTAACAATGGGCATTAGCTATGTCATAAGCTTGAACAGATGCATTTTAGAAAAAGGGCGTGAGAGGGGGGGCTGCCTTCCGTTTGCTTTTGACTCTTATAAAAGGGTACTGGAAATTATGTTTTCAATCGACTGAGCCGCTACCAAAGTTTATTCGGTCCCACCTTCCATAAAAACCTTAAATGTTAAAAATGGGCAACTTGCATGACTTACATCCCTTGTTCTTTGGGCTAGGGGGCTGGTGTCTACCCTAGAGGGATGGTTATTTGAGCTTAGGACTATTATGAACAAACGACAAATCTCAAAATTTTGATCTAATTGATTTGGTGGAATAAAGGTAGTTTATACGACCACGCCTTCCCTGAATACTTTTATGTTAACAAGGGCAAATAGTATAACTTACAGCCTTTGATCGGGGGGCTCTGGGGGATTTTTTTAAACCTGAAGGCATATTTTTTGGCCTTCGGACCATTTTGAACAAAATGGCTCTCTCAAATTCTGATCGGATGTATTTGGAGAAAAGGGAGCGGGGTTAGGGGCTTGTTCCCCTCTAGTCACTTTTGACTTTCAAAAAGGATACTAGAACATTCAATTATCAATCAAATGATTCCCCTCTAGAGTTTATACGACCACCCCTTCCATAATAAGCGCCTTTTGGAAGAAAGATACTTCATTGAAGCGTTTTGGCTCTTCACTATAGGCAACGTTACAGCGTTGCCTCTGATTCTACTCTTGTCTTCGATTCTTCTGATTCTCTGATACTAGCATCTCTGCTAGGTCCAGTCCATATGTTTCTTCTGTTACGGATCCAAACGCAATTCCAGTGTTCGGACTCGCCTATAAATTCCAGTAAATTCCTATATTTTAATGGACTCCTATAAAATGCCTATATTTTGGCTAAATTCCTATTATTCCTATATTTTCGGCTGAAGAGCACTAAGAACATTGCTCATGATTCGCAATTTTCTGTCTTTTGGTGTAGATTGATAAGTAATTACAACTGTTGAGCTTTTGAACTTAACTAATGCTTTGTGTTGGGCTTAGTAAGCTTCTTCTGCCTGGGCTATGCTGTTGTGTTGACTTAGTAGCCTATGTTTTGTTTTTTATCATGTTGGGCCTGTCCGAAATGAGCGAAGATCAGTATATAGGCTAGCAGTCTCTGCTTAATGAGACTGGAGTTCTTGCGACTTATGTGTTTCCTGGCTGAACGCTGGCTGGCTGATGCGAATACGGCCCAGTTATTCAAATGGGCTATTCTAAGATAGTTGCTAATTGAGGGAAGTATAATAGACGTGCACTGGGTAGGCTATATGCTACATTCTGTGATCAATCTGTCCTTTATCTATCTGGTCTTTATCCCCTTCTAAAGAAAAATTATGTTAATCAGATTCGGACTTTTTATTTCAGATATTGTAAATTTTTACTTTATCACCCCGCTTGGTATAGCAATGATAAGATAATTCGTAAGTTTGATGTCCCTGATATAAGTGCAAAGTTGGCCCTCCTGCATGGAAGATTGTCGGAATAAGCCTTTTATCGTTTATCGCCTCATCATCCTTTGGTTCGTCTGTTCAGTTAATCTCATTGTAGCATAGTGTTTTATGGCACTTTGTATTAACCAAGTGACATATAGCAATCGCAAATTTTGTCGGTCAGTCTGTCTGTCGGTCCTGGTTTTGCTACTTTAGGCATTTCCAGGTAAGCTAGGACGATGAAATTTGGCAGGCGTATCAGGAACTGGACCAGATTAAATAATAAATAGTCGTTTTCCCGATTTAACCATCTGGGGAGGGGGAATGGGGGGCCTGTTAATTCAGAAAAAATAGAAAAATGAAGTATTTTTAACTTACGAACGGTTGATCAGATCTTAATGAAATTTGATTTTTGGAAGGATATAGTGTCTCAAAGCTCTTATTTTAAATCCCGACCGGATCTGTTGACATTGGGGGGAGTTTGGGGTGACCTAAAATCATGGAAAACGCTTATATCGGAGGGATTGGGCTGAAACTTGGTGGGAAAAATAAGCACAAGTCCTAGATACATGATTGACATAACCAGAACGGATCCGCTCTTTTTGGGGTAGTTTGGGGGGGGGGGCTGATTCTGAAAAATTAGAAAAAATGAAGTATTTTTAACTTACGAACGGATGATCGGATATCAATGAAATTTGATATTTAGAAGGATATCGTGTCTCAAAGCTCTTATTTTAAATCCTGACCGGATCTGGCAACATTGGGGGAACGTAAAATCATGGAAAACGCTTAGATTGGGGGGATCGGGATGAAACTTGGTAATTTATGTAACGATGCATCCCACGCCATCTACCACAGATCTGATCCCGAGGACTTCTGAATCCTATATTTGGGCCCGGGAAATCCTATAAAAATAGGACAGAGCCTATAATTTGAAACGAACCGACCTGTCCGAACCCTGCAATTCTTAAACTTATTTGTAAATTACGAATCCAGGGAAGTGAGGTCAGGGTCGAGCATATCCCTAGTCACTTGGGAATCAGATTGAATGGTACTGCACAACTGCCAGCAAATAATCCAGCAGGTATCCCACAGTCTGGCTAGCCTTTGAAGTGGAATATTAGGGATGTTTTGAGCCTATCATTTTCAAATGCTGTTTTCTCCATTCCAGTTTAGGGACTTGTCCCTAATTTGTTACTGCCTGGAAAATTGTTATTTTTTTGTAATCGATGTTCTTTTTAGTCGGGGATTTAAATATCGCTTAGCGAAAAGGACTAGTTCCGCCAGAATGGTTGTCGATAAGATTTTGTTTGCTCTTTAGTTTCATTTCTCCATTCATAGTAACTTCTGTTCCTTTGTAGTTTGGTATTCGTTGTAACCAATTGTGTGCTCGTCTTAAGTTTTAAATTACATAAAAAAAACTAGTTTTTTTAACTGAAAGTAAGGAGCGACATTAAAACTTAAAACGAACAGAAATTACTCCGTATATGAAATGGGTTGTCCCCTCCGCAATCCCTCGCTCTTTACGCTAAAGCTTTTAATTGTATTAAAAAGCAGAATTGTGGCAAAGAGTCAAACTTTAGCGTAAAGAGCGAGGGATTGCGGAGGGGACAACCTATTTCATATACGGAGTAATTTCTGTTCGTTTTAAGTTTTAATGTCGCTCCTTACTTTCAGTTAAAAAAACTAGTTTTTTTTATGTAATTTCTGAACGTTTTTGAATTAATGCATGTTTGATTTTGGCTCTCCACACATAAATTATTAAAATGAAATTTGCATATTAATTCCTTTTTTGGCTAAATGGCTTTCTCTTAGTTTTGATCAGACGATTTTGAGAAATAAGGGATGGGAAAGGAGGCCTAGTTGCCATGCAATTTTTCGGTTACATAAAAAGGCAACTATAAATTTTTATTTTTAACGAATTTTTCTATTAGTAAAAAATATACGTAACTTAAGAATTATCTTACGTAACAAACTTTTATATTCTTTAATTTTTATTATGTATATGAGAGGGTTTGTACCCTCGTTAATACCTCGTTCTTTACTCTAAATCGCAAGTTTTGTCCCAATTCTTTAAGAATGACCCCTGAATCAGAAAGGCCGTAGAATGAATAGTTGAAATTACTAAAAATACTATAGCATAAAGAGCGAGGTATTTATCTCCTCCTAAATACCTCGCTCTTTATGCTAAAGTATTTTTAGAACCCCTCACATGCGTAATAATCTCTGTTCGTTTTAAGTTTCAATGCTACTCTGCACTTTCAATTGAAAAAAAAATTTCCATGTTTATTTTTTCATTGTTTTTTTATAGTAATTTTAGAAAATCCTGCGCCCTTTTCATTGAATTTCTGTTCCCCCATGACACATTTCTCCATGGAAAGATCCTCCCACATAGCCCCCTCCCCTCAACCCCACCCCCAAAACCAAAAAAAAATCCCCTGAAACCGACTGTACACTTCCCAATAACCATTATTATATGTAAACACTGGTCGAAGTTTGTAAGTTGCAGCCCCACCCCCAGGGACTTTGGGGGAGTAAGTCATTCCTAAAGACATAGTTATTATGATTTTTGACTATGCGGAACAAAATGGCTATCTCAAAATTTTGATCTGTTGACTTTGGAGAAAAAATGAGCGTGGGAGGGGGCCTAAGTGCCCTCCAATTTTTTGGTCACTTAAAAAGGGCACTAGAACTTTTCATTTCCGTTAGAATGAGCCCTCTTGCGACATTCTAGGACCACTTGGTCGATACGATGACCCCTGGGGAAAAGAAAAAAAAAAACAAAAAACAAATAAACACGCACCCGTGATTTGTCTTCTGGCAAAAAATACAAAATTCCACATTTTTGTAGATAGGAGCTTGAAAATTCTACAGCAGGGTTCTCTGATACGCTGAATCTGATGGTGTCATTTGGTGTCATCTGATGGTGTCGTTAAGATCCTACGACTTTTAGGGGGTGTTTCCCTCTATTTTCCTAAATAAGGCAACTTTTCTCAGGCTCGTAACTTTTGATGGGTAAGACTAAACTTGATGAAACTTATATATTTAAAATAAGCATTAAAATGCGATGCTTTTGATGTAGCTATTGATATCAAAATTCATTTTTTTAGAGTTTTGGTTACTATTGAGCCGGATCGCTCCTTACTACAGTTCGTTACCACGAACTGTTTGATTAAATAAAAAAAAACAATTTTTTTTAACTGAAAGTAAGGAGCGACGTTAAAACTTGAAACGAACAGAAATTACTTCGTATATGAAAGGGGCTGCTTCCTCATCAACGCCCCGCTCTTTACGCTAAAGTTTGGCTCTTTCTATTAACTCTACTTTTTAAAACAGTAAAAAACTTTAGCGTAAAGAGCGGGGCGTTGATGAGGAAGCAGCCCCGTTCATATACGAAGTGATTTCTGTTCGTTTTAAGTTTTAACGTCGCTCCTTACTTTCAGTTAAAAAAAATTGTTTTTTTTTATTTAATTAACGTTTTTGAATCAATGCATGTTTCAATTTTGGCTCTCCGCAGATGAATAATTAAAACCCAATTTGCATATTTTTTTTTGGCTCAATGGCTTTCTCATAGTTTTGATCGAATGATTTTGAGAAAAAAGGAGTGGGGGAGGAAGCCTAGTTGCCCTCCGACTTTTTGACTTAAAAAGGAAACTAGAACTTTTAATTTTTTGCGAATGTTTTTATTACTAAAAGATATACGTAACTTATAAATTAGCTTACGTTACGAACTTTTGTATTCTCATTTTTTTATTACATATATGAGAGGGTTCACCCCCTCGTTAGTACCTCGCTCTTTACACTAAAGCCTAAATTGTGTCCCAATTCATTAAGAATGACCCCTGAATCACAAAAGCCGTAGAATAAGTAGTTGAAGTTACTAAAAATACTTTAGCGTAGAGAGCGAAGCATTAGGAGGAGGTGAGCCCCTCATATGCGTAATAATTTCTGCTCGTTTTAAGTTTTAATGCTGCTCCTTACTTCCAGTTGAAAAAACTTTTTCATATTTATTTTTTCATTGTTTTTTTTTAATAATGCTAGAAAGTCTTGCGCTCCCTTCATGGAAATTTTCTTTCCCATTTCAAATTCCTCGATGGAAAGTCCCCCAAACATATCCCCCAACATATCCCCCTCTTCTCAACCCCTCCCCCTACTAAAAAACCCCCCTGAAAACGTCTGTACACTTCCCAATAACCATTACTATATGTTAGCACCGGTCAAAGTTTGTAACTTGCAGCCCCTTCCGGGGAGACTGCGGGGGAGTAAGTCGTCCCTAGAGACATAGTTATTAGGTTTCTCGACTATGGTGAATAAAATGACTATCTCAGAATTTTGATCCGGTGACTTTTGGGAAAAAATGAGCGTGGGAGGGGGCCTAGGTGCCCTCCAGTTTTTTGGTCACTTAAAAAGGGCACTAGAACTTTTAATTTCCGTTAGAATGAGCCCTCTCGCGACACTCTAGGACCACTCAGTCGATATGATCACTCCCAGGGGACTGTGGGGGAGTAAGTGGTCCCCAAAGACATAGTTATAAGGTTTTTTGACTATTTTGAGTAAAATGGCTATCTCAGAATTTTGATCAGTTGACTTTGGGAAAATAATTGGCGTGTGAGGGGGCCTAGGTGCCCTCCAATTTTTTTGGTCACTTAAAAAGGGCACTAAAACTTTTCATTTCCGTTAGAATGAGCCCTCTCGCAACATTCTAGGACCACTGGATCGATACGATCACCCCTGGGAAAAAAAAAAAACAAATAAACTCGCATCCGTGATCTATCTACTGGCAAAAAATACAAAATTCCACATTTTTGTAGATAGGAGCTTGAAACTTCTACAATAGGGTTCTCTGATACGCTGAATCTGATGGTATGATTTTCGTTAAGATCCTGTTTTCTGAAAAGAGGTAAATTTTCTTAGGCTCGTAACTTTTGATGGGTACGACTAAACTTGATGAAACTTATATATTTAAAATCAGCATTAAAATGCGATTCTTTTGAATTGAGCCGGGTCAGTCCTTACTACAGCTCGTTACAACGAACTGTTTGATTGGCTCTTTAATTTTCGTTGATCTATATCGCTTAAAAAGGGTAAACCTATCTGTATTTTTGATTATGATAGTATACGTATATAAATGAATATTAGGTACATTTGCCATTAAGATACACTGTATAGGATTTTCCGGTAATATAATGAAAATGTGAATAACCCGTCTTTGTTTTGGGAATGAGGCTGGCTATGTTGCAGATTTTATATTCATCGTACTAAATTTTTTTATTAGGGGGACTCTTAAATATTTCTTCGGGGGAATACCAGGAAATAATATTTCTTCGGGGAAATATTTCTTCCGGGAAGTACCACTAATACCAGTGTGATTGCTGAACAGAATTCTGTTCGTTTCGATTTTGTTTCTTTTTGTCTTTTTAAAGTAGTAATGCTGTGGAGTCTTTTAACCTACTAGAAACTGTGTAACCCAGCTAAAATTACGTCACTTTCATTTTTATCAAGGGTGGCCTTGACATCATAAATGGTGGTTGTTAAACTTGTCGCAGGGAGAAACTGCTACCTCTGGCAACCTGGTCATTAGACATAAATATGTTCGTTTTTTTTTTGTTTTTTTTTCATTTCTGTGGTTGTACATTTATGTAAGTTCTAATCTGCTAGCCTAACAGAAACTATTTAATGTAGTGAAGATAATGTTTCTTTCGTTGTCATCAAGCGAATAGCCTGGGAGTGGCCTATAAGTTCTTGATAGTTGCTCTTCAGTGTTTTTTTTAGAGAGAAACTTGCACCTGTGTGAACTTGGTTGCTTAACAGACATCTGTTCTTTTTATGTTGAATATTTTGGCAGTTTTTGCAGAAGTCTTAATCTGTAAGTAACGTTCATTGTATTAGACCCGGTTGTATTAATAACTTCATTTTATTCATTTTATAACTTCATTGTATAATAACAGTGTTCGGACTCGCCGATAAATTCCAATAAATTCCTATATTTTAATGCACTCCTATAAAATGCCTATATTTTGGCTAAAATCCTATTATTCCTATATTTTCGGCTGAAGAGCACTAAGAACATTGCTCATGATTTGCAATTTTCTGTCTTTTGGTGTAGAATGATAATTAATTACAACTGTTGAGCTGTTTGAACTTAACTTATGCTTTGTGTTGGGCTTAGTAAGCTGCTTCTGCATGGGCTATGCTGTTGTGTTGACTTAGTAGCCTATGTTTTGTTTTTTGTCATGTTGGGCCTGTCCGAAATGAGCGAAGATCAGTATGTAGGCTAGCAGTCTCTGCTTAATGAGACTGGAGTTCTTGCGACTTATATGTTTCCTGGCTGAACGCTGGCTGACTGATGCGAATACGGCCCAGTTATTCAAATGGGCTATTCTAAGATAGTTGCTAATGGAGGGAAGTATAATAGACGTACACTGGGTAGGCTATATGCTACATTCTGTGATCAATCTGTCCTTTATCTATCTGGTCTTTATCCCCTTCTAAAGAAAAATGATGTTAATCGGATTCGGACTTTTTATTTCAGATATTGTAAATTTTTACTTTATCTCCCCCCCCCCTTGGTATAGCAATGGTAAGATAATTCGTAAGTTTGATGTCCCTGATAAAAGTGCAAAGTTGGCCCTCCTGCATGGAAGGTTGTCGGAATCAGCTTTTTATCGTTTATCGCCTCATCATCCTTTGGTCCGTCTGTTCGGTTAATCTCATTGTAGCATAGTGTTTTTATGGCACTTGGTATTAACCAAGTGACATATAGCAATCGCAAATTCTGTCTGTCTGTCGGTCCTGGTTTTGCTACTTTAGTCACTTCCAGGTAAGCTAGGATGATGGAATTCGGCAGGCGTATCAGGAACTGGACCAGATTAAATTAGAAATAGTCATTTTCCCGATTTGACCATCTGGGGGGAGTGGGGGGCCCGTTAATTCAGAAAAAATAGTAAAATGAAGTATTTTTAACTTACGAACGGTTGATCAGATCTTAATGAAATTTGATGTTTGGAAGGATATCGTATCTCAGAGCTGTTATATTAAATCCCGACCGAATCTTGTGACATTGGGGGAGTTTTGAGGGGGAAACCTAAAATCTTGGAAAACACTTTGAGTGGAGGGATTGGGCTGAAACTTAGTGGGAAAAATATTCACAAGTCCTAGGTACATGTTTGACATAACCAGAACGGATCTCTCTTTGGGGTACTTGGGAGGGGGGGGTGATTCTGAAAAATTAGAAAAAATGAGGTATTTTTAACTTTAACTCTTATTTAAAATCCCGACCGGATCTGGGGACATTGGGGGGATTTTGGGGTGACCTAAAATCATGGAAAACGCTTAGATTGGACGGATCGGGCTGAAACTTGTTGTGAAAAATAAGCACAAGTCCTAGATACATGATTGACATAACCAGAACGGATCCGCTCTCTTTGGGGTAGTTTGGGGGGGGGGTGATTCTGAAAATTAGAAAAAATGAGGTATTTTTAACTTACGAACGGGTGATCGGATCTCAATGAAATTTGATATGTAGAAGGATATCGTGTCTAAAAGCTCTTATTTTAAATCCCGACCGGATCTGGTGAAATTGGGGGGAATTTGGGGGGGACCTAAAATCATGGAAAACGCTTAGATTGGAGGGATCGGGATGAAACTTGGTAATTTATGTAACCAGGCATTCCACGCCATCTACCATAGATCTGATTCCGAGAACTTCCGAATCCTATATTTGGCCTATATTTGGGCCCAGGAAATCCTATAAAAATAGGACAGAGCCTATAATTTGAAACGAACCAACCTGTCCGAACCCTGTAATAACTTAATTTTAACTTGTATTTATAACTAAAAGTTCTAGTTGCTTTTTTAAATAATCAAAAAAAGCTCCTCAACGCCCCGCTCTTTACGCTAAAGTTTCTTACTGTTTTAAAAATAGATTTAAGAGAAAGAGTCAAACTTTAGCGTAAAGAGCGGGGCTTTGAGGAGGAAAAGCCCCTTTCATATACGGAGTAATTTCTATTCGTTTTAAGTTTTAATGTTGATCCTTACTTTCATTTAAAAAAAATTGTTTTTTTTTATTTAATGGTCATCAAGGGACGGCCTTTAAATATTTGTTGCTGACTTGTGAATATTTCTCAGAGAAAAGCTGTCAGCATGGTCGTCGAACGAAGTTCTGTTCAGTTTAGATTCAATTTTTTTGTACTTTTTACTGAATTACTTCTCTTCGTTTACTGAATTGATCTGTTTGATACGCAGCTTGTGTTTTTGTTTATGTTTTGCGAAGGTGTATCCAAAATGCTTCTTACTGCTGAGTACGAGTTGAGTGCTTGCATTTTTTTTTTCGGGTGAAGGCAAACATTAATTAGTTCCCTAAGCCAGGAGAAGGGGGGAGGGACAATGTCATATTTTCATTCAGTGCTAAAAGAATGGGGGGGGGTTATGTATTGGTCTTATAGAGAAGAGGGAGTGGGGTTGGAGGAGTAATGTCGATCCGCCTCTTTGCTCCCCATGGGTCTCTATGCCACTGCTTTGTTTCTGTTGGCTATTTGTTACTTATCAAAGAGGTGGAAAATTGAAGTTAGATTTAAAGATTTTTAATTGTGACTGTGTTTATTTTATAGATTAAGATAAAAGCATTTAAAGGATCTGGCCGAATTACTAAAACTCGTGCAAGAATTTTCTATGATTGCAGGGGATTGCACAAAAAAAAACATCTAACGAGATCCTGAATTACTTCACAATACTGAATGCAGCGGGAACGCTGTTTTATTGTCTTTAGATTTATATTTTCTTGGACTTAAATTTCTTATGGCTCTTCGATATTTCATACGGAGAAACGGCCAGTCCTGCCAAGAGGGTTGTCGCCAGAATAGTAACTAATAGAAATAGTAGCTAGTAGTTGATTGCTGAAGAAATTTTTTCCCTTGTAGGTAATTGTTGACAGATTCAATCGCCCTGACACGGAGCGGTTGTTCCTGCTAAGTTCAAAGGCTGGTGGTGTTGGTTTGAATCTAATCGGTGCGTCTCGTATCGTCCTCTACGACATTGACTGGAATCCAGCAAACGATGAACAGGCTATGGCTCGTGTATGGAGGGATGGACAGAAGCGTGTGGTTCATATTTATAGGCTTCTGAATGCTGGTACTATAGAAGAAAAAATTTTCCAAAGACAAATTGTGAAACAAGGACTAAGTAATTCAGTTGTAGATGCACAGGAACTGGACAATCAGAAATTTGGTGTTGACGAGTTGAGAGATATCTTTTCCTTCAAGCGAGATATTTACAGTGATACTCACGATCTGTTGAATTGTAACTGCGAAGGTGATGGCACTGTGGAGGTTCAGGAACGTGCTGCAACTCCCATTAGAGCTTGTCAACTTGGAACTGTTGAATCTGATACTGTGAAGAACAAGAATATAAGTCAACTACTTGAATGGCAACATTTTCAAACGCCTTTCTGTGTGGGTTTAGATGATACTTTGCTCCATGCTTGTAGGGATCTACTAACCTTTGTATTTAGAAAGGACTATTCTCTTTCTGAGTAATTTCTTCCTTTTTTAGTTTTTTTTTTCTTCACTGATATGACATCTGATTTAACTGAATTTTTCAAGAAATAAAGTCTTTCTAAGAAATGTCGTATTCTATTTTATTTATGAAATCAAATTTATCTGAATATTTTGATTTATCTGAATCAAGTGTGTTTTTAGAAGCTATAAATCTAGATACTGAGAGATTTGACGGTTCAGGCACTTTATTAAATTAATAATGCTGGCGTTAAAAATTGGGTAGCACGTGTATTCTCTCTCGCATCTAAAACTACCCTGTTCTTCTCTTCAAACTTTGTTTGCAGCGTCTTTTAGTCTATTATTATGTATTTGTTTGTTTAGTCTATTATCTATTTTTTAGTCTAATGTTTATTAGGTATCATCATGATAAGGAATTAGCCTTCTATAATGAAATCAAGCTGCTCTTTATAATTTTAAAATTCACTCTAATCACTTTTCTTATGAAAATGCTTAGTTCAAGTTTTCTTAAAGTCACTATGTATATGAAAAGAATTAAAGGTAAGACCTTACCTTGGACCTTAGATCCTCCTGTGCCTCCAAAGGTGCCCAGGGTGTCCAAGAAGAGTCTCCAGTTAACTCTGAAACTTGTGGCTGCGACAAAATCTTCCCACTCCGGCTGTATTGAGGCGTGATGGTGCCGCAGGTCGTTGTCGTAGGTACGACGGAGTGTATTTTTGGGTTTTCCTCTGTGGCGGGTGCCTCCAGGTAACCAGAAAAATGGCGATTTGGAGATTTTGGAATCATCCATGCGCAGCACGTATCCAAGGTAGCTCCATCTACGCCTTCTTTGGTCTCGATGATGGACGGTTGACCTATGATATGAACTATAAAAGAACCGTGATATGAACGTAAAAAGATCACCCTAAGACACTAAGTCTCTTCCCATACTATGTCTATTCCCAAACTAAGTCTCCTTTGTTAGAAGTCAGATTTAACGTCTTCTAAGAGTTCTTTGACTCTTTCTCTTAACTCTACTTTTTAAACAGTAAGAAACTTTAGCGTAAAGAGCGGGGCATTGAGAAGGAAAAGCCCCTTTCATATACGGAGTAATTTCTGTTCGTTTAATGTTCTCCTTACTTTCATTAAAAAAAAAACTTGTTTCTTTATTTAATTTCTGGACGTTTTTGAATTAATGCATGTTTTGATTTTGGCTCTCCGCACATAAATAATTAAGACGAAATTTGCATACTAATTAACGGCAATTAAATGGAAGATTTTGAGAAAAAGGAGTGAAGGAGGAGGCCTAGTTGCCCTCCAATTTTTTGATTACTTAAAAAGGCAACTAGAACTTTTACTTTTTAACAAACGATTTCATTGGTAAAAATATACGTAACTTACGAATTAACTTACGTAACGAACTTCTATATTCGTATGTTTTTATTGCGTGTATGAGGGGGTTCAACCCTCGTCGATACCTCGCTCTTTACACTAAAGCTTAAATTTTGTCCCAATTCCTTAAGAATGACCTCCGAATCACAAAGGCCGTAGAATAAATAGTTGAAATTACTAAAAATACTTAGCGTAAAGAGTGTGGTATAACGAGTAGGTAAACCCCTCATATGCGTAATAAATTTTGTTCGTTTTAAGCTTTAATGCTGCTCTGTACTTTCAGTAGAAAAAACTTCATATATTTTTTTCATTGTTTTTTCAAATAATGCTTGAAAATCTTTCATTGAAATTCTCTTTCCCCATGAGAAATTTCTCCATGCAAATATCCTCCCACGTAACCCCCTCCCTCAACTCTCCCCCTAAATAAAAAAAATCCCCCTGAAAACGTCTGTACACTTCCCAGTAACCGTTACTATAAGTAAACACAGGTCAAAGTTTGTAACTTACAGCCCCTTCCGGGGGGACTGCGGGGGAGTAAGTCGTCCCTAGAGACATAGTTATTAGGTTTCTCGACTATGGTGAATAAAATGACTATCTCAGAATTTTGATCCGGTGACTTTTGGGAAAAATGAGCGTGGGAGGGGGCCTAGGTGCCCTCCAGTTTTTTGGTCACTTAAAAAGGGCACTAGAACTTTTAATTTCCGTTAGAATGAGCCCTCTCGCGACACTCTAGGACCACTCAGTCGATACGATCACTCCTAGGAAAAAAAAACAAACAAATAAACACACATCCGTGATCTGTCTTCTGGCAAAGCATGCGAAATTCCACATTTTTGTAGATAGGAGCTTGAAACTTCTACAATAAGGCTCTCTGATACGCTGAATCTGATTGTGTGATTTTTATTAAGATTGTATGACTTTTGGGGGGTGTTCCACCCTATTTTCAAAAATGGGGCAAATTTTCTCAGGCTCGGAACTTTTGATGGGTATAACTGATCTCGATGAAACTTATGTATTTAAAATCAGCATTAAAATGTGATTCTTTTGATTTAACTATTGGTATCAAAACTCCATTTTTTAGAATTTCGATTACTATAGAGCCGGGTCACTCCTTACTACAGTTTGTTACCACGAACTGTTTGATTTGAAGGTTGGAAGGAAATCGTGTCTCAGAGCTCTTATTTTAAATCCCGACTGGATCTGGTCACATTGGGGGGAATTGAGGGGGGGACCTAAAATCTTGGAAAACGCTTTGAGTGAAGGAATTGGGATGAAACTTGGTGGGAATAATAAGCACAAGTCCTAGATACGTAATTGACATAACCGGAACGGATCTGCTCTCTTTGGGGGAGTTTGAGGTGGGAGGGTTAATTCTGAAAAATTAGAAAAAATGAGGTATTTTTAACTTACGAAGGAGTGATCGGATCTTAATGAAATTTGAAGTTTGGAAGGATATCGTGTCTTAGAGCTCTTATTTTAAATCCCGACCAGATCCAGTGACATTGGGGGAGTGGGGGGACCTAAAATCTTTGAAAACGCTTAGAGTGGAGGGATCGGGATTAAACTTGGTGGGAAAAATAAGCACAAGTCCTAGATACGGGATTGACATAACCGGAACGGATCTGCTCTCTTTGGGGTAGTTGGGGAGGGGAGGGCTAATTATAAAAATTAGAAAAAATTGAGGTATTTTTAACTTTCGAAAGAGTGATCGTATGTAAATGAAAAAAAAACAAGTTTTTTTTAAATGAAAGTAAGGAGCAACATTAAAACTTAAAACGAACAGGTATTACTCCGTATATGAAAGGGGCTTTTCCTCCTCAACGCCCCGCTCTATACGCTAAAGTTTGACTCTTTCTCTTAACTCAATTTTCAAAACAGTTTAAAAACTTTAGCGTAAAGAGCGGGGCGTCTTGACAAACCTTCGAAAATCTTGGAAAACGCTTATAAATGTCGTAGATATGTGATTGACCTAATCGGACTCGACCCGCTCTCTTTGGGGGAGTTAGGTGGTCGGATTCAGTGCTTTGGCGAGTTTGGTGCCTCGGACGTGCTAGGACGATGAAAATTAATAGGTGTGTCAGGGAGCTGAACAAATTGACTTGATAAAGTCGTTATCCCCGATTGGACCATCTGGGGGCTGAAGGGATAGGAAAAATTGGAAAAATTGAGGTATTTTTTATCTTAGAGTGGGTGATCGGATCTTAATGAATTTTGATATTTAGAAGGACCTCGTGACTCAGAGCTCTTATTTTAAATCCCGGCCGGTATTAAGCCTCTGATTTTCCTTTTAAAGCTATCTATTGATTCTTAGAATTTTGCGAGAGCTCATTGGTTCTTCTGACCTCGTCACCAGTGCCATATGAGCTCTTAGCTCTTGTTTTGAGATTTGAAGTACCGCAGTAAGGTAAGGTCAATTGTTCTTTACCTGGGTTGCCCTTTGGATTTAAATTTGGCAGAGCCTTTTTGCCTATTTTGGCAACCTAGAAAATTAAAAGCATCTAAAAATCCTTATCATGAATTGTTGATTTAAGTTAGTGAATATAAATGGCATTGTAGTGCCTTTATGCATGCAGGGTATCAGGTTCATCATACTTGCTAAAACCAATAGCAGAAAAAAGTAGGAGACAAATATCTGTTGACGTATGTGTGTTAATTCTCCCCGTCCCCCTCCTAAAGAAGGAAAAAGGGTAAACTAATGGAAATTGAACGTTTGCTTTTTTTGTAGAAAGAATCAGTGGCTGCTAAACAGGGACATACATAATGCCATCTATTTTGTTTATTGGATATTAGTGAGCTGCTTACCCGACCAGAGATGCCTCTTTGTTCTGAATTAGAAAGCTTTTCTGTGAGTTTAGATCCAAAAGAGCACCCATCCGAATATTGAAGGCCCAATCTTGTGAAGAACTAGAGTACAAAATTGGTTGGTCTCTTAGCCGATATCTATATTTCAACGCTAATTTTGTTTAAACTAGCCTTTTTCAGACGGAATTTCATAGGGGCAATTCATCATATAAGTTTAAACTACGAACTTAAATGATAATTTGAAAAACCACTTCCACCTCATCAAAAAACATTACACAGTCGCAATGTACTTCCAACCGAAAAATCGTTTTTGTTTTTAAAAACCGGTATCTATGTGAACCCAAGGTGAAAGCGAAGATTGTAAGGAGTAGAATAATTAAGTTTTATTTCTCTTATTTTGAGTTTGTAATATGCAGGCACGTATGATGGAGGCTTTTAAGAGCCTAGACTTGCGCTAAATGAGAAGATTTTCTCAATTTCCGCCTTTCTAGTTTGCAGTTAAATAAAATTATTTTATTTGAAATTTTCAGGATCTATTCTAGTTTCAGTTAAAGCTTTCAGTCTAGTTTCAAAATAAGTTGTTTTTGTACATTGACTTTTCATATTTATTTTTGGTTTTTCTCTGTCTTTTTTGGCATTTTACTTAAATATATTTTTTTTTTTGTTCGCACTGAAGAAGAGAGGCCATAGTTCTTTCAAAATATTTGCTTCGTGTGTGTGTTTTTTTTTATATTTTCGTTTGGCCTTAAAACTTCCCCATTTTAAATCGGGTTTTCCCTATACTTTGGCTTAAGAAATTGCTTTAAGAAAATTAAACCTGTATGGTTTAAGAAATTGTCTTTATGTTTAAATATTATGAATATCGATTGCCCAGTCTTTTTGGCGTGTAATTCCTACTATGTCCATTTTCTACACCTGTAATACCTGCGAAAGGGAAAACCTTCACGTTCCTTGGGACGCCAGTGTCAGATATATCAAAATTTTATTTGATCCATGGGTGCTTATCCTTTGTCTGAGAGGACGCGGGTTCGAATCCCAGTGTACCGAAATTTTTGATCGTGTATCAATCAGTTTATCGAAATTTTATTTAATCCATTGGTGCTTAAAGAGTGGACTAATCAGATAATAAAACAAAAATTCTATTAAACTGGTAAAATATATTATTTACCAAACTATGAGTATCATTTATTGGGTTTCCTGGATGCTTTTTAGCTTGTTACATGTATATTTAACTATATATAACTATGTTATATTAGTTATATATATATATATATATGTATATATATATATATATATATATGTATATATATATATATATATATATATATATATATATATATATATATATATATATATATATATATATATATATATATATATATATATATATAATCTCTTTATATTTCTCTCTCTTCCCCTCTCTCTCTCTCTCTGTCCCTCTTTCTCTCTCTCTCTTATCCATTTCTTTATGTCGTGCTAAATTAAGCGTTTTTCATCCCTCGGACTAGCTTTGCCTATTGAGTGTATTATTTGTTATGTTTTATCAAACAGTTCGTGGTAACGAACTGTAGCAAGGAGCGACCCGGCTCAATAGTAAACGAGACTCTAAAAAACAGAATCTTGATGCTAAAAGATAAATCAAAAGAATCGGCTTTTAATGCTGATTTTAAATATAGAAGTTTCATCAAATTTAGTCTTTGTCATCAAAAGTTACAAGCCTGAGAAAATTTGCCTTATTTCGGAAAATAGGGAGGAAACAATCCTTAAAAGTCACAGAACCATCGCATTCAGCGTATCAGAGAACCCTATAGCAAAAATTTCAAGCTCCTATCTACAAAAATGTGGAATTTCATATTTTTTGCCAGAAGAAAGATCACGGGTGCGTGTTTATTTGTTTTTTTCCCCAGGGGTTATCGTATTGACCAAGTGGTCCTAGAATGTCGAAAGATGGCTCATTCTAACGGAATTGAAAAGTTTTAGTACCCGTTTTAAGAGACCAAAAAATTTGAGGGTACCTAGGCCCCCTCCCACGCTCATTTTTTCCCAAAGTCAACGAATCAAAGTTTTGAGATAGCCATTTTGTTCCGCATAGTCGAAGACCATAATAACTATGTCTTTGGGGATGACTTACTCCCCCACAGTCCCTGGGGGAGGGGCTGCAAGTTACAAACTTTGACCGATGTTTACATACAGTAATGGTTATTGGGAGGTGTACAGACGTTTTCAGGGGGATTTTTTTTGGTTTGGGGGGGTGAGGGGAGGGGGTTATGTGGGAGGATCTTTCCTTGGAGGAATATGTCATGGGGGAAGATAAATTCAATGAAAAGGTCGCAGGATTTTCTAGCCTAAACCTAAACATAAATATCTTCTAAACCTAATAAATATGTCTTTAGGGACGACGTACTCCCCGCAGTTCCGTGGGAGGGGCTGCAAGTTGAAAACTTTGAACTGTGTTTACATATAGTAATGGTTACTGGGAAGTGTACAGACGTTTTCAGGGGGATTTTGTTGGTTTACGGGGGAGAGTAGAGGGGGGGGGGGGTTACGTGGGAGGATACTCCCATGGAGATACTTCTCATGGGGGAAGAGAATTTCAATGAAGGGGCGCAGGATTTTCTAGCTTTATTTGAAAAAAACAATGAAAAAATAAATATGAAAAGTTTTTTCTACTGAAAGTAAGGAGCAGCATTAAAACATAAAACGAACAAAAATTATTACGCATATGAGGGGTTTACCTCCTCGTTATACCTCACTCTTTACGCTAAAGTATTTTTAGTAATTTCAACTATTTATTTTACGGCCTTTGTGATTCAGAGGTCATTCTTAAGGAATTGGGACACAATCTAAGCTTTAGTGTAAAGAGCGAGGTATCGACGAGGGTTGAACCCCCTCATATGCGCAATAGAAACATACGAATATAGAAGTTCGTTACGTAAGTTAATTCGTAGGTTACGTATATATTTACCAGTGAAATAGTTTGTAAAACATTGAAAGTTCTAGATGTTTTTTAAGTTATCAAAAACTTGGAGGGCAATTAGGCCTCCTCCTTCGCTTCTTTTTTCTTAAAATCTTCCGAGTAATTTTAATTAATGAATATGCAAATTTCGTTTTAATTATTTATGTGTGGAGAGCCAAGATCAAAACATGCATTAATTCAAAAGCGTCCAGAAATGAAATAAAAAAAACAAGTTTTTGTAACGGAAAGTAAGGAGCGACATTAAAACTTAAAACGAACAGAAATTACACCGTATATGAAAGGGGCTGCTTCCTCATCAACGCCCCGGTCTTTACGCTAAAGTTTTTTACTGTTTTAAAGAGAAGAGTTGAGAGAAAGAGTCAAACTTTAGCGTAAAGAGCGGGGCGTTGAGGAGGAAGCAGCCCCTTTCATATACGGAGTAATTTCTGTTTGTTTTAAGTTTTTATGTCGCTCCTTACTTTCCGTTACAAAAACTTTTTTTTTTTTTATTTCATTTAAATAAAGGATTGCAGAACAGCACGACATGCGTTAGATATGCCTTTAGCTTACACGACATTGTTTGAACACGTTATTACTCTCATTAGAGAAGGTTTAACTTATTTAAAGGACCAAATCCTGTTTGTTAACTCATATTTGCCAAACGATCGTAGGTTTAAAATTGATAGCAATTGCAGGTTAGATTGCGATTATTTCAGAAGTTATAATTAATTCTTTAGATTTTATTTTGAACATGAAATGTTCTTGATAACCCCGTTCTTGAAAACATTTGTGGAAGGTAGGTAGGTAGGTAGATAGGTATGCGTTTATTTCATCAAATAAAAATTACTAAAATTGCACTTACAATCAATAATATACTGCTCAATTTAGGGACCTAAAATATCCCTGTTCAGCAGCAAAACTACAACAAATAAATGATAACTATTCATTCAAAATCAAAAAAAAAAAAACAAAAAAAAAACACTATACAATCTCTAAACAGCCATCTCTCATCATAAAAAAAGAAAAAAAAGGGATAAAAATTTAAACAATATAATTTATAATTTATTCAAAAAATAATTTTTTATTCTTACTTTAAATAACATAAGATTTTCAGAACACCTAACACTCTCTGGAATTGAGTTCCAAATAACAACACCTACATGTTTAATCATAAACCCAGATCGCGTTGTATGCCTGATTTCACTAGTCAGCTGATCAGAGCTCCTAGTAGAATAATCGTGGTAATTTGAATTATATCGATAAAAACTTCTAAAATATTGAGGAGACAATCCATTTAAAACCTGGTATACAAAAATTAAAATCTGTTGAGATTTAATAAAATCAATATTCAAAATATCTAAATCTCTAAAACTATCTCTAGTACTATCACACGCAAGATACTCACCCAAACTTCTAATTGCCTTATTCTGCATAATCTGGACCCTTTTTACATGACTAGAAAAATTGCTTGCATACAATGAACAACCATACACTAAATAAGGATGGACAATTGAATAATAAATTGCTTTCAGGACATGTAGAGGAAAAAAATTATGAAATCTTCTTAAAATACCGACTCCGCGAGCCAATTTTGAAGATAAAACTTTGCAATGATGAATCCAACTAAAATTTACATCAAAATAAAATCCTAGATATCTACATTGAAAAACCTGACTAATGGAAACACCTTGTAAAAGAATACTATGACAGTTATTTACAACTTTACCAATACGACTAAATATCATATAATTAGTCTTCTCAGTATTCACTGCAAGAAAACTATGCTTTGTGAACTGAGATAAATTCTCCAAAGCTACATTAGTTATCTCTATAAGATCTTCGACAGATTCCCCAAACACTGTAAGCGCTGTGTCATCTGCGAATGATGTAACTACCGCACCAGGAATGTAAAAACGCATTGTATCCACGTATATAAGAAACAGTAAAGGTCCTAATACCGAACCTTGGGGCACTCCACAATTCACATTGAAGGGTTTCCCTACCACATCATCTATCATAACTTTGATGGACCTACCATGCAAGTAAGACCTAAACCAATCCAAACACTTCTCTCGGACTCCCAAACAAGCTAGCCTACTTAATAAAAGATTAAAATCAACGGTATCAAATGCTTTCTTAAAATCTATGAACAGAGTAAGAGGGATAAGATTCCTTTCTAGGGCACTGTTAACGCACTCCATTAGATGGTATGCCGCATGAACAGTTAAATGTTTAGTTCTGAAACCGAACTGTGACTCACTTAATATTCCGAGCTTGTCTAAATATTCATACAGCTGTCGATGTACTATTTTCTTGTATATCTTTGAAAATAATGGTAACAAGCTTATAGGTCGATAGTTCGTCATATCTTGCTTATTGCCTGATTTGAACAGTGGTAGGACCTTTGCTTGCTTAAGCGCTTCAGGGAATTGGCCGACTTCAAGTGACAGGTTAACGAGGTAGAGAAGACATGGTAATAGATACACTGAAACTACTTTGAATGCTTTCAGATTCAAACCGTCAATACCAGCAGCATTTGACTTTAAATTCTTCACGATTTTTGTTAATTCTTCAATTGACGCTTTTTCAAATTGAAATTTATGATGCTCACCTCGATTATCTTCAAAGAGCGTGTCACTTTTCACTGGGTCTCCGTGAGAAGTGTCTTCCCTGATTCTACTTCCAATACCAGAGAAGAATTTACCAAACTCGTCAGCAATCTGCTGCTTATCAGTCACTGTAACACCCTCGACAGTGATAGCATTTATGAGGCCATAATGTTTACCTGTGCCTTTAATCACGCCGTTAATGGTCTGCCAAGTGCCCCGCATATCACCTTTTTGTTCATTAAATTTTTCGATGTAATATTTTTTTTTTTTGAACGTCTTAACTTATTCACTAAATTTCGTTGACGAATATATTCATTTTTACTTTCTTCAGATGAGTCGTTTAAACTTTTAAAGAAGCAAGCGTTACGAGCATTTATAGCTTCAACAACTTCATCATCAATCCAGGGTTTTCGGGGGATATCTCGTTCTTTTTTCCTAGTAAGTTTCAAGGGACAAGCAGACTCAAATATCGGAGTAATTATCCCAAGAAAGTTGTTGAGGGCACGCGAGGGATCCGGTTCTTCATACACTTTCTCCCAGGATATTACACTTATTTGTTCACGGAACTCATGTAAATTTGCCGGCCGAAGATCTCTTATAAGTTTACGCCTAGACTTTTCGTAAGTCGGGCTCCGTTTCTTTATCGTACATGAAACAGGAAGATGATCAGATCCCGGATGGATCATGATATCACAATAAGAATCAGGAACTAAATTTGAAGGGAGAAACACATTATCAATAAGAGTAGCAGAATGTTCAGTTATTCTAGAAGGAAGGCGATTCATTGGAAAATAACCATGCGATAACATCAAGTTAAAAAACTCAAAATTATAGCTATTCAAACATAACAAATCAAAATTAAAATCACCCATGATTATGCATTCATTTTTTACAGACAGAAGTTTACATAAATAATCATCAAATAAATCAAGGAACTCAACCGAGGGAGTGCTAGGTGGTTTATAAACCAAACAAATTACTATCTTTTTATTCTCAACAAATACAATTTCCACAGAAAAAATTTCCACCTTCCCTTCAATCCAAAGGCATAAGTCATCCCTTTCTTCAAATTTTATTCCATTTCTCAACAAAAAAGACAAACCTCCTTGTCTCATCCGATTTCTAACCTTCGAAATCATTTGGTAACCTGGAAAAATGTAAGACGAGAGACAGCTGTCCATAGATAAAAACGTTTCACAAATACCTAATACATCAATACTACTATTCATAGCAGACAAAAAATTTTCAATATCCTCAGACGATGACGTAACATGGCAATTCCATTCAGACACACGAAAACTCTTATTTTCTTTCCGTATTGGAAATTCAAATGATACATACTGACTTTTTCTTACTGGCTCAGGGCATTTTACAACACTATCTTGAGCAATTTTACACTCTAAAATTTCATTAACATCTAAAGCATTATTTTCTAATTCATCCAACCGATCCTTCTGGTGTAACGGTAAAACTAATTATCTAGAAATAAGAACAATATAAACTGTACTGATTCCTATTGGACAAAAAAAAAATCTAAGCGACATCTTGCAACGACCATAGGCGACGGGGGAAAGCATCACTCGCAAGGCGTATATAAATTCGGCCTTGATCAGACCACACTTGTTTATTACCGTATTTTTCACGTGCTAGGTTCAGAATATCCCGTCTCTGCTTTGTTAAATTTTCTGATACAAATACACCAGTGCGCACTAGTTTCGACTTAAGCTTAAAAACTTTTTGGGCAATTTCTTTCGACCTGAATTTGACCAGGACAGGAGCTATGGCATCTTGACGAGTTGTAGAACTGTTTATTTTAAATCTTCTCACTTCCACAATATCACCATCAGACACTTCAGATATTTCCATTTTATTGCGAATCACACCCCCGATTACAGACTTTAAGTCACTACTTGGAGGCTGTTTGATACCATTGAAAAGAAGACTATCTAGCCTTAAGTCCTGATCATACATATCTAATTTCTGCTCTGCATTCTTAACTCTCTCCTCAAGAAATATTATTTGATTTCTTAGGAATTTCAGCTCGTTACTGAGGGCTAAGAATTTCGGTACAAACTCAACAATCAAAGCTGAATAAACTTCACTAACGATATTTGAACTCTGAGCTTTTATGGCATGCAAAGTGTCACTGGATAGAGACTGCCTACCAGCAGCAGTGGCCACTAGTTTTTCATCCAGCTTTTCGTCTATTTTTTTAGCAAGATTTTCCATCACACTTTGGATTTCCTGTTCTGTCGCGGATATGCGAGTAATAATAGCCGACAATCCCGCTATAGTTTGTTGCCCAAGATTTGGAATTTGGGTTTTTAGCTTCTCTTTGCAAAGTTCTATATAAATGTTCGGTTGATGAATAAAATCATCAAATGCTCCCTTTACACCCTTGCTAGTAGATTTCATAGCTTCAGCCTTATTTGCTTCAAACTGCATAAGCTGTGACTCGAGGACAAACTGGGTTGAGGACAAGATGAACTTAGACAAGCCATAAGAACGGAGTTTATCGATTGCCGAATAGGCCGCGTTCCATAGGCCACGTTCTTGAAAACATTTGTGGAAGACAAGATGAACTTAGACAAGCCATAAGGACAGAGTTTATCGATTGCCGAATAGGCCGCGTTCTTGAAAACATTTGTGGAAGACAAGATGAACTTAGACAAGCCATAAGGACAGAGTTTATCGATTGCCGAATAGGCCGCGTTCTTGAAAATATTTGTGGAAGACAATATGAACTTAGACAAGCCATAAGGACATAGTTTATCGATTGCCGAATAGGCCGCGTTCCATAGGCCGCGTTCTTGAAAACATTTGTGGAAGACAAGATGAACTTAGACAAGCATAAGCACTGAGTTTATCGATTACCAAAACCTTCTGGACATCTATATTATATACCTTTGTCAGAAGTGGCGACCAACAGTCTATGGAACTCTTAGTTTCATTTCAGGTAAGCGTCAAAAACGTTAAAAAATTTAAAAACGTTGTCAAGCACATTTATTCAATAAGTCTTAAAGGTGTTTTCGAAATCATTTATTAAGCCCAGGAATACAGGTCTTACCCAAATGAATCTCCTAATGGTACAATATAACCTGAATTTATTTTTTTCTGGTATTTTTTCTCTAATGTATATCTTCCATTAAATACTACTGCATTTGAGTTAAAATTAGCAGTCGATCGTGGCCCGATCAAGTGATTTATAAATTGTACCCTTGTTTAAGGGTACTGTCATAAGTTTTCTTGGAAGTGAGGGATTAGTGAATGCTGAACAATTGAAACGATTGGATTCAATCTTGCATTTTATTCCTATTTAAAGTTTGGGCCGCATCACGTGTTCCACAGGGAACTTCAACCTGAAGAGGCATTTTTAAACTAACTTTTTCAATATTTAATGCTTTATATTCTAAATAATTACTAATTAAAATTTTTAAATTTTATAAAATCAATGTTAGTTTACAACATTATTTCTATGGGAGCATTTTTGAAGTCTCTGTGCAGTAGTAGTATGGAGTTGAACACAAACTGAAATTTTCTGCCATTGAAATCTAAAGTTCTCAAATAAGAATACGGCCAAATTTTTTTTATTTTAGTTGCGATCGATGAGGATTTTTTTAACACGTGAAAAAATTTCAACAAAAAATTTGAGAAAAAGAAGAATAGAAGTAGTATTTTTGCCAAAAGTGTAAAACATGGTTTCAGAATACAAACATTTTTTTTCCTTTTTTGGTCTTTCTTGAGGATGGATGTGGAGTTGCGGAGTTTGATACCTCCTACTGATGCACAACACCCCAATTAGGGTCTAAAATCGTCCCAAATAAAAAATGTCGTCCTTAAAAAACAGTTGTTCAATGGCTCACCCATCCCGTGGTCTTACTTGATGTTCCTGCCAAAAACACACGACTTATCGCCTCTAGAACGGTCAGTGCTTGGCTTCAACATTGTAGATATACCGGTTAATGTATTATTTTTCCACCAAGATGCAATGTATGAAAATGTTAGATATGCAAATTAGGTTTATGGTTAGGTATGCAAATTAGGTTTATCGCTAGATTACTTTGATGTATGAAAACCGGTTTAATGACATAGTCAGTTCTAGAGGTTTTTTGTGTTGTTTTAGTTCTGAGGCTTCACTTTGTTTGAACATTAGTAAATTTTTCACTATTTTCGGCTGTAGAAATTAGAACATAGCGACGATTAAAAGGTAAAAGGATTTAAAGGTAATTAATTTTTTTTCTGTTTGTTCAAGTATCTTCAGAAAAAAAGAATGGTAAAATTCTAGTTAATTGACTTCTTGCTGTCTCGGAAAGGGGTTAGGTTAGGGAAATGAAACTTTTGGAGATGGGTCTACAGGCTAAAGTATGTCCCGGAAGGTATTTTGAAGTACCCACTTCCACTCCTTCTCCCTCTAGAGGGCTCTGAGATTCGCCTACATAACAGGTCTACATAACCTATTGAAATTTTGACAAAACAACATTTTACCTTAATTTTCAGTTACCAGTTGCCTTTTCTCTGCCTTTAGTTCTGAAAATGCAATTCCTGTTATTTGAGTAGAATTCTGAGCCATGTCGACGTTTTTTTTTTCAAAATTTAGGAAATGTATTTGCATATCTTTAAAACCTTATAAATTGGGATTGAGCAAAGTTGTGAAGCTGAAAACAATTTTGTTGTACTTCATTCAAGCAGAAGATCTTTTGCAAAGTTTCACTTTTATAACACCCATATTTTCAAAGGTCAGGGCCCTCTAGATGGAGAAGGAATAGAGGTGGGTACTTCAAAATACCTTCCTATGACATACTTTAACCTGTAGACTCATCCCTGAAAGTTTCATTTTCTTAACCTAACCCCTTTCCAAGATAGCTAAAAGTCAATAAATTAGAATTTTACTAAAAGAATAAATGAACAGGAAAGTATTTAGAAATTTTGAAATGACATGAAGTTAATTATAAACAGATGAAATTACCAAAGATGAGTCGTCATGCAACCCCACCCTTTTTTCCCCTGTATAGTAATACATGTTGGGACCCGCGTTTACACCACCTTTACCCGTCCTATCGCATTGTAAGGTGTAATACACATCTCCCTGGCGCGTTTTAGGACTTTTTGCTCTAGCGGATTTCTTGTGTTTGTTTCTGCGCCTTTTAATAGTGTTCTTTTCGCTTGCTGAAGGGCTCATTTTACGATAATTAGAGGTTATTTATCCTCATTATTTCTCAGCTAACATGCTGTATTCGGGCTAGCCTTCAAAAACACTCGTTTCTATTCAATACAGCCTAAAAAATGATCCCGTATACCCTTCTGAGCAAAGGGCTGCTATGGATAAAGGGTATGTCAATAGAAAACGTACTAATTGTATGAAGCCATTCAAAAGTATGATGAATTTTATCTTTTAGCCCCTTTAGCTTGGATGTCACAATAGACACATCAAAAGAATTGAATTTTGATGCTTATTCAATATACGTAAAATTCTTTCAAATTTAATGTTACCCGTTAAAGGTTGCGAGCCTTAAAAAAATTGTCCAATTTCTACAAAAGGGAGGAAACATCCCCACAACATCGAGTGATCTTAATGGAAATCGCACCATCAGATTTAGCATACTAGAGTATCCTACTGTAGTGCTTTTAAGCTCCTATGCATTTTTTTTTGCCAGAAGAAAGCTCACGGATGTGTGTTTATTTGTTTTTTTTTTGTTTTTCCTAGGGGAGATGGTATCGAAACAGTGATCGTAGAAGATCGAGAGAGGGTCATTTGATCGGAAATCAAAAGTTCTAGTGCCCTTTTTAAGTGGCCAAAATACTGGAGGGTTGCTAGCCCCCTCCCACGTGCAGGTTTTACCCGAAGTCTCCCAATCAAAATTTTGAGACAGCCATTTTTCTCACCATAGCCGAAACAATCTAATAAATATGTCTTTGAGGATTACTTCACACCCCTAAAGTCTTCGGGGGAAGGGCTGCAAGCTAGGAACTTTGCTCATTGTTTACATACAGTATTGGTTATTGGGAATTATACTGACGTTTACCAGGAAGGATTTTTGTGGCAGAGTGGGGGGTGGTGGTAAGTGGGAGGATCTGTACAAGGAGGAATTATTTGTGGGGGAAGGAAATTTTCCATGGAGGGAGAGCCAGATTTCCCAGCATCATGTAAAAAAGAGCAGAAACCGAATTAAAAAAAAAAACAATTTTTTTCAACTGAAAGTAAGGAGTAACATTAAAACTTGAAATGAAAGAAAATTATCGCGTATATGAGGGGGTTACCCCCTCCTTAACACTTCACTCTTTATACTAAAGTGTTCTATAGAACTTTTAAAAGAGCTTATTGTTCTAACTAAACGGCCTTGATTCTGGAGCCATTATTGAATGATTAGAGCAAAAAGCCAAACTGTAGCTTAAAGAGCAAGATATTCAGGATGGGGTAATCCCCCTCAAATACGTAATAATTTCTGTTGGTTTTGAGTTTTAATGTTGCTCCTTACTTTCATTTGAAACAACTTGTTTTTTAATTTAATTACACTAAGGCGCCTATAGGATCTACAAATCTATTCATAGTTAGCTATCCAGGTGAATACAAAAAAAAAAAGAAAGAAAAACCACTATATCAAATTGACATCTCAGAAATTGCTTGGGAATAAAGTTGGAACTCTTAGAGACTGTTTGGGGGGGTTAGTATGAAAGTGGACATCGAAATATGACTTTGGGAAGTAAGTTCAAATAATGAAAAAAACATTTTTTGCGTCTGGGTTAGCAAGTAAAATCACCAGTATCTCGGTAATGGCTGGCAGGATTGAGTTGAAACTTTCAGGTTGTGTGGGAAAAATAAGGGAAAGAGGCAGGAGGATCAAAATTTTGTTTTGGGAGAAGTGGCTAAGAGCTCTTTTGGTCCAAATTCACTTCAATGCTTTCATATTATAGCCCCCTACGGGAATTGGAACCTTTTTACATTTATGTAGCAAGGTAAATAAAAAACACCGTAGGGCACCTGGCTACCAAAACTCTGTATCCACAGCATCATTGGAATGTTTTGGGGTATCAGAATTAAATTTCAAGGAATGTAGAGGGGTGGGAGGGGACACTGGGAGAGAGGCTAATAATTTTTTTTCCTGATCCACCCAAACATTGTTTTTCAACAGAAGCCCCTATGAGAGCCATAATCTATTCATAGTGAAGGAACATGGTAAACAAATAAAAACCAAATGTTTCCAGATTATCAAAATGGTATATCTGCGATATCCTGGGAACAATTTTGGGGGGTCAAGTTGAAAGTTTTAGGGATATTTTAGGGTGTGGGGCAAGAGAGCCATTAATCTTGAGTTGGGGGAGGGGAAGGGTCTACAGATTTAAGTATCCTATCTGTTTTTCGTACTATGAACTCCTATTCGTTTTAGTATCTATTCTGGTGAAACAGTATGTGGAACAAAAGCAAACATGTGTATCCAGGTTACCAGGGTTACCAGTACTGTTATCTTACGAACAGCTTGGGGATCAAGGAGGGTTCTCAAAAGTGGGGAAGGGCCAAGTGGACTTAGAGGAGAGCCAGGGTTAAATTGAAAATAACCATGTATCTAAGCTATCAAAGTAGTATGCAAATAATCTAAAACCAAACCGACATACTGTGTTAAAACAAAGAAGAAAATCTCGCAAAAATAGCCGGTCCATGGCCTGCGGGACGGAAAAAAAAACAATCACACCAAAATTTGCCTGCATCTCATAAGACGTCGGGAGTGTTGAAAAAACGCTCGACATAATAGTTTAAAAAAGAAAAGCAAAACCCGAAAATCAGGAAAGATTAAAAAGAAAACGGTAAAAACGATATATGCAGAAGTAAAGCAAGTAGAAAATATTGTATTTGAATGAGGCACTTCCTTAAAACCTGACAAAACAAAAGAAGCTATTTCTTATATTGCTTCTGTGCTTCCTCATTCGATTGTAATACTTGCTATTTTTTTGTCGATGTTTTGGCAAATAAAACACACGGTTTAATATGGAACCAAAAGCTTATGGTTTAGTAGCCCTACTCGTGTTTGTGGTAATTTCTGTCTGTTTTCAGACTGATTTGATTATTCATATTCAGGTTTCATTTACTCACCTGATCTTTATGTTTGATCTGACTCTTCTGACTTGCTGTTCGTTTATCGTTTTGATTTATTCATCGATATCAACAATCTGTTCGCTTTAAGTTTGATTTTTTTTATACAACTCTGCTTCCGCTCACATTAGTTTTAGTATGGGTCTTTACTTTTCTTTGAACAACCCTCTTCCTTCTTTGAAAAAGACACAGAAGATATTTTTATCCACCATAAAAATAAATATCTCATTTATAACCAATTCGAGCATAAATCTGCTGCCATAAAAAAAATCCTATTCTAAATTTCGAAGATCTGTTTGTGAAATTGTTTTTCGCCTTTTAAATTTTTGCCTTTATGTTTTAGTTGTAGAATTCGTCACCATTAGAACTGTAATCACTCGTCGCTATTCTTTAATGTCAAGTTCTATAGTTTTTAAGTTAATAAATTCTTTACTTTTGAATTAAATTTGGGGTCTTAAAGCATCTCTTATTATTTTACAGAATCCTTAGGCAAATTTTTATTATGAGTACAGCATGTGAAGACGTTTTAGCTCTTGCTATTGAAGCATTTACTGAGACCTTTGGTGACGTAAATGGAGATATGGTCTATGGTTTTGCCCCAGGGAGAGTTAATCTGATCGGAGAGCACACAGATTATAATGATGGTTTTGTCTTACCTATGGTAAGTTTTTTCAGGTATATTGATGCTTGGCGTAGGCTAGTAATTATGTCAGTATTCTAAAATATTGTTCCTCAACATCAACTTCACTTGAAGACATAGAAACAAGAGTTGCGTTTGATTTCACAAAACTTTTTCAACTAACAAGGCTACTTTTATCGCTTTTAGCGTTTTATTTGCCAGAAGGTGAATACAGTGAAATAAGAAAGTTTGTCAGACTTTTGTAAATAGAACGAGAAAGTTGCTATTTGCCAAGAGAGTTGAAGTTGCTATAGCGTGAGCCACATAAAAATTGAGAACAGACAATCAGGTTCAGGAAGGTGAGGTCTGTAATAGTCAAAACAATGAAGAAGGCCAAAATCAACCCTTTGATGAAAATACTACACCTCTTGCTTCCTTTTAGCATAGTCAATGTAAGTTAATTTTAGGGGTTACCTCAAACAAATTGCAATAGTTTTGATTTTGGTATCATTCGAACCGGAAGAAAAATTTCTATAAACAAAAGTTTCTGCTCTTCAGTGAAAGTTCTTGCTTTTCTTTATGGTAAATCTGGTTCCTTTATGGTATATATTTGCAACTCCTGTAAATAATAACTGATTTTTTACATTATTCAGTCAATTACATTATTCAGTCAAACATTACATTATTCAGTCAATTAGGCTGAAAAATTGCTTAGATGCTGATAAATTTTTAGAGTAACTTAGAATAGATTTTAATAACTCAGCCGTCCTGGCTGAGTGGTTAGCGCGCTGGCGTGGGAATTCTGTGTCCAAGGGGCACGGCTTCAATCCCAGTTGTGACCAATTATTTAGTTTGGTATGGGGGTCAGTGACGTGACTCTGTAATCTCAGCCAGAGTCGACCCAGCTCTAAGTGGGTACCTGGAGAAATCTGGGGAAGGTAAGTAGGAAGGGTGTGTAGCAGAGGATGGCTGGCCCCCAACCCCCCATTGCACTTCCTGGCTGAAGGGCCATGAAACGGAGATCAGCACTGCCGGTTTGGACCTTAAAGGTCTAGTGCCGTCTTACTTACTACTTACTTAGAATAGATTTTAGGTATAGAATTTTTTATTTTTTAACTATTCAGCTTTTTTTTTATTACTTTGCTTGATAAGCGAAAAGCCTACCAATATATGCGACTTTAAAGACTGATCTCAAATTGCCTAATTGCCAAGCACTTTAATCTTGTCAGAAGCCTGCAGCTTCTGTGTTTAATTTTTTCGTTCCTAAATTCATAGCGCCAGGTACATTCAAGTATCTGATATGCCACTACTCTTTTACATTGATCCATCACGTACTGTAAATACCTGTTGAAGCTTGTTCCAATGGAATTGACAGAGCAAATTCTGCGAATTACCCAGGAAGATGGTTCCGAATCGAAGTACAACTTCGGACGAGGCTATTCATCAAGTACTCTGTTCTCAGTGAGTCAACCTTAACATAATCTGTCTGAGATGTAAGCTTTCCTGTCTGCCTTATCTGGTGGACAATGGGGAAAGTATGGGAAAGTTCTACAAGAGGAGATAAATTCATGTGCTTGCAACAATCGTGGATAACGACTGAACCTGCCCCGTTAGGTGTAATTTTAGATCTTCTAAACTGGTATTGACAACATTTCCAAGCACCAGCATACAGCTGGCGTCCATATTAAGCAACGGGTTAGAGAGCAAGACTTGTACGCTGGGTGGGAGAAGGCTTCAGCAGCAGAGTGATGGCTTTGGTGAACGATGAAGGTTTCTTCAGGAAGCTCTCACCCAATCAAGGTGAGTCTCCTAAGGGAGATCTATGAAGAAGTAGACAATCGGAAGACACAACCTGTCGACTTTCTTTATATTAACATTAACGATGACGTAGTTGAGGTGTATGCTTCACGCTTTTGATCGGGAGATCAGAACTTTCTTTGATTTTGGATCATTGTAATTGACCATCAGTACTTTTCAAAATTCTGAAATATTCGTCTGTAGGGAAGTTTGTGTTAGGTCTTCATGTTATTGGGTGGTGACGTGGGTTGTGCTGTCCTTGGTAAATTGAGAAAGAGAGCTTACTAGGCTTGATTTTGATGAAATTGTTAAATAAAATAAAACCAAAGAAGAGCTATCCCATTTTATTTATATAAATATGGAAAATCATAGGTTGAGAGGTAATACCCTGGAGTCCACTTGTTTTTACCGGATGCTTGCGAGAAGGGAGCACTCCAAGAACAGCCAGCAGAAAACCAGAAAAAGGAAAGCTCTCAAAAATTTTTGGAGATGTACGTCGACAAGGCGGGTGCGGAAACACGATAGGTGTTACCGACCAAGAATGAGCAATATATCGATTCTGCTGAAATTAGACACACCCAATCGATTGGTTAGAATCATATAATCCCCTTCTTTCTTGACATTTCCTTAATTTTTTCACCCACTCAAAACGCGTTGTAATAAACTTACCACCAGTTTAGCCGACCAAAAAGTGTTAAATGCACAAATATACCATAGCCGAAGATCGTCACATAGCATCTTTTAAATTGTCAACTTTTGGATTGCTGAATATCGCACATAAAGTATTCTATCTAAAAAATATCACTTTCCATCATAACCTGCAGAAAAGATTAAGTGTCATATAACCATTGATAGAACTATGTACATAGGAAACCTTTTTCTCAAAGAAACTTTGAAGGAGGCTCAGAAAACTTAACTAAATAACCGGTCATTATGACATTTTATGGCTAAGATTCATAGTCTCATTTTGAGATTATGGCAAAATCCTTTAAGTAGCACTTTTCCAGGAGGCCTTTTAGCTATCTCGCATTTCCTTTACAGGAAACAGGTTTATTTGCTCGGATGGTTGAATTTTATAATGAAATTGGTAGAAAAAACAAACGAACAAAATTATCATCCCTCAGCCCATTCCGCATGCTCCGATGTAAAATTGAATTTCACTGGTAAATATATACGAGATTCCATAACTGAGGTACCGTTCATCAACTACGCGTTATTACTACGCGCTATTATTAAAAAATTGGGGCTATTGAGAAGGGAACATGCAAAGAGAACAAACAATTCTTCATAGTGTGCTGAAAAATTGAAGTTAACACATTGTGTGGGCACTTCCACTGTACCCCAAAGGCACACCCATTTTTTTTTCTTTTCCATGCATTTCAACATGTGTCACTCTTGTTTGAACTTAATGCTCCTAAATTGAATTAACGCTGACAAAAAAAAAAAAAAAAAAAAAAGAAAAAAAGAAAAATCCACAGGAAATATATAATTTTGGCTAAATATTTGCTCAGTTTGGGGGTAAAGTATGGTGGAAGTACCCACAAAATGTTTTGACTATATTTTTTTCCTTTTTTTTAACATTTTTCCTTCTCAATAGCCCCAATTGTGCACTAGTACCCTCACTTTTAGCCTTAGAATATAGGCTTATAATTTGTAAAAGACTAAAGAAAACACTTGGACTACAAAATTTTAATTTATAATATGCAGCAAGTTGCTACAATTGTTCTCGCATCCATGGTATTTACTTAGTACTTAGGACCTCCCTCGCCGATCGGCACATATAGCGGCAGCGATGTATCTCGAGGATGATCTCTCTTGTTTCTTCGGCCAAAGATTATCAAGGGATGATCTTGAGAGCGCTGCGTCTTTGTGAAGGCTACGTTCAACTACAGCCTTCTGTTGTCCGTGGTGTTAAACTGTGGGAGATATCTAACACCAAACATCTTGAAGCAGGCGATTGTTGTCCATTCTAACCATGTGTCCCCAATATCACAACGGATCTTTACTTTACAATCCCTTGCTCTTTACGCTAAAGTTTTTAATTGTTTTGAAAAGCAGAATTGTAGCAAAGAGTCAAACTTTAGCATAAAGAGCAAGGGATTGCGGAGAGGACAACCCATTTCATATACGGAGTAATTTCTGTTCGTTTTAAGTTTTAATGTTGCTCCTTAATTTCAGTTAAAAAAACTAGTTTTTTATGTAATTCCTGAACGTTTTTGAATTAATGCATGTTTGATTTTGGCTCTAACAAACTTTTATATTCTTAAATTTTTATTATGTATATGAGGGGGTTTGTACCCTCGTTAATACCTCGCTCTTTGAACTAAATTGTAAGTTTTGTCCCAATTCTTTAAGAATGACCCCTGAATCTGAGAGGCCGTAGAGTAAATAGTTGAAATTACTAAAAATACTATAGCATAAAGAGTGAGGTATTTATCTCCTCCTAAATACCTCGCTCTTTATGCTAAAGTATTCTTAGAACCCCTCATATTCGTATATAATCTCTGTTCGTTTTTAAGTTTCAATGCTACTCCTTGCTTTCAATTGAAAAAAAACTTTTCCATGTTTATTTTTTCATTGTTTTTTTTTATAGTAATTTTAGGAAATCCTGCGACCTTTTCATTGAATTTCTGGTCCCCCATGACATATTTCTCCAAGGAAAGATCCTCCCACATAGCTCCCTTCCCTCAACCCCACCCCCAAAACCAAAAGAAATAACCTGAAAACACTGTACACTTCCCAGTAACCATTATAATATGTAAACACTGGCCGAAGTTTGTAACTTGCAGCCCCTCCCCCAGGGACTGTGGGGGAGTAAGTCATTCCCAAAGACATATTTATTGTGGTTTTTGACTATGCAGAACAAAATGGCTATCTCAAAATTTTGATCCGTTGACTTTGGAGAAAAATGAGCGTGGGAGGGGGCCTAGGCGCCCTCCAATTTTTCGGGTCATTTAAAAAGGGCACTAGAACTTTTCATTTCCGTTAGAATGAGCCCTCTTGCGACATTCTAGCACCACTTGGTCGATACGATGACCCCTGGGAAAAAAACAACAAATAAACACGCACCCGTGATTTGTCTTCTGGCAAAAAATACAAAATTCCACATTTTTATAGATAGGAGCTTGAAACTTCTTCGTTCCTACTACAGTTCGTTACCACGAACTGTTTGAAAGAAAATAATTCGGTATTTCGGGGCTTCTGACATTATTACTCCTTTGCGGAAGTTAGGCTCAAAATTGGAAAGGGATTATATTTTTTCTCTGGGCCCCTTCCACCTCTTAGTTCGTTTATTTTCCCGTTAGTTTTCACCTGTTTTCGCTTTATAGTTGTGTTATCTCTTAGCAGCTCTTTCGTTAGTTGAGTTATGGTTGTCGTATATATGTTTTATCGCTCGTATAGATGTGTTATTTTCAAATTATACTCCATAATAGAGAGGCTCCGAACACCCAGCATTGTATATTAAGTTATGAATTTGACTTTTTTTCTAACGTGACCAGATTCGTCCTGCGCCCTGCGCCCTTTTCATTGAATTTTTCTTCCCCCATGACATATTTCTCCAAGGAAAGATCCTCCCACATAGCCCCCTCCCCTCAACCCTACCCCCAAAACCAAAAAAATCCCCCTGAAAACGTCTGTACACTTCCCAATAACCATTATTATATGTAAACACTGGTCGAAGTTTGTAACTTGCAGCCCCTCCCCCAGGGACTGTGGGGGAGTAAGTCATCCCCAAAGACATAGTTATTATGGTTTTCGACTATGCTGAACAAAATGGCTATCTCAAAATTTTGATCCGTTGACTTTGGGAAAAAAAGAGCGTGGGAGGGGGCCTAGATGCCCTCCAATTTTTTCGGTCACTTAAAAAGGGCACTATAACTTTTCATTTCCGTTAGAATGATCCCTCTTGCGAAATTCTAGGACCACTTGGTCGATACGATGACCCCTGGGGAAAAGAAAAAAAAAACAAAAAAACAAACAAACAAATAAACACGCACCCGTGATTTATCTTCTGGCAAAAAAAAAACAAAATTCCACATTTTTGTAGATAGGAGCTTGAAACTTCTACAGTAGGGTTCTCTGATACGCTGAATCTGATGGTGTCATTTTCGTCAAAATTCTACTACTTTTAAGGGGTGTTTCCCCCTATTTTCCTAAATAAGGCAAATTTTCTCAGGTTCGTAACTTTTGATGGGTAAGACTAAACTTGATGAAACTTATATATTTAAAATCAGCATTAAAATGCGATTCTTTTGATGTAGCTATTGATATCAAAATTCAATTTTTTAGAGTTTTGGTTACTATTGAGCCAGATCGCTCCTTACTACAGTTCGTTACCACGAACTGTTTGACTATTGGCAGTTTAGTCTTCTCTTTAATGAATGTGTTGTTGATGTTGTCCGTCCAGTTGATTTCAGTAATTCGTCGGAGACAATTATTTTCAAAACTTAGGATTTTTTTCTCTAGCTCATAGGATTTTTTCTTCTCCGCATTCATAGATCATTTTAAGTTATATTTGATATCCAACAAATTTGAATTTTTTTAAGACTCAGATATAAATGTAACAGGTGACATTCGTGTAACAGATAACAGTCACAGTAACAAATATAACAATGTAACAGTCATGACAGGTGAAAAATACGTTCACATAGAAAACGAAGCATCATCAAACATTTTCAAAAAGGGATTTTAGTTCCTCTTTCTAACTTTTTTAAAGTTCTTTTTATGAAGTTATTTTGAACCCCCCCCCCCACGCACACACACTTATTTTTAGTCTGACTTATAAGAACAAAAATTATATACAAACAAATTTATGATTTGCTTTTTCAATCCTCATATCCTCATGAAGTTCGGCTATGAATATAAAAAGGAACAAAAATTAATTACAGAAGAGTTTTTCCAAATAAAAGGAAAAAACAAACAAAAATAAAAATTTGGACAGGAACAACCGTTTAATAAAATAGCCCTTCGCCCGGGGCCTGTGGGGGGGGGGAAGTCACCCTCAAAGACTTAGTTATTAGATTTTCAGACTATGCTGAACAAAAGGCTATCTCAAAATTTTGATTGGGCGACTTTGGGGAAAAATGAGAGTGAGAGGGGAGCTAGCTGCCTTCAAGCATTTTTGGTCACTTTAAAAAGGTACTGGAACTTTAGATTTCCAATCAAATGAGCCCTCTCCCAGCCTCTTACGATCAATTGTTCGATATGATCACCCCCGAGGAAAAAAAAACAACAAATAAACATGGATCCGTAATATTTCTTCGGGCAAAAATACAAAATTCCACATTTTGATAAGTAGGACCTTGAAACCTCTACAGTATGTTTTTCTGGTATGCTGAATCTGATAAAATAATTTTCATTAAGATCACTTAGTGGTTTGGGGTGTTTCACCCTTTTTCAAAAATAGGGAAAGTTTTATTCAAGCTCGTAACTTTTGATGGGTACCATTAAATTTGAAGATCTTACATATTTTGAATAAGTATCGAAATTCGATTCTATTGATGTATCTATTGTTATCAAGTTATCAACTGTTATTAAGTTTTTAGAGTTTCGGTTACTCTTGAGTGGTATCGCTCCTTACTTACAGTTCGTTAAGTATTTAAAAACAAGTATTAATATTGTAATGCAATACTGAACCTGTACTAACATTTCTAAACTGAAAAGTTAACATTCTGTATGTAATTAATGCTCTTTTTTGAAAAGATCTTTAATCAAACAGTTCGTGGTAACGAACTGTAAGTAGGGAGTAACCCGGCTCAATAGTTACTGAAACTCTAAGAAGTGGAATTTTGATACCAATAGATACATAAGAAAATTAGATTTTTATGCTGATTTAAAATATATAAGCTTCATCGAGTTTAGTCTTACCTATCGTCCTGCGGCGGCACACTGGGTTTGACCTTAGCTTGGTAATACGGGACCCAGAGATCGAATCATGCTGCGGCAATGCACTGCAGGGCCGACACAGGGACCTTAGTAGTCAAGAAGCGTCGTTAATCTGATACAATACAGTCAGTCTTACCTATCAAGATTTACGAGCCTGAGAAAATTTGCCTTATTTTCAAAATAGGTGGAAGAATCCCCTAAAAATGGTAGAATCTTAATGAAAATCACACCATAAAATTCAGCATATCAGAGAATTCTATTGTAGAGGTTTCAAGCTCCTATCCGGAAAAAATGTGGAATGTCTTATCACGGATGCGGATGCGTGGTTATTAATATTATTATTTTTTTTCCTGGGTTGACCATATTGACCAGGTGTCCTAGAATATGGTGAGAGAGCTTTTCTGAAAGGAAATTAAAAGTTCTAGTGCCCTTTTTAAGTGACCAAAAAAATCCATGAAGGAATTTCTTATTGGGGAAACGGACATTTTTATTAAGGAGGTGCCGGATTTCCCAGCAATATTTAAAAAGCGATCAGAAAAAAAAAACAGTTTTTTCAACTGAGAGAAAGGAGCAACGTTAGAACTTGAAACAAATAATGGCGAAAGAGCTGACTTGAACAGAAATTAAAAGTTCTCGTGCCCTTTTTAAGTGACCAAAAAAATCCATGAAGGAATTTCTTATGGGAAAAACGGGCATTTCTATGAAGGAGGCGCCGGATGTCCCAGCATTATCTAAAAAGCGATCAGAAATTAAAAAAAAAGAAAGTTTTTTCAACTGAAAGTAAGAAGCAACATTAAACTCAAAACGAATAGAAATTATTACATATGTCAGGGGGTTCGCCCTCTAGTCAATACCTCGCTCTTTACGCTAATTTTTTAGTACTTTGAAAAGAGCTATTCATTCCAATTAAAGGGCCTTTGTGATTAAGGGGTCATTCTTAATAATTGGAACAAATTTCAAACTTTAGCGTAAAGAGTGAGGTATTGACAAGATGGCGAGCCCCCTCATAAACGTTATAATTTCTGTTCGTTTCAAGTTTTAATATTGCTCCTTTCTTTCAGTTGAAAAAACTTGCTTTTATTTAATATTGAATAAAAAAAAAGTTTTTTTTAAATGACAGTAAGGAGCAACATTAAAACTTAAAACGAACAGAAATTACTCCGTATATGAAAGGGGCTTTTCCTCCCAAGGGGGCCTAGCTTAGATTTTGTCCCAATCCTTTATGAATGACATCTGAATCACAAAGGCCGTAGAATAAATAGTTGAAATTACGAAAAATACGTTAGCGTAAAGAGTGATTTATAACGAGGAGGTAAACCCCTCATATGCGTAATAATTTTTATTCGTTTTAAGTTTTAATGCTGCTCCTTAATTTAAGTAGAAAAAACTTTTCATATTTATTTTTCCATTGCTTTTTCAAATTATGCTTGAAAATCCTGCGCCCCCTTCATTGAAATCATCTTCCCCCATGAGAAGTTTCTCCATGGAAATATCCTCCCAAGTAACCCCCCCCCGCCCCTCAAATCTCCCCCCTAAACCAAAACATCCTCCTGAAAACGCCTGCACAATTCCCAGTAACCATTACTATGTGTAAACACAGGTCGAAGTTTGTAACTTGCAGCCTCTCCCACTGGGACTGCGGGGGAGTAGGTTTTTCGACTATGTTGAATAAAATGGCTATCTCAGAATTTTGATCCGGTGACTATTGGGAAAAAATGAGCGTAGGAGGGGGCCTAGGAGCCCTCCAATTTTTTCGGTCACTTAAAAGGGCACTAGAACTTTTAATTTCCGTTAGAATGAGCCCTTTCGCGACATTCTAGGACCACTCAGTCGATACGATCACCCCTGGAAAAAAAAGAAATAAACACGCATCCGTGATTTGTCTTCTGGCAAAAAAATGCGTAATTCCACATTTTGTAAATAGGAGCTTGAAACATCTACAATAAGGCTCTCTGATACGCTGAATGTGATGGTGTGATTTTCGTTAAGATTGTATGACTTTTAGAGGGTGTTTCTCCCTATTTTTTTAAATGTTGCAAATTTTCTCAGGCTCGTAACTTTTGATAGGTATAACTGTTCTTGATGAAACTTATATATTTAAAATCAGCAATAAAATGAGATTCTTTTGATGTAACTATTGGTATCAAAATTCCATTTTTTATAGTTTCGGTTACTATTGAGCCGGGTTGCTCCTTACTACAGTTCGTTACCACGAACTGTTTGATTGCTCTAAATACCATTATTTGGAATAGAGTATCTTCAGAAATTTGAAAATGACCCCCGTCAAACTGGAGTGCAAAGTGGTTGATGACTGGTTGGATATCCAATTCATCTAACACTTTTCAGTGGGCAAGAAGAATTGCCAAGTTGTTTGGTCACCTCTGTCCCATTGTTGATTGGAAGTGTGACTTCTGAGGGTGCTAGGTTTTGTTGTTGCTCTCGGGATTGGAACTATACGGAGAAGCTTGATGCATTTAACTACTTCACATTACAGTTCTGCAACTGCTGGCTCTTATGTAAAGCACTGTCTTGCATCACGGATGTATTTTAAAACTGGTAATTTCTTATTAGTAATGTCAGCTAACATATTCAAGTGTAAGCACAGTCTCTTAATGTCTAGCTCCTTTTTGAAAGACTAAATTGATTTTACAAAATCTGTTTCCTCTTTATGTACTAAAATAAAGCGCTCAACTGTTCAACTGGAAAGACTTGTGTGAGTCCAGTTGATGTGAACCTCTTAGTAATGCAAAGTTCTACCATTTAACAAGGTAAAAAGTAAAGAGCTTTGGATTATTCCTTTAAGGGTTTTGAAAGTGTGTAGCCAGGTCACTTCGTTGTTTTTATGGTTTAAAGGTATACATCGACATCGATACCAAGGAAGCGATAAATCATGAACTTGTGATTGTTCTTCTTTTAAATACAACTCAAAAAAGTGATTGCAACTACCACCTCTTCTGTTCAATATGCAATTAAATAAAAAAAAGCAAGTTTTTTGCCTCACCGAGGGTTAAGGAAGGCTGCCTCTTTCTTTAATCGTCACTCTTTACATCGAAGTCTTAAATTTTTTTTAAATATACTTCTCATTCAAATTCAATTACTGTTATTTTTCAGGAGTCGTTTTTAAACAGCTGGGATAAACATTAAAGAGTGAGGGATGAAGAAGGGGCAACCCCTTTATACGTGGAAAAATTTCCTGTTCGTTTCAATTTTTAATGTTGTTACTTACTTTAAGCTGCAAAATATTACTTTTGTTTATTTAATTATTTTCAGAGCTGAGCGCTGGTAATTGGTTGAGAGTAACCAACATCACGAATCATAGAATTCCGGGTGTGAATTAGGCTTTGTCCTTTCTATTGTTTCATCTTTCTGTATTTTAAACAAATCTTCTTCATGGTTGTAGGCTTTACCTCTTGTTACCGTTGTCATTGGCAGAAGAAATAATACCCAAACTTCACGCATAGTTACAACATGCGAAACAATTGACGACCAAAAAGATATAACATTTGAGCTAGGAAGTATTTGTCGTGGATCACCAAAATGGGCCAATTACGTAAAAGGAGTTATTTTCAACTTCCACAGTAAGTTTCTATCCATCTATCTATTTCAAAAACTACAAAAGGTTGCTGAAATATAAAACACGATCAGTCGAAACTTTGAAATTTTTTGAAAAAAAGGGAAAAAAATCTAGAATAGAGTGTACTAAGGCAATGGATATGATTAAAAATAGCTTAGAACTAGGTGTTGATTATTTTAAAAAGATTTTAGAAATTATTCTAAAAAATTCTAGAAAGATTACACCAGTATACTGCATACAGATAATTATTCCCTCCCTATGGTTGCACCCATCAAGTTTTTGTGGGAAGATAACACCAACTAAGCATTGTAGCCAGAAAGATGACCTCCATAGGGCATTAATCTATGCCCTATGAATATTACTATCCCCCGAATATTACTTCCTCTTTTGCGCTTGCACTTCACCTGTACTCAATCTCACACTAACGATAAACACAGAATTGGTAGGCAAGCATCCGAGGTATCCAAGGTGGGACCTTGGACCTGATCGTCCCAACCCTGTTTATAAGGAGATGGTTACGCCTATTTGATCAGAATTATTCAGGAAGTTATCTCTCAGTATCTCTAAAGAAGATTGTACCCACTGAAGATTTTGCAAGTGTAAGGTTTTACCTAAGTAATTTTATACCCACAGAATATCATAGCCGCAGAAGGTTTGACAATGGGGCTTATGTGTGATTAAAAAATAAAATAAAGCGTAAAACTGTCTTCAAGAGCATGGGGAATAATTATCATTTAAAAGTGGACCTGAAAATAAGGATGAATAATCCATGGAGGGCTTTGCTCAGGCCTCTTAGGAAGAAAGGGGGGCTTAAAATTTTAAAACTAGTCAAAAGGATAATGAATTTCATATTAAGTGAATAAAATATGGGAAGAGGGTTTGTGGATAGACATATCAGTTTTGCTGGGATACTTAGCTGGAATTCAGGCAGTTCATGAAGGGTTCAAAGGCTTATAGGATGTGTCTATTCGTCTTATTTATAAGCTTTTCTAAAAATAAATTTATTTGCTTCGTTTTGGAACATCCAAAACTTGGGATTCCAAGACACCTGAAAGCAATGTAATAAAATTTGAAAGGCCTTTGAGGGGGGGAGGGACAGTTATTATATCAAATTAGAGTTGAAAAGAATGATATAATTTATTGAAGGCAAATAAAAGGATTGAAAAAGGCATGCATATGTACTCTAAGGCTCTTGGGTGGTTTTAGAGGAGGTGATTTTGCCGACATTAGCTGAAAAAAATAAAGATGAAAATAAAAATAGAGCCTTAATAATAAGCGAGTAAAACGTTTTGATAGGGTGAAGTATAATTATTATTTATAATAGACTTGAAAAGAAAAACTTATCTATTTAAGATTTTTGATAAGGAGAGAATATACCTATGGGTGCAGGCAGGATCTTGTCTGGGGGCGGGCAGATCCTTTGAATGTAGGTCCTTAAAAACTAATCATTATATATTTCGCTAAAACTTGGTCATTGGCATTTTCCAGGTTCTAATTTTCGGCACTACTAAAATATAATAAACTTACTATCCGACTTCCAATTTCCAGAAACTTTAAACACCATAAAAGCGATTTGACACAAATCACATCACAGTTAGACAACAGCTTCTTGTTCTATGAATTAAATTCAAAATTTTAAGTTGGGCGATATTAAATATTAAAATTGATATAGCTTTATGTCGGAACAAATATAAAAATTTAATATCGAAACGTAAATATCGATCTCGAAAACTATGTTTGGAAATTCCTGTTTATTTCCAGCGTTTTTAGTCATCAATCAGTGAACATCAAAAAGAAAAGTTCCAACATACGAAAAGTTATCGTTAACATCTAGCGTAAAATTGAAGTTCTAGGAAGGGAGGCAACCTTCCCCTATCCCCTCCTTGCCTATGCCCATGAATATACCAGTCTCACTTGTGAATTTTGACTATCAAATTTAAGCATTTTAGAAGGAACTGTATCCTTATCTTATAATGAAATAAATTGGCATTGGAAAACTTCACATGTTGGAGGGTTACTAATAAAGCCTGAAATTGGATACAGCTTGTCGATTAGATGATGGCAGATCCGATAATACGATAAAACAGAGATTTGGATCCAAGATATAAAATCTGAAAATATTTCTAGTTTAAAAATAAGAATAGACTAAAAAAAAGATGAAAAAAATCGGGTTAAAAATAAACCCGCCAGAATTTGTTAAATTTATAAACTGGATGACATCAGAAAACATAAGGAAAATATCTGAATTCTAGCTTGAAGAGTTTTCCTATATTATCTCTCTAAATTGAAATAAGTTTGCATTTGAACGACAGAAAGAACTGGGCAGAATAGACTAGGCCAAATTAACAAGAAAAACATAAGGTATCCCTCAAGCTTGGCTAGGGTCTTAATTTATATCTTATAAAACAGCCTACATTTCAAACATCACATAATCAACGGAAAATGTTTAGCAAATCTTCAAAAATTGACTTATGAACAAAAAAAAGGCTTTAGGACATGGCCATGAGTGACATTTTTAGAAATTTAAAAATGTACACACATGTAAGGACAATCTTTTGGGGTTGTTCTTCATTTCTGGACACCATCTCCAGCGTGTAGTCTTGCTTAGTGCAGCATTTGGTGGGTATAATCTTTGGCTGTAACCTCCTTGATCTAATCTGTAATGGAAATCACCCTGTGTGCAACATTTTGGGTGGCAACTGTTCTTCTTTTGATCAGATAATAAAATACAATTCTTTTATCATATTGTTTTCATAGAGAAAACTTCGTTGCCTTCCCTTTTATTCCAAATAAAAATCCCACTACTTTCTTCTTTATGTTCTTATTATAATTTCAGGACCGGTTCGGGAAGGTTTTGATGCAATCATCGCAAGTAGTGTCCCATTGGGTGGTGGATTATCATCCAGTGCTTCTTTAGAAGTTGCTGTATATTCATTTTTAGAAGCTTTAACTGGAACAAATGAAGCAGAGTAAGTATAACTTATCTTATAATTATAATATAATTATAATCTTAGTATTATAATATAATTATGATTGTAATATATATCTTATGATTATTTTATAATTTATCTTAAATAATCATAATATCATAATTTTTATTATAATTATTATAACAAAAATTATTATTATAATTTTTTATGAATCTATAAAATTGGCTAAGCATTGCACATTTCCTGAATTTTGGCTAAGTGTCGTACTAAAAACTATAAGTGGAACACTTAGATAACAAGCATGGTATTAAAGTGAACGAAGTCCATTTTGTCACAAAACACTTTCTGAATCTCTAGTTGATAAAGTTTCTCTAGGGTATAAGGTATGGAGAAACTAAGGTTAGTTTCTCTAGGGTAGAGTATAAGTTTACCATTAGAGTATACATTTACTCGAAAGTTGTCTTTAATCTTAAGAAAGTTTACCGCCAATGATTTTAGATATTTATGTAAGTATTTCAGTTTGTTTTAGGTTTTAAGTTTGCTGTTATTTGTCGTTAAGTTTGTTAAGGTTCTAAGGTTGCTGAAATTTGTTGTTTGTTTAAGTTTGTTGCATAGTTTCGTTTCGATTTAGGTTTGAGAGCTTATATTCTGACTACTTTTCACTTTTTTACTTCTTTCACTTTGTTACTGAACCCTTTATAAGCAATTTGATAAGGTTGTCGCAAAATAACCGTGTTTATTGTTATATGTTTAATACAATGTAACACTCGCACACATGAGGAATTTATGTAACAAAGTTGCACTGCAGATGAGTGCAAGAAAAAAAAAAGAGGGATGAAAATTGGTATTGGCAAAAACTCAAAACTATAATTTTCCTGTAAGTTCATGCAAATTCACAAACAAATAAATAAATTAAACAACATTTTATTGCTGGAAAATACCTATGAGGGTTTGCGGTCGCGCGAAAGTCCACGTAACTACTTACCAATTAACTCGAGTATTTACTCAAATCTCAACTATTAAATATATATAATATTAAAAATATATATATATATATATATATATATATATATATATATATATATATATATATATATATATATATATATATATATATATATATATATATATATATAATATATATATATATAATATATATACTGAATTAAAAATAACAATTAATAAATAAAATATAAACAAGAAAAAAATAACAAATCCAGTCTCTGTCACTCTTTAATACTAAATTCCCCCTCCTCCCCTCCCCTGCTCTACCAACTCCACCTTAGTCCATGCTCAACCCTACCTTCCCAGCCTACCTTACCTCTCCAGCTCTTCTTCCTCCCCTACCCAACCTACTAGCCGTACTAAAATTTATGGCTTAAAGTTTAAATTAATATGGCTTAAAGTTTCAATTAAAGGTTAAGATACAAGGAGCTTAAAGTTTTAAATAATCAGTCATTCATTCCTATAGAACGTCAAAACACACAACCAGAGAGAAACAGAAAGGTCACTCGTAAAAATTTCATTATGTGGAAATCCTTTTCTTCTTTTTACTGATTCGAAATTTTGTGCAGAAGAACCATTTAAATATAATTGAACTTTGTGTTCTTTTTACTGGCTTAAAATTTCACACAAGAGAGCCTATCAGGTTTAAAAGGGCGGTGCTATTTGTCTCTCCTTAAATTGCATTTCTAAGTCAAAATGTGATTGGGTTACAAAATACGTCACAGACATAAATAGATAAAGCTGAAGGACTATATTTACCACCCTCTCAAAGGAAAACAATTTGCCTCCTTTGATGCAACATGGGGCACGGGAGACATAGAAGAATGAACAGAAGTCAACGAAAAAACCAAAAATTCTACTGCATCGATTAGAAAATACACCTTAGTTGGGGTTTTGTTGTTTTTGTAATATTTAACACAAACAACAGAGACACAATAAACACACAGGCATTAAACAAAGAATGCATATACGGGACAACAGTGAGGCATTAACCACATTGTCTTACGATGAGACGTATAGAATAGACAGAAAAAATTCACTCGAGGAAAAGTGTAAAAAACAACTTTAAGAAAAGGTTAAATTTTGCAATATCGTTTTTTATCAAATTGAAAAATTAACAATGCTGAGTGGCAGCTCAAGGCGATTTGTCCCAAAGTTTCTCAAAGCATCAAAATCAGACCTAATATTTGTAGTTTTAGTTTTTCATATGTTTTTTTTTGCGAAAACGTTAGTTTAGCGTTTTTTTTCATTTTAGGTAACATTAAAATCAGCTCTTCGGTACTCCTATCAAGGCCTCTTTTAAGGCTCCTCCCGGGCCTCCAGGGATCTGGGTCCTGGATCTAAGTTCGGGAGACAGTTTGCGAATTCCGCTACTAGAATTACTGGGGATGTGAATTGCTAATTTTGGTGCTCATTAAAATTAATAAGGTAATTAGATAGCATAATATTGACCGGCAATGAATATAGGTACCGAGGGGAATAATCTTATAACTGCATCAATACCACTTGATACTGCTTTGGTACCCAGGAAAAGCCAACAAAACAATGCAAGTAGCATGATGGTTCCTCCACGGGTGCATAGATGAAAAATTGAAATAAGTCTTTGTGTTTTTACTAACTATATTCTCCTAAGAGCCAAAACCATAAATTCTTTACGATTAACGAGAATTGAGCGGCACGGGAGGGGGGCTTGAAGCCTCATATAATACATTCTTTGAGTCGAATTTTGTACTTTTTCGTGAGAGGTTCTTTGGGTCAGTTTGGAGGCCCTAGAAAGTATTGTTGTTCTGAGGAGTTTTGATCGGTTTATTGGTTGTGCATCAAAGCTTTCCTTTACAAGAGCAGTAGGGAGCTGCACTTAAGTACGGTATTAAGATTAAATCTTACTTGTATCCGAGTCTCCTATCTCTTAGGAGGAGCAAAATAATTCATTTTAAATATGCAAATTTTGAATAGACTAAAACTATATACTCTTTTCCATTTCGAGGTTTCAGTATATTTTGCAGTTTTATTAGCAAGATATGCAAGAGCGATTTATTACTGACCGATGTTGGTGATATTGCTAAACACACTTCCGTGGTTTTCTTATGGAGGAAAAAAAATGCAAAATTCCGCAATTTTACCGATGGGAATTTAAAACCTAGTAGGGTTTTTTAATGTGGTGAATTTTATTATATGATTTCCATCAGGATTACTTGATCATTTGGGGGCGTTCTCTTCATTCTTTTTGTAAATCAGCTAAACTTTCTCAGGCTCCTAAAGTTCGATGTGTAACACAAAACTTAATTAACTTTAAATATTTGTAATTAGCATAAAAAATTCAATATTTCGGTGTATTAATCGTTAACAAAGTTCCCTTTTTTAGATTTTTTGTTACTATTTGCATGAGTATTTATAGCTCGTTACCAGGAACTGTTCGACTCTGTACCCTATATTATTCATGTATTTTGGGATATAGGTAAATCAGAGGAGACGCTATAGCGTTGCCTATAATAAAGGCCATAAGGCTCCAATGTTTATTATTGTTATTTAGAATTTTTCCCCCAGAGGCACTTCGTATGGAAGGAGTTGTCGTATTAGATTCTGAGGGGACTCATTCGATTGGTAATTGGACGTTCTTGTGCCCTTTTTATGAGTCAAAAGTGATCTGAGGGCAACTATCCTCCCATGCCCTTTTCCCCCAAATGCATTCGATAAAAATTTCGAGGTAGCCATTTTGTTCAAAATAGTTAAATGATCAGATAACAAAACTTCAGGGTAAACACAGACCCCCAGAGCCCGAGGGCAGGTGTTCTCAGCTATGCCCTGGGGGCGTATATGGTTCTTATACAGGGGATGCTCGTATAAACTTCATAGGGGACTCATTAGATTGGAAATTAAAACTTCTAGTTCACCTTCTAAGAGTCAAAAGAGATCGTAGTATAACTAGCCCCCCGAGCCTTTTCTCTCCAAGCCCATCCGATAAGAATTTTGAGATAATCATTTTGTTGAAAATAGTTCAGAAATCAGATAACAAAAACTCTGGGGTCGACACGACCCCCCCCCCCCAGATCCCAGTGACAAGCGTTCTAAGTTATTTCGAGGAGATCTCTAAGGTTTTTATGTAAGGGGTGACCGTATAATATTGTTGGGTGATGATAGATATCAATATATCGCACCAAATATCGATATTGAATATTGAAACGTAAATATCGATATCGAAAACGATGCTATTTTGGCTTTTTCTAGTATCTACCTGTGAACGTCCAGCAGAAAAGATCTAACATCGAAAATTGTTCTGCAAATGGCCGAGAAGAAGAATAACCTATTCAATATACTGACTCATATATAAAGATACACAGCATGCACAACTGTATCTATAAGATGGCATAGCCCGTTTCTAAACTATGTTTAGTGAGGGTCGACTCTCAAATGTTGCTGAGAACCTCCAAAAGACTTGGCTAGATAAAATACCTTCTAAACTTACAGGCCTTGTTCAGATCACACTCCTCACGATTGCCACATACTTCAATCTGCGTTTCTAGAAATTGTATATTATCCTGACTATCTTTTCCAAGTTGAGAGTAAAATAGCAAAATACATGGATTGGGCCTTACTGGAATCTGTATCAGTAGATACAAGTCCAGAATCAAGAATCAAGATCATCATCAGCTCAATATCAAGATCAGTCATCAGAATCAAGCCAGTTTTTGGGGATGACATGATAAAGTTTTAGTAGTCAATTAAGACAAGCTTCGTCAGCAGCTGTACAAGTTACGGCTCTCTAGATTTTCAGTAGGTAGTATTTAGTTCCAAGAAAAACTGAGCCACTCAAGTCGTTGAAGTCTTCTAATAGGGGTCTCAGAAATACCTATACAAAGTTGTCATAAAATTATTGTCCATGCCCACCACCAATGTCCATTCTAAAAGTGGATTCAAACCAAAACTATCAACCGAACGACTGTTTGGAAGTTGAGAAATAATACTAGAAATCTCAGAAGCATTGCATGGGGAAAGGAAAGAAGACTTTTCTGCCAAGGGAAAACAACTTACAACTTTTCTACTCTGGGGTGGAATGAGAACTGAAGAAAGTGTGGCGGAATACGAATTGAAGGTACTTGCTAAGGATTTTTATCGACAATAGGTGCATCAGCTTTCCTATAAAGACATGGGGAAGACTGTTTGAGTTTCTTGCGGGAAAGAGCTTCATTAACTACAGTCCAAACCTTGCGCAAATTCCCCTTACACTCATTGATTCGACGCAAAAAATACAGCTTTTTTGCTGCACGAACTGAAGAAGTGAGCACATTTTTATAATGTTTATACTTCAAAAGATCATCCTGTGTCTTACTTTTACATGCAGCCTTGAACAGAGACGCCTTCATATGTGTTATATTGATCAGACCTCTAGACATCCATGGGCATTTGGGTGTAGAATTCCTTGTCCTCTTAAAATTCCTTGACCTCCCGTGCTCCTGTTTTACCAAAGTCATGCCATCAAAATTTTGAGACAGCCATTTTGATCAGCATAGTTGAAAGTTCAAGCCTCTGGAGTTGATACGACCCTGCAAGTCCGTGGAGAAAAGTGTTGTAATTTATGAAATTTGCCTAGTGTTTACATATGGTTTTTGTTATTGGAAAGTAAATAGACATTTTTGGGGGAGAGTGAACTTTGTGTGTGGAGGGAATTCCCAAGGGAGAATTTTTTATGGGGAGGGAAGCTTCCGAGGAAGAACTTTTGAAGGGAGACTATACACAGGGGAATTTAATAGAATTCTTATACAAAATTCTTTTTATTTGATTCACTTTCTCTTTGTAATTTTTTTTACATATGGAGATATTCCGGGAAAATTGCCCAGGGAAAACTTTCAAAGGAGTTGCGATTGTCCGGGGGATTTTTCCGTGCGGGGGAGATTTTCCTGGGGACAGATTCTCCATGGGGAATTTCAGAGTTTTCAGCAGGGATGAAATTGTCCGAGGGATGGGAGATCTTGCACGAGAGGAACTTTCAACGGAAGAATTTTCTTGGGGGGGGGGATTTTCCATGGACAAAAAAGACATATTCTCTGGAATTGTTTGAAAACGATCAGAAAGCAAATAAAATAAAACTAATTTTTCAACTATGTCTAAGGAGCAATACTAAAATTTAAATCGAAAAAAAATTATCCCGTATATGATGACAAATTCCCCCCCTCCAATTCCTAACTCTCTAAGCTAATTTTTATTTTTGTCCCAATTATTTAAAAAGAAATCCTGAAATATAAGAGCCATCTAATTAGAGTAAGGAGATTGTTAAAATACAAATAGAAACTTTGGTGTGAAGAGCAAGGTATTGAAGAGAAGAGAAGTTATACCCTCATATACAGAAGAATTTCTGTTCTTTTAAGTTTTAGTGTCGCTCCTTACTTTCTGTTGAAAAAAAAAACAATTTTTTATTTATTTAATCACTGAAACACTGAACCTATTCTCAGTGGAAAATATTAAGATGTCGCTGGCTTGGATAGCCGAAAATACCCAGCGGCTTATTTTTCATTATCCCGAACCCAAGGAATACCAAATCACGGTTTTTGTAATATTTATTCATGTAATAGAAGTCTTCTGTGTTTTATTTAAAATTTCGGAAAAATTGTGGAAAACGCTCTTTTTGTTATTGAATTACTTTGTTATTGAATTTTGCCAAACCCTAAAGTTAATCTGAGCAAAAAAAGGAAGTAAGGAAAATTGAAATCGATATATGGATTTTAGAAAGTAAAAATATTGATATATCGTTTGATCAAATCATCGCCTAACACTACCGTATAAACTTCAGAGGTAGCTCATTTAATTGGATATTGAAAGTTCTAGTTACCATTTTATAGATCAAAAGTGATCGGAGGGCATCTATCCCCCCCCCCACACACACCCTCTTTTCCCGATGAAAATGCATCCGATGAAAACGTTGAGATAGCTAGCTAGTTTGAGATAGTCCAACGGTCAGATAACAAAACTTCGGGTCAGCATAACCCCCTCACCCCAGAGCCCAGGGAAGGGTTATAACTTGGGCCCGGGGGCATATAAAGTTTTTATGTAAGATGTGGGTACCTGGACGAATCTGGGGGGAAAACACGGGAAGTGTTAGATGATTTGCCCCCCAAATAGGCATTGTTCTCTCGGTTGAAGGCATTGAATCAGGGGGTCGGTACCTGCGCAACGCAGACCATTGGTCAACATGCGAAAAGATTTACTAAGTTTCAAGCCGTCGCATAAACTTCGGAGGGGACTCGACTGATTAGAAATTGAAAGTTCTAAATCCCTTTTTGAAAGTCAAAAGGGATCCAATGGCAACTAGTCCGTCCTTTCAACCCTCTTTTCTCCAAATGTGTCCACGCGAATTTCTTATATAGCCATTTGGTTCAAAAATAGACGAAAAATCATATAACAAAGGTATAACACAGTCCCAAAGAAATCGAAGACAAGTGTCCCTCCTTTTTTCCATTTTTGTTTGTTTGTCTTACCTTTCCTTTGGCTGCTCAATTTTGTATGTGGGGGAAATTTTCAGGGGAGAATTGTCGGGGGAATTGTTTCAGGCGTTACATGCCGCACCCTAGGATGGTCTATGGCTGAATGTCAACTGGAGTTACCAGAAGCACGCCTCTATTTATGCCCATTACTTTCAAGGGCACCACGAGAAGGTTGTCATCATTACCCCGACAATATATCAAGCAATAAGATGTATGGTAAATCTCACCTTCTCCGGCTATAATGAAAGGAAGGCTGAGATAGCTAGGTCACATTTTAGAGACGAAAAATGACTGATTGCCAAACATTGGGCTTTTGGCCATCTATCTAGAGCCAATCAAAATCAGATAATCCCTCAATGCATGGGTAGAAAATCAGAACTTCATGGGAGGAGCTATGGGCGGGTGAAATCTGAGGCTCTCTCTAACTTGGGATGAATGATTTGTTAGCCTAAGGTGGCTTGGAGCCGCAGTGAGTTACCAGTAGTAGTTGTAGTAATCTTCTCATTCTTTGATCCCTGTTATTGCTACCATTCTATTATATATAAAATCATTATTGGTATTATTTACGTTTATTCCTTTGAATTTTAAAATGGTTTACTTCAGTGTGATCTTAGGCTGTTTGGTAAAAGCGTAAGCTTTTGGAGCCCGTGGCATATTGTGTTTTTATTGTTGCATTTCTTTGTAAAATAAAATCTATTTCATATACAAGATCGTTTCAGTTGTCCCAAGAATTATGGTAGTTGGAATACTTTTCATATTTCATGGAAAAGTCTCTATACGTATAAATACATGTTATAAATTATTGAAAAATTAATGCATAAGTTTGGTTAAAACTAAAATCTATTATTCTTCTTCTTCTAGAATCAGTGCCTGAAACATATTTTATGTAAAAAGATATGGATAAATTCAATGTTTAAAGAAATACAATATTGCTATTCTATCATTCTTCCTTTTTTGAAAAGATCTTATACCTCAATATTATATCCCAGTATTTATATCCCTGTTATTTCTATTTTAGTTTGTCTAGAAAAGCATTGGCTTGCCAAAAAGCTGAGCACGATTTCGCAGAAGTGCCTTGTGGGATAATGGATCAATTCATTTCAACAATGGCTAAAGAAGGACATGCACTTCTTATAGATTGCGCGTGAGTACAAAGTTTTTCTTTTATGGGGGAATACTTTTTTTTGTCGAATTTTTATAGGATTTCCGTATACAACGAACAATAAATAAACAATGTACAAACATCATCCTATACCCCTACTAGGTTCTATGGCCGGAAATGCAGGGAGCCGGCTCCATTTCAGGGATGACTTCCACTGTAAGTTAAGATATTCCCATGAAAATGAGTCCCTGCTTTTAAAAATACACGGAATCCTGATTCCTATTCCGATAAATAGGCGAGTCACGAGCTATTACTGAATGAAGTAGCTATGGTCTGTGAAAAAGATGAGAAATAACTATTTATACTGATTTTTAGTACAATCTTCATAAAATTACTACAAAACAAAGTCAGCGATGCTTTTTAGCAAATATTAACAAAAAAGCCTATTTCAAAAGATGTATTGACCTGAAAAAATTACTTTTACCCTTCTTTTTTTCGAATAGAAAATAAAACTGTCTTATTCCGTTCTGTTTTATCATATATTCTCTGAGGCCAACCTGACTTTTATACATAATAATAACAGATGGTAATAAGCTTACCTAAGCTATGGATGTCAGGTGATTAATTTTTTAACGATAATTTTGACAGGACCTGTGCCTATCTTGCCCTTTAGGGCAAGAAATTAGAATTTAATCTGATGATGACAGGGACAGGTCCTGTCGAAATTATCGTTAGAAAAATCAATCACCTGACATCCATAGCTTAGGTAAGCTTATTACCATCTATTATTATTCTGTTTTGTCACAGTGCCTGAACTTGTATCAGACGACATTCAGGTAAAATATTGATGTCTATGTAATTTAATAGGAATATAATATAGATATGGAGGATTTAGAGGGGTAGGGGGGCTCTGTTGTAAACCATCCAATGGTATTAGTAGTGCTATCATGTCTACGATGTCTACGATTGGTTAAAAAAAAAATGGTAAAAGAATGACGGCAATCCAGCTTCATATTGTCCGATTAGCCTACTCTCAAATCTTGGTAGAATATGTCAGCGTGCCATTGCGAATAGAAAGATTGCGATTAGCACTGAAAATAGCTGGCTTTCACCCCTTTAGTTTGGCTTCCCTAGTGGGAAAAGTACTATTGACGCAATTGATGGTATCGTTGCCGCGGTGGAGGAAAACATGCGGAAAAAATCTTTGCATTATGCATTTTTTTGATATAAAAGGCGCATTTGACGCCGCGTGGCATCCTGGAATATTGAAAAAGTAAAACGTAAAATCATACCCTGATGGGCTCTTAAATTTAATTTATAGTTACGTTTCAGATAGTGTTGTTAAATGTAAGGGTGAATATTCGTACATTTTAAAGCGATCAAATCCTCAAGGTGGAACATTATTCCCCTTGTTATTGTCTGTTAATATAAATGATCTTCTAGAACTAAGTATCCCTAATGTAAAAATTCAGGCATACGCTGATGATGTTTGTGCTATTATCACATCAAGTAAAGTAGCAATTTTAGAATCCTTGTCATCAAGGGTATTTTCGTATTTCCAAACTTGGTCAGTAGATAATAAACTTATGTTTGACAAATCCAAGACAGAAGCAATTTTATTCTCAAGGAAGCATCAGCTTCCGACTGTAAGGCTAATGTATGATGAAATTGAGATACCTGTTAAAAAGAAGGTTAAATATTTGGGTGTAATTATTGATAGAAAAATATTATGGACTTACATGTTAGACATAAAATTAAATCTGCAAAATAATATTCTTCTCGTCTTTTAACGGTTGCCAAGAGTACTTGGAACTTGAATCTATTTGCATTGAGGATGCTATATAAATCAGTAATCGAAATCCATATTTTATACGCGTGTCCTATTTGGATCTCTGCACTGAGAAATAGAAACATTCAGCGAATGCTCTGGTCGGCGCAAAGATCTTCTATGATCATAATTTCTGAATCTTTTAACACAGCTCAAACGCATGTGGTAACCGCTCTCGCAGGAGTGCTTCCAATGGATTTAAGAGCATTAGAATTAAGTATGTTAAGATACGGAAAAAATAGTCGACATCAAAATTGCCGAGGGTTTTGAGGCCTACTTTTAATGGAATTAACTATTCGGCACATCTTAGCCATTATACAGACCAAATTATTACAAATTTTTTAGGTCCTTCCTTTAATGATTTTAGTGCATTTCAGCCCTTTCATATAGACCGTAAATCTTTGAATGAGTTTTTCCATACAAAATGGTTTGATGTGTTTAAAAGTTCTGTTAGCACATGGCCGATTAACTTTTTTGAAAATAAAGATGACCTTATTTCTGCATCAAAAATCCACCCAAATAGCAGATTAACACAGCTTAAGCTTATTACAGCGCATAACAGATTGCTTCATCAAACAGCTCGTGGTAACGAACTGTAGTAAGGAGCGACCCGGCTCAATAGTAACCGAAACTCTAAAAGATGGGATTTTGATACCAATAGTTACATCAAAAGAATCGCATTTTTATGCTGATTTTAAATATATAAGTTTAATCTAGTTTAGTCTTACCCATCAACAGTTACAACTACCGGAGAAAATTTGCCTTACTTTAGAAAATAGGGGGAAACACCCTAAAAAAGTAATAGAATCTGTACGAAAATCACACCATCAGATTCAGCGTATCAGAGAACCCTGCTGTAGAAGTTCTAAGCTCCTATGTACAAAAATGTGGAATTTTGTATTTTTTGCCAGAAGACACATCACAGATGCGTGTTTATTTGTTTCTTTTTCCAGGGGTGATCGTATCGACCCAGTGGTCCTAGAATGTCGCGTGAGGGCTCATTCTAACGAAAATTAAAAGTTCTAGTGCCCTTTTTAAGTGACCAGAAAAATTGGAGGGTACTTAGGCCCCCTCCTACGCTCATTTTCCCCCCAAAGTCTTCGGATCAAAATTTTGAGATAGCCATTTTGTTCATCATAGTCGAAAAACATAATTATTCAGTCTTGATGATTTTCTAAATGTAAACAATCGTCAAAGTTTGTGATTTGCAGCCCCTCCCCAGGGGACTGTGGGGGAGTAAGTCATCCCCAAAGACTTTTTCCCACAGTTATTAGGTTTTTCGACTATGCTGAATAAAATTGCTATCTCAAGATTTTGATCCGGTGACTTTTGGAAAAAATGAGCGTGGGAGGGGGTCTAGGTGCCATCCAATTTTTTGGTCACCTAAAAAGGGCACTAGAATTTTTAATTTCCGTTAGAATGCGCCCTATTGTTACATTCTAGGATTACTCGGCCGATACGATCACCCCTGAGAAAAAAAAAACAAAACCAAAAAAAAAGAAAAAAATACAAATAAACACGCACCCGTGATCGGTCTCTTGGCAAAAAATATAAAAATTCTATATTTTTTATATAGGCATCTGAAACTTCTACATTAGGGTTCTCTGATACCCTGAATGTGATGGTGTGATTTTTGTTAAGATACTATGACGTTTAAGGGGTGTTTCCCCCTATTTTCCAAAATAAGGCAAATTTTCGCAGGCTCTTAACTTTTGATGGGTAAGACTAAATTTGATGAAACTTCAATATTTAAAATCAACATAAAAGTCCGATTCTTTTGATGTATCTATTAGTATCCAAATTCTGCTTTTTAGAATTCTGGTTACTATTGAGCCGGGTTTCTCCTTACTACAATTCGTTACCACGAACTGTTTGACCAAAAATTGGAGGGCAACTAGGCCTCCTCCCCCACCCCTTTTTTATCAAAATCGTCTGATAAAAACTATGAGAAAGCCATTTAGCAAAAAAAAAATTATATTCAAATTTCGTTTTAATTATTCATGTGCGGTGAGCCAAAATCAAAACATGCGTTAATTCAAAAACGTTCAGAAATTAAATAAGAATACAAGTTTTTTTAACTGCAAGTAAGGAGTGACATTAAAACTTAAAACGAACAGAAATTATTCCGTATATGAAAGGGGTTGTTCCCTCCTCAACGCCTCGCTCTTTACGCTAAAGTTTTTTATTGTTTTAAAAAGTAGAGTTGTGACAGAGAGTCAAACTTTAGCGTGAAGAGCGACGCGTTGAGGAGGAGGCAACCCCTTTCATATACGGAATAATTTCTGTTCATTTTAAGTTTTTATGTCGCTCCTTACTTGCAGTTAATAAAACTTGCTTTCTTATTTAATTTTTTAAATAGGATAGGGAAAGCTGATTCTCCATTGTGCTTTTGCGGTCTAATGGAAACATGTAGTCATCTTTTATTTGATTGCTTACTGTCGAGCACGTATAGTAATGGAGTTCGAATTAAGTGAATATGAAATAAGTGTGTCATTTGTTGTATCGATGATAATTAGAAATAATAGGGTTCAGACTATTGTAAACAGATTTTTATTCTGCACGAAGATACTCGACTTTTAGTTAGTGTTTTCCTGTGAAATACCTGTTTTTTGGTTTAATCACGATATAAAGTATCAATCTATCTATGCTGTATTAAGATACATTTATTTATCTTTGGAGACCCTTTGGAAGGAGGTCATGCCATAAGTTGTAAATAAAGTGAGATGTAAAAAGAGTTTCACCAGGTCTAAGGAAGCTTAACTTTGTCCCAAGTTCTAGTTTTACTGGTGCGAGGTTAGTTTAACTTTAAAAAAATAAGCCTTCTAGTATTACAGTCTTACTATTTACTCTCTGCTCACATTGGTTAAAGGTTTTTTCTTAATTATGAAAAAAGATGTTAATTAAGAAATAAGATTTTTATTTTAACATCGACAAAGATCTTCCTAGAAAAAGTTTGTCGAAAAGCTAATCAGTTACAACCAGTAAAACAGTAAATAATACATACACGTGCTTTAAAACTACTTTTTTAGGCAGTTTGCAATCATCCTAATCCCCGCACCCAAATGAAAACCATCTCTCCGAAACGTTATTAAATCTTATAGGTTATTAAATTAAGAAAAGACAAGTTCTGTCAACTGAAAGTAAGGAGCAACATTAAAACTTAAAACGAATTGTATGTGAGGGGACTCACCCCCTCGTTAATACCTCGCTCTTTATAATAAAGTTCGAATTTTCTTCAAGTTATTTAATAATGACAACTAAATCACAAAGGCCCTTTAATTAGAATAAATAGCTCCTTTGAAAGTACTAAAACAAGCTTTAGCATAAAGAGCAAGATATTGACGAGGGGACAAACCTCCTCATATTTCTGTTCGCTTTAACTCCTTACTTTCAGTTGAAAAAACTTGTTTTTTATTTAATTTCTGATCGTTTTTTTAATAATGCTGGGAAATCCGGCGCCCCCTTCCATGGAAGAATTACCTTCCCCCTTGAAGAATTCATTCATGAAAAGATCCACCCACGTGACCCCTTCCCCTCGACTGCCCCCATCAGAAAAAATCACCCCTGAAAACGTCTGTATCCTTTCCAATAACCAATACTATATGTAAACAATGGACAAAGTTCATAACATGCAGCCTCTCCACCTGGGACTCTGGGGGACTAAGTTATCCTCAAAGACGTAGTTATTAGGTTTTTCGACACTGCTGAACAAAATGGCCATCTCAAAATTTTCGTTGGGTGACTTCAGAAAAAATGAGAGTGAGAGGGGGCCTAGTTGTCCTCAGTTTTTTGGTCACCTCAAGAGGACACTAGAACTTTTAATTTCCATTAGAATGAGCCATCTCGCGATATTCTAGGACCAATGAATCGATACTGTTACCCCTGGGGAAAAAACAAATAAACACGCATCCGTGATCTTTTTTCTGAGAAAAAACACAAAATTCCACAATTTTGCAGATAAGAGCTTTAAACCTCTACAGTAGGGTTTTTTGATACACTGCATCTGATGGTGTGATTTTCATTAAGATTCTATGATTTTTAGGGGGTGTTTCTCCTTTTTTTTAGAAATAAGGCAAATATTCTCAGGCTCATAGCTTTTGAAGATTAAACTTAATAAAACTTACATGTTTTAAATAAGCATAAAAATCCGATTCGTTTCATGTTTCTATTGGTATCAAAATTCCGTTTTAGAGTTTCGGTTACTATTGAGCCCGGTCGATCCTTACTTACAGTTCTTACCATGAACTGTTTGAAAATGCAAGATAAATGAATCGCAATCTACTGCTTTCCATATACGCGTAGAGAAAATATTTCAGAAATATGGCAAAATAAAAAACAATACCTGTTTACGCTCATGTCATCTACCTGATAAGCATGAACAATGATATAAATAATAATTTAATTGTTTTTATTTATGTTTTTGTCATTTAGTCAAGTTGTATTTCGAATAAATGAAAAATTTATTAATTTTTTTGCAATTTTTTTCAACAAAATACAAAAACAGGAATTTTCAATAAAAATACCAAAATAAGGTATTTATCGTAATATGGTAGGGGGGTCTAGGGGCAAATTTTTTATTTACCTTTTCTGAAGTTTAGTTTATGCTAGAATCAACCATGTACATCGAACAATAGAAAAATATTAGAATGATACAGGCTAGTGATGCCATCAGCTGTGTATTATAGTTTAATTTTAGCATTGCTTCCGTACTTACTTTAATTATTAAGCTTAAAAAATATCTGTACCATTTTCATTCGATGATTTGAGAAGATTAAAGTGATTCAGACTAGAGCATCTCAATGATTAATTTTGAATTCCTGCACTGTTTCTGCACTTTAATCACTGCACATTAAAAATTACTGCTCACTATATGCATCATACAACTGAAAAAGACCAACATTTTGAAGTTTTGAAACAAGCCATGTGAAAATTATTGTCTAGAGATTAAGCTTTTTGGCCGTCCATTTCGAGCTAAATGAAAAGCAGCTACCGTCCCTGAACGGGCTGGAAAGGGGTTATTAGAGATGATTGAAAGAAAGTGGAACTACATTGAAGAAGGTAAAAAGTGAAGCATTAAGTAGATTACGGTGGAGGGGGAGTAGGCGCCAAGCCACTTCAAGTGGCTTGTACTATAGTGAGTCGTTAGTAGTAGTAGAAGCAGTTGTGGTAGTAGTATTAATTAGTATTACTAGTACTATTAGCAGTAATAGCAGTAGTAGTAGTAGTTAGAAGTGGTAGTAGAAGCAGAAGTAGTAGAGTAGTAGTATTAGTAGAAGTAGAAGTTGTAGTTGTAGAGTAGTAGTAGCAGTACGCCCTAGTAGTAGTTGTGGTAGTAGTAGTAGTAGTAGTAGTTGTAAAAGTAGTAGTAGTAGTAGTAGTAGTAGTAGTAGTAGTAGTAGTAGTAGTAGCAGTAGTAGTAGTAGAAGGAGCAGTAGAAGTAGTAGTAGTAGCAGTATCATTGATAATAGTAATGGTAGTAGTAATAGCAGTAGTAGTAGTAATAGTAGTAGTAGTAGTAGCAGTAGTAGTAGTAGCAGCAGTAGTAGTAGTAGTAGAAGTAGTAGTATAAGTACTGATATTAGTAGTAGTAGCAATAGCAGTAGGTAATAGTAGTAGTAGTAGTAGTAGTAACAGTAGTAGTAGTAGCAGCAGTTGGAGTAGTAGAAGTAGTAGTAGAAGTAGCAGTAGTAGTAGCAGCAGTATTGGTGGATGAGATAGTAGTAGTAGTAGTAGTAGTAGTAGCAGAAGCAGTAATTGTAATAGTAGAAGTAGTAGTAGCAGTAGTAGTAGTAGTAGTAGTATCAGTAGTAGTAGTAGTAGTAGTAGTAGTAGTAGTAGTAGTAGTAGTAGTAGTAGTAGTAGTAGTAGCAGTAGTAGTAGTAGTAGTAGTAGAAGCAGTAGTAGTAGTAGTAGTAGCATTAGTAGTAGTAGAAGTGGTAGTAGGAGCAGTATTGGTATTAGTAGAAGTAATAGTAGTGGTAGTAGTAATAGCAATAGCAGTAATAGTAGTAGCATTAGCAGGAGTAGAGGTAGCAGTGGTAGTAGGAGCAGTAGTAGTAGAAGTAGTAGTAGCAGTAGTTGTAGTAGTAGTAGTAGCATTAGTAGTAGTAGGAAAAGTAGTAGCAGTATGTGTAGTAATAGTAGTTGCAGCAGTAGTAACAGTAGTAGTAGTAGTAGTAGTAGTAGTAGTAGTAGTAGTAGTAGCAGTAGTAGTAGTAATAGTGGTAGTGGTAGTAGTAGTAGTAGTAGTAGTAGTAGTAGTAGTAGTAGTAGTAGAAGTAGCGATATTAATAATAGTAGTAGCAGTAGTAGTAATAGCAGTAGTATTAGTAGTAGTAGTAGTGGCAGTATTGGTAGTAGTAGTAGTAGTAGTGGTAGTAGTAGTAGTAGTAGTAGTAGTAGTAGTAGTAGTAGTAGTAGTAGTAGTAGTAGTAGTAGTAGTAGTAGTAGTAGTAGTAGTAGAGGTAGTAGTTAGTAGTAGTAGTAGTAGTAGTAGTAGTAGTAAAAGCAGTAGTAGAAGTAGTAGTAGTAGTAGCAGTATTTGTAGTAGTAGTAGTGCTAATAGTAGTAGTAGTAGTGAAGTAGCAGTAGAAGTAGTAGTAGTAGTTGTAGTAGTAATAGTAGTAGAAGTAATGGGAGTAGTAGTAGTAGTAGTAGTAGTTTAAGTAGTAGTAGTAGTTTAAGTAGTAGTAGTAGTTTAAGTAGTAGTAGTAGTTTAAGTAGTATCAAAAGTAGTAATAGTAGTAGCAGTAGTAGTAACAGTAGAAGTATTAGTAGTAGTAGTAGCAGTATTGGTAGTAGTAGTGGTATTGGTAGTAGTGGTAGTAGTAGTAGTAGTATAAATAGCAGTAGAAGTATTAGTAATAGTTGTAGTAATAGTAGTAGTAGTAGAAGCAGTAGTAGAAGTAGCAGTAGCAGTAATAGTATTTGTAGTAGTAGTAGTAGTAGTAGTAGTAGTAGTAGTAGCAGAGGTAGTAGTAGTAGTGTTTGTAGTAGTAGTAGTAGTAGTAGCAGTAGTTTTAGCAGTAATATTAGAAGAAGTAGTAGAAGTAGAGGAGTAGTTGTTATAGTAGTAGTGGTAGCAGTAATAGTAATAGTAGTAGTAGTTCTAGTAGTAGCAGTAGCACTAGTATTAGTAGTAGCGGAAGAAGTAGTAGCAGTAGAGAAGTAGTAGTTGTAGAAGTGTGTGGTAGCAGTAGTAGTAATAGTAGTGGCAGTAATAGTAGTAACAGTAGTAGAAGTAGTAGTAGAACTTGCAATGTAGTTGAGTAGTAGCTGTGCTAAAATGTGACTAAGACTTTGATAAACTAACTTGAATTATAATCAACGTTCTGAACTTGATCTTTCTCCTCCGATAATTTTGATGCTCGCAAACACTCGCACAATGTACAAGATACCTGTTAGTGAACTTAAACCCTTAGTGATCGTGAAATGATACCCGTTGGTAAACTGAAACCGACCCTAAATAAAATATTCTTGTAGGAATTTCTATGGGATTATTGAGCTAAAGTTTAACTTTATGTTGAAAAACAACCTTCACTGTAAATACAACCTTTGGTTGTATTTTCCCAATAATTTAAAGACCCGAGATGCTTTCAATGATTATCTAAGCTATGTCATCTCCAGCGTTGCCAACGCTTTGAAATAAAACGTATCAGTTTTCTAACTTAAATTGTACATCGAGATAATGATTGGTACCATCTGAGCAATAAGTTCAAAATTGCCATAACAAGAAGGAACTTTTCGATGACCTTAAGCTTGAAAACATATTTGCGGCAGAAAGAGCAAGTAAAACCCATATGTACCAGTAACTTTGCATTGTGCCAGCAAAATTTAAATTGTACCGCAATGTACCAGTACCGCTAAACTATACAAAAAAATGGTACACTTGTACTGCGTTGGCAACACTGGGGATCACTTGCACTTCTTTTCCAGGTCTCTAGAGGCTACATCAGTACCATTAGATGATCCCAACGTAAAGATTGTTATTGTTAATTCAAATGTAAGACATGAGCTAACGGGGTCAGAATACAAAACAAGAAGAGACGAATGTGAAAGTGTAGCATCACATCTTGGTGTCAAAAGCTTGAGGTTTGCGACAAGAGATAATCTGAACGGTACAATTCTTCTGGCTCATAGGCTATACATAGAATAGAATATGTTTATTCATTAAAATAGTTTGAAGCTGACATTATTATGCTAAAGAAGGAATTGAATAATATAAGGAGCAGTTAGAAACAGTAACAACAAAAATAGAAAGTAGTACCATTTAAGGTCAACGCAATAATATATATTTAGTAAGATATATATAAACAATCCAGAACAAAAAGAACGGTTAAAAGCCCCATCTTAATTGTTGTAGTGAGTATCAAAGGGATTATAGGGTTGATGTACAAAAACTGCAGAGAGCAAACTTTTTATTGTCTTAATTCATATAAAACGACAAATAGTAGAAGCCACGCCATCATCTCCCTCTCTGAACCTATAGCCATTCCGAAAAATTAACCGGGTAGCTTTTAACCAAGAATTTGTTTTTTCATATGATCTTATGTATGCGTATTGCGTATGATCTCTGTTTAGGTAGTTTTATTTATTTATTTTTTGTAATAAAGGCTCCTGGATATGAATCTGAAATATTTAGACTGTCATTATTATTTGGGTTATGAAAAAAAGGGTTTGGTTTTTATTTTTGCTCTAGTGTCTCATTGTAAGTTTTATTTGTTTTCAGTATTTTTTCGGTTCATTTTAGTTATAAGAAAACTAAAGAGGAAGAACTGAAAATTAATCTTCATTAGAGGGGACTATTACGCCACTGTGTTAGGAGATTATGACAATTGTATCAATTGTAGCTGCACAATTGATGATACAGCACAATCAATTTTGAACCAATTGGAATTGGTTTCCTTTTTTTCTCAATACTTGAAAAATGCTCTGAGGGAAGAGCCACATAATAAAAAGTTTAAATGGGTTTATCTCGATACTTTCAAGATTCAATTGTATTCGCTTCTAAAATAAAACTCTTTATTTCCCGAAATGGGTGTACACGTAAAACTTTATATATCAGTTTATATAATATGTATCATCTGTTTAAAATGAAGCCAAATTTCATGTTATGCTACATTAACTGTGACTGTCTTTCGAGCTTCAGTCGAACAAGGTCTAAAAAGAACCGAAACCCCCTCCCCAAAAAAATAAATGTGATAACAATTAATACGTCAAAAGAATTGAATTTGTATGCAGATTCTAAGAAAAAAATTGTTTCGTTTATGGTTATGAGATTCAGCATATCAGAAAACCCGTTGCCGACGGTTATAGCTACTATTTGCACAAATGTGGAATTCTGTATTGCCAGAACAGAATATCACGGATCATTTGTTTTTTTAGTCAATCTATTTTTTCACAGGGGAGATTCGATCGAACTAATGGCTCTAGAAGATTGGGAGAAGGTTCGCTCACACGGAACTTCAAAGTTCTAGTGCTCATTTTAAGGAACCATTAAGCCATGAGTGTAACTAGTCTCTTCACACGCTTCTTTCTCCCCGAAGACATTCGATTGAAATTTGGGACAGTCAATTGGTTCAACATTGTAGAAGGGTCCAAAACCTTTGCCTTTTAGTATGATAGGACCCCCACAGCCCCTAGGGAAAGTGCTGTCAGTTATAAAATTTGCCCAGTGTTTGCGCATAGAATTTGTTATTGGGAAATAAGTAGTGGAGAGGTTCTGGTGCCCAGACAAACAGCTTCAGCCTGGTTACTATCCATGAAACAGGGTCGACGGCTACATGATTAGCCTACTTACATGAACATAAAATTAGAACACGTTCTAGATAAGTGGAACGATCGCAATGAAAGTTGAAAGACCTATATTTATTTGACACATTTTTTTGTAAATAAGGTTCATCTCTCTGATATAAAACTAACACTGTCGAATCAGAAGCTCAATAATAAAAAAGTGATCTCAAGATACTGGTGTTTATGTAAGTAATTTTGAATTCATAATCTGTTAGAATTATATAAGCCCTACCTTTTAAATTATCCATTTGGGGGAATAAATTATGTATATATATATATATATATATATATATATATATATATATATATATATATATATATATATATATATATATACATATTTATATATATATATATATATATATATATATATATATATATATATATATATATATATATATATATATATATTATATATATATATATATATATATATATATATATATATATATATATATATATATATATATATATATATATATATATATATATATATATATATATATATATATATATATATATGTATATGATAAATACATATCATATCATATCAATAAATTTATTGTCATCTTGTTAAAATTCAGTGAATAAACCTTGTCAAATATAATTCATCGGTTCAAACTTTATGCTTAAATGAGTTAAGCCTTTTAGTCCATTGGAAAATTCAAGGAATAAACCGTGTCAAATGTAATTCACCTGTTCAAACTTTATAATCAACAGAGCTAAGCTATTCATTCTTTGGAAAATTCAAGGAATAGACAGTGTCAAATTTATTCATCAGTTCAAACTTTATATTAAATGGAGATAAATCTTTTAGTCCTTAGGAAAATTCAAGGAATAAACCGTGTCAAATTTGATTCTTGTGTTCAAACTTTATGATCAACAGAACTAATTGTTTTAGTCCTTAGGGAAATTCAAGCAATAAATCGTGTCAAATTTATTTCATCTGTTTCAACTTTATAATAAACAGATTTAACCTTTTAATTGTTAAAGCTATTCATTCATGAGTTCAAACTTAATAATCAACAGAATTAAAGCTTTTAGTCCTTATAAAAATACAAGGAATAAGCCTTTTCAAATTTAATGTATGTATTCAAACACTATAATTAACAGAGTTAAAAATATTCATTCTTTTTAAATTCACTGAATCAACCACGTCAAGTTTTATTCATCTGTTAAAACTTTATAATCAACTGAGTTAGACTTTTTAGTCCTTAGGAAAATTCAATGAATAAGCCGTGTCGAATTTAATTCATATTTTCAAACTTTGTAATCAATAGAGTTAAACCTTTTAGTCCTTAGGAAAATTCCAGGAACAAAACGTTTCAATTTTGATTCTTCTGCTCAAACTTTATTTTCAACAGAATTAATCCTTTTTGTCCTTAGGAAAATTTAAAGAATAAATAGTTGCAAATTTATTTATTAGTTCAAAGTTTATAATAAACAGAGTTAAACCTTTTAGTTGTTAGAGCTATTCATTTTTGAGTAAATTCAAGGAATAAACCGTGTAAAATTTTATTCATCAGTTCAAACTTTATAATCATCAGAATTAAATCTTTTAGTCCTTAAAAAAATTGGAGGAACAAACCGTGTAAAATTTAGTTCAAGTGTTCAAACTTTATAATTAACAGAGTTAGAACTATTCATTCTTTTGAAATTCACTGAATTAAACACGTCAAGTTTAAGTCATCTACTAATACCTTATAACCAACAGAGTGAAACTTTTTGGTCCATAGGAAAATTCAATGTATTAGCCGTGTCAAATTTAATTCATGTGTTAAAACTTGTAATCAATAGAGTTAAAGTTATTCATTCTTTGGAAAATTTACTGAATAAACCATATCAAACTTAATTCATCATTTTAATCTTTATGCTCAGCAGAGTTAATTCTTTTACTCGTTAGAAAAATTCAAGGAATAAACAAAATGAAATTTAATTCATCTGTTAAAACAATGTAATCAAGAGAGGCAAAGATATTCATTATTGGCAAAGTTATCTGAGCAAACTACGTCAAATTTACTTCATGAGTTTAAAATTTATACTCAACAGAGTTAAACCTTTCACTCCTTAAGGATTTTACTCGCAAGACCAATTCTTAATAAACATGATTTTTTCCTAACGTACGAACCTTCCAAATATATTGAATTGACAGAATTATTAGTTAGAAATCATTTCAAGTTGTGTATGTCAATCTCATTACTAATCATAATCTCTTTGATTATCTAAGTCAAAGACTTTGTACCAGGGTACATCCCTTGATTCAAGTTTGTTTTTACCATGTAACAACAAACATTTCCTCAAAACAGGCCACTTACAAGACAAATTCTTGATTTAAATCTAAACTTTTTACCAATTTAACAATCTATTGAATAAGTAACAAGTGTGTTACTTGTTATTTCTGAAATCTATAGCCCGAAGCTGAATTAAGTAAAGCAAGCTTCCGTAAATTGCCAAAAAAATATTACTTAAACGCTGGATCATAAAAGTGGAACAACCAGTAACTAATTTAACAACTTATTGTTCTAAGACTACCTTCCACATATATTCACTTGACAAAACTATTACGCAGAAATCATTTCAAATTGTTTGTGTCAATCTCATTACTATCATACTCTGCCCAATTTTAATATGAAACCTTCAGAAATCTCATTAATTATCAAAAGTAATGAAGGTTCCTAGGGGTACATTCTGTGATTCAAGCTTGTTTCTACCTTGTAACAATAAAAAATTTCCCCAAAACAGGCCACTTGCAAGACAAATCCTTGATTTAAATCTGAATTTTTACCAATGTTACTATCTATTGAATGAGTAACGTATGTGTTCTTAGTTCTGAAATTTATAACCCAAAGCTAATTTTGTGAAGCAAACTTCCGTGAATTGCTAAAAAAAAACTAATATTAATTAAGCACTGCATCATAATAGTGGAACAATCAATCACTTTCACAGTCATTAAGATTCAGGTTACACTTGGAATTATAATATTTGCTACGACACGTGAACTTATGGTGGACATTTCCTTGCATGTTCATTTTTAGTTTGTTTAAACTAGCTTATTTATCGTAAACCATTTTTCCATTATAGTTAACGGTTTGTCAAAAGTGTCTCATCGAGTACATCGCTTTCAACATGGCCAGGAGACTACATTTCTTCTTCCTCAAAAAGTATTCAAAATCTTTTCATCATCTCTCCTGTGTCTTTTTGGTGTTGATGAATTTTCATTGACCTAGAATATAAAACAAAATGATTTAATTTCAATTTATGTTATCTTCATCATCTATGTAAACGAAAGAAAATAGAATGAATATAGAGAAAATATTTATCAGCATTAAAAAAAGTAGTAGCAGTAGTAGCATTAGTATTAGTAGTAATAGTAGTGGTAGTAGTAGAATTAGTAGTAGTAGTAGCAGTAGTAGTAGTTGTAATAGTAGTAGTAGTAGTAGTAGTAGTAGTAGTAGTAGTAGTAGTAGTGCTAGTTGTGCTATTAGCGGTAGTAGTATTTGTAGTAGTAGTAGTAGTAGTAGCAATAAAAAGTAGTAGTACTTGTATTAGTAGTAGTAGTAGTCCAAAAAATTCTTTCTTTGTCATATCAGAATGTTTTATATTAGCCATTAACACCAAAAACAGATCGATAAGCTTTCGAGATAAAAAAAAATTATATATCTAGCCCCACAAGACACCCCCTATTATCCCCCAACATATACTTTATGGTTATTCTTTCCCCCTCCATAACTCTCTGAAAATTTCACCTAGAAAGCCCTAGCCATTCCCCCGATCTCAATGAATGACTCCTCTAGAATCTATAACACCTTTTAATCTTGGCTAATCGAAAACATTCACAGTTACTATTTTATACAGAGTTTGCTGCTTCATCTGAGACAAAAGAGTGAAAACGTGTGGTCTCTCTCTGCGGACCTCTCCCCCAACAAAGGGACTAAGAAGTAAATTCCTAGTCCTCATTACCCAAGGAACATATTCAGAGGATATTCAAGTTTATCACACAAACTATTCTCGATATAGTCCTTTCAATAGAATAACTCTCGAAAGTTGTCAACTCTCGAAAGTCAAAAACATTTTACATTAGCTATTAAAACCAAAAACTTGAAATTAAAGCATCAATTTAGCAAAGAACGTTTTCCTTTTTAGGTATCTGTTTCCTCTTAGGTATCTAATCGAAATTCGAAATTTTGATTGCTCACCCAGGGTTGTTTTGAAAAGAGAACCAGTTCAGTGCTAATATTGAACATAGCCAGGTTAGTTTATTATTGCTGGTTCAATAGACAACTGTAAAAGTGGATTTATATATATTTTGTGCAATGAAAATAAAATTGATTTCCCCTAATGGATAAGTTAAAAGGTAAGGCATGTATAATTCTAATGGATTATGAATTCGAAATTACTTACATAAAAAGCTTTATATTGAGATAGCTTGTTCATTGTTGAACTTTAGATTCAATAGTGCTAATTTTCTATCAGAGAGATGAACCTTATATACAAAAAGTATGTCACATAAACATAGAATTTTGAACTACCAGTGCTATCGTTCCTCTTACCTAAAACGTGTTCTAATTTTATTTTTGGGTTAGTATGCTAATTATGTAGTTGTCGGCCCTGTTACACGAACAGTAACCGATTATACTAATCATTTGCGTATGGGCTCCAGAACCCCTCCACTACTGAAATATACGTTTTCCGGGTAGTATTTTGTGCAGGTGGAATTTTCCACAGAAAAAAATTTCCGTAGAGAGGAATTTCTTTTTTGGGGGGGGGGGGGGATTTGTACGGGGTAATTTTACACGGGAAAAGTTTCCTGAATTCATATTTGGAGCTCTTTTTTTTACTTTCCCTTTGGCTATTCACTTTTACATATGGAGAGAAAGGTTCCAGGGGAGTTATCCGGGGCAAGTGTTCAACGGGGAGAGAATTATCGGGAGGGAGTTTTCGTAGGGAATAGGTTTGTGAAGGAAAAATATTCCCAGTGGAGAATTATCGTGCGAGGAACTTTCTGTTGAGGGTGAATTATCCAGGGGAAATATCCCACGAGAGGGATATCTGGCGATGATTAGAAAGAATATCAACTGGTTAATAGAAAACTTTTTAGGAATTAAACGAAGAAAAAAATTGCAGCAAAAATTTCCCAAGGGAATTTCTTAGGGCTCAAATTTTCAGCGAGGAGGGAGTTGTGCGGGGGATTTATTTGTGTATTTTACATGAGAGGAAATTTCTCCGAGAAAGTTTTTTCGTGGAGGTGGAGTTTTCCACGCAAGAGAGAGGCTGGTTTACCGACATTTTTTGAAAAACGGCCAGGAATTAAATAAAGTTTTGTCTCAACTACAACTAAGGAGTGCCATTAAGACTTAAAACGAGCATAAATTATTCAGTATATGAGTGGGCTTCTCCTCTCATATACGCTTAGGTCAGACTTCACGTCCCAACTCTTTAAGAGCGCCTTTTGAAACACAAGGACGTGTAGTTGGAGCGAACGAGGGGTGGATCCAGGAGGGGTTGTTCTCCCTTATATACGGTACAATTTCTGAGTATTCCAAGTTTTAATGTTGCTTGTTGGTTTCCGGTGAATAAAACTTTTTTTAATTATTTCTTTAAAATATATTGCAATTAGTTTTACCATGCATACAGACATTATGGCTGTATTCAGAAGGAGAGGGTCAATTGGTATGGACCCTCCTTTAAGTATGCTACATGACTCTTAAATTGGATTATAACATAAAAAGCCTAATATTTCAGCCCCTAAAAAAAGATTAAAAGCCAAGTGCAATTCAGGCCATAATTTATAAAAAAAAGTCCACGAGAAGATATTGTTTTGGAAAGGTACTGGGTAAGTTTTAACTTAAGCCTTTGAACAAACAGATTAAGGGGGTAACAGTCTCCCTCCTGTAAAAAATTGTATTCTTCTTTAGTTTTAACGCGCGTCTTTGCTTTCTTTTGAAAAAACTTGGTGTTTACTTAATAATTTATGCGTCATTATATGGTACATTGTTAGGTAAAACAAATGAAAATTCGTTTTTTGGGTTTAAATGGGAATATTACTTCCATTAGTCCTTATGAAGCTCTTTTTATTACACTAAACTCTTTTGAATTTAAATTTTTCACACTACTGGGACTGTTCGCTAAACTTCGAGGAATGGAATAGGTTCCATGATTTAGCATAATGCTAGGGAATTTTTAAGCAAATGTTATTTCTGCTACCCTTATTATGGCATAAATTTCTAAACAATTTCGAATTAAAGTTTCTTCATGTTGCTCACTGAAATCCGATAAAAAAGATTTTTAACCGTTTGAATCCCTGTTTAGTACACAGAGACTGTCTCAGAAGATAATGCCAATGGAAAAAGATCCGCATTTATTTTTGTATGTTTTATGTAATTAAGAAACAACTTTCCACAGTCACATCCCCTTCAATGCCACGTTATGAAATGGAGGAGAAAAAAAGCACAAAACAAAACAAAAACATTATGCGCACTGCCACCACTAACTCAGTACTTAACTCCTTCCTTTAAACAATTCATTCAAAATTAAAACACGAAAAGTTATAATGCTAATACTCATGATTTAGTACCATTTTATATCCTATCAATTTAGTCACTAAAGTCATATTTGGAAAATATTTTACTTTTCAACCTTACCTCAGATCTCAATTCCCCCATGGCCAGGGTTGGCGCTTAGGGCATCACCGAAGCCTCACCAGACGTCCTGGAGCGTAGCAGCAGCCGTGACGTCCTCCCACTGTGGTTTTAACGACAGCTCAGCCCTCCACAGGTCTAGGTCGTATTGTCATCGGAGGGTTGGTTTTGATCACCCTTTTTTTTCGCTCACCCTCAGGTTGCCACTTGTAGACAGCATTCAGAAGACAATCCAGGAGAAGATGGAGATAGATACATCTTCTCCGCTTCAGGAGATCATTGACGGGCTGTTGACCTGATTTTTCAACAGCCTTTTATATCCACTGACATCACAAATACTTTTAATTTCCTCACCTAACGAATTCCATAGCTTAAGACCTAAAAAACATAGAAAATCACGACTTAGACTTAAACGGGTTATTGACATAAATTTTATTCATCGACCTTATACGATTAACCCCGTTAACATGCGTTAACACGCCTAGAAAAGAAGCAGACATACCTTTGACGACAATTATACTTGAGGACGCGAGTAAAAATTTCCGGAGAGCAGCCGTCGGAAGCATTTTTAACTCAACGTAAGCCTCTAGACATCTCAAGCCTCTAGACATGATTTACAACCTATAACAATATTACAAAATAACAATATTTTGTGGAAGCCGAACCGGTGAAGGATTGAAGAAGAAGTCCCCAAGCAAATTGAACTACAATGCAAAATACAAAGGGGATTTAACAAAATTATAGATGGAGACTGATTCGGTGTTTAGATGAATCAAATGTTTATTTGTCTAAATCTAAAATAAATTCTGGGTCCATAACATGTCCAGTTTTAGCAAAAATAACTAAAATTTCTGCGATTATTCTTTTTTCAGACCAAACTCTCTTTCAGCCTGAATCCTAAACATAATCAACTACCTTCTTTCGTTCTCTCTGCCGTTTCTCTACAGTATACTGAGGTATATCCCTCAAACAGTGTCTTTGAATAGTATATTTATGTGAACGTACCTCAATATTTTTCTAGGAGTGAGGGCAAAGCTAAGTACTGAAGAGGCTAAGAGAGCCTGTCATGTAATCTCGGAAATTGAAAGAACAAGAAGAGGTGCTGAATTGCTTAAAAACAAAGATTATCAAATGTTTGGAAAGTTCATGATAGACAGCCATAATTCCTTAAGGTGAGTTGTGTCTATTTTATTATGTTGAACTAGTTAATAAGTCACTGAGGCTGGTCATGAATTAATCGCTTACTTAATTGTTACCCACTTTACACATTTACTTAATTTATTGCTTACTTAACTATTATCCAAAGCTACCCTATCAAAAAACTACTGAGTTATGTGATACTCCAAAGGGTTTCCAGCTAAACTAACAACCAGTTTCTGATAAAAAAAAACTGTAAGTAACGAGTTAGTCAGGCCAAAAGTAAACGAAGTTCTTAAAAACGGAATTTTCATAACAATAAATACATCAAAAAGATTGTTTTTGTGCTAGTTCAAAACATACATAATTAATTAAGTTTTATTTTACCCATGAAAAGCTACGAGCCTGGAAAAATTTGTCTCGTTTTCGAAATTAATGAAACTCATTTCATCAGATTCAGCATATCAGATAACCCAACTGCAGAGGTTTCAAGCTGTTATCTACAAAAATATGAATTTTTTTAACCAGAGATCACAGATGCGTATTTACTTTTTTCCCAGATGTGTAATCTTATCGAAGCAATGGTCCTTGAGAATTATAAAATGGCTTATTCGAAGGAAAGTCAAAATTTATACTGCCCTATTCAAGTGATCAAAAAGATCACAGGGCAACCATCACCCCTTCCAAGAACACTTTTCCCCAAGACATACGACCAAAATTCTGAGGTAGCCATTTGATTCAACAAAGTTTAAAGACCCAATAACCATGTCTTGGAATAATATAACTTCGCATAGTCCCTGGGAAAATGGTTGTAAGTTATGCAATGTGTCTGTTGTTCACATATAATGTTTGTTATTGGGAAACACATGAATTTTTATTTATTTGGGTGGGGGATATTTGCGATGATATTATCCACGGAGAGGACTTTTGGTGAGAAGGAAAGTCTCCGAGGATAATTTTCTAGGGAAAACTTTTATATGGGGCTGAGAGAAGGGCATTTTCTGGTATAATATGAAAACATTTTCTTTCAGCTGAAATTAAGGAAGGACCATAAAGCTTAAAATGAACGGAAACTGTTCCATATATTTGGGGGGCTGCCCTTTCCTCAACCCTCGCTCTTTGCGCTAAAGTATGACTTTTTGTCACACATATTTAAGAAAGACTACTCACATACCAAGGCCGTTGAATTTAATTGAAAAGCTATTTCAAAGAACTTTAAGAAATTATCGTAAAGAGTGTAGGAATATAACAAATATACACACACACACACACACACACACACACACACACACACACACACACACACACACACACACACACACACACACACACATACACATACACACATACACATACACATACACATACACATACACATACACATACACATACACATACACATACACATACACATACACATACACATACACATACACATACACATACACATACACATACACATACACATACACATACACATACACATACACATACACATACACATACACATACACATACACATACACATACACATACACATACACATACACATACACACACACACACACACACACACACACACACACACACATACACATACACATACACATACACATACACATACACATACACATACACATACACATACACACACACACACACACACACACACACACACACGCAAAAACACACACACACACACACACATATATATATATATATATATATATATATATATATATATATATATATATATATATATATATATATATATATATATACTAATAATACTAGGCTGTTACTACTACTACTACTAATAATTCACTGCAACACCAAGCCACCTGAGGCCAATACAGCTACGCACGCTCCTCCTCCAACCTAGTTTATTCAAGGCCTCCCTCTTTACACCCTCCCAGGAAGATCCCATTTCCTTTAAATATTTATTTATGACATCCTCATAACCCAGACAAGGACGACCTGCTTTCCATGTAGCCCCAGACGGTTGGCCAAAAAGGACAATCTTCGGCAATCTGTCATCCTTCATCCGCAGAACGTGGCCTAGCCATCTCAACCTTCCGTTCATTATAGCCATAGAAAGCAGGATTGAACCACATTTATCACACAACCTACTGTTTGAAATATGGTCACTCTGCCGGGTACCCAGAACAATCCGTAGGCAATTGAATATATATACAATATAAGAAGCAACTAGGAAAAGTAAAAAGATCTCAAAGCAAAGATGGCAAGGATGGAACGCTTTTGTCAAGAAAAGATGACATAATTGCAAAATCGCTGTGCCACTTCCAAAAGCCTTTTAACCCCAATAACAACATTCCTTCCGCTTAAACGCCTCCCGCTAAAGATCGAAGAGGCAATCAAGAAGCTGGGAATCAGAAGGTGCCAGACACAGATTCTATCCCAGGCAAAATCTGCAAAGCTGTTCCTATTCTGGTTGAGAAACTACAGAAGCTCTTCTTCTCAATCTGGTCTCAGGAACAGTTTCCCCAGGCATGGCAAGAGTCCCCTATAATGCCAGTCTTCAAGAAAGGTGATAGGACTGAATCCAGAAACTACAGAGGGATCTCACTAATGAGCATGGCGGGAAAAATCTTTGCAATTATCCTGCTTAACCGATTCTGCAAAGTCCACAACGATAGAACCCACCCCAACCCATCTGATTTCCGAGCTGCCATGGGCACTTTTGAACAACTCCTCACCCTGAGGCAGATTTTTGACCATAGAGCCAAGCATCAACAAATCACCGTCTCTGTCTTCATCGACTTCATTACGGCCTTCGATTCATTCACCCGGGGAGGAATTTGGCTGGTTATGAAAGAAGATTTTGTCCCACCTAAGATCATATGACTCATTCAAGCTTAATATCAACACACACAAGCCTGCATCCTGGTCAACGGAAAACTTTTGCCAATATTCAATATCGATTCCGGTATGAGGCAAATGTGTGTATTCTTTCGCGAACTATTCAATTTTGTTGTCGATTGGGTAATGAAAAAAGCAGTGCTAAATTTCGAAAAAAGTCAAGGTTAGCCGTGATTTCAATACCACCGACCTGGATTATGCCGATGATGCTGCTCTTCTTGAAGAATCCGTTGGTCAAGCTCGGAACATGCTTCTGAAGTTGCTAATTCTCCGAATTTTCTGCACCAGGGGGCTCAAGATTAATACTGACTAGACTAAAGCTATGTCTAATGTCCCGGATATAAACTCTACACCTATAACTTGACGGTTACAAAAGCACACAAATGACGGTTACAAAAGCACACAATTTGACAAATGACAAATGACGCAATGCAAATAAATCCAAAACTTTGACAATGCCTATGACAATGGCAACCAATGACAAGCCTATATAAATACATTCCAGGGAGTCGAATCAAAGTTTGGCTGTTTTTGAGGTGGCTCAGTTCTTCTTTGGATAGCATCTAAGGGACTAGTCATTGCATATCTGGTACATACAGAAGTGTTGCTAGCTCAAATATATAGTGTAGGATTTGCCCATTTTTATTGAAAGAAGAACGACACCCACTCTTTTTTAAGTAGAAGGGGGTCACGATTCAATTTTAAGCCTAAGATATTAGCTTTATGCCTATTATTCAGTTCAGTTGTATGCTTTTTTCATGTTTTCTAAATTTTCACTCCTGATTTTAATTTAAAGGAAAGATTTTGAAGTTTCATGCAAGGAATTGGACGAGCTTGTTAATATTGCCTTGTCAGTTGACGGTGTCTATGGCTCAAGAATGACCGGAGGAGGTTTTGGAGGATGTACAGTATCACTGGTAAGCAAAAGAAAGAATCATTATATTACTATTTTTCAAACCACTAATTACTTGGTAATAATCATTCTGGTAAAAACAGATAATTATAATCAAAGTCTTCGTGGTATCCCTCTTGCTCTGTAAATCATAATTCTAGACAATTACCATAAAAAACTGTTAACAATAGTGTCTAGGTGTTTGCTATTGAGCTCTTCATTATTTATCATCTAATAATTTCCCTCAGTATTTCGAAATTTACCTTCAAATATTCGTGTAAATACCATAGTAAATACCCACCATATGACTTAAAAAATTTATGAGACCACAAATCACTCTATTACATTTGGTAGTCTTGCCTTCATCCTTCTAGCTATTTACCATCAATTGCTGAAGTTAACAATTACAATTAATTGATAACAGTATATCGCTAGATGATAACAATTGAAGCTGTCTACCACTAATCTTGGCAATTACTATTCTAGATACTTACTTAAAATTACTAATGGTACAATGTTTGATGGTAATCTGTTGCTAGCCAGTCATTTAATTCGTTATATGCCATTAGCCTCGGTAATCATCATTCTAGCTAATTACCGTCAATGGCTCTAGATAATTATAACTTTAGATGATTAGCCTAAATAATTAACTTATCAAGCTTATACTGCCTAGAGAAGAACTCATTCTAGGAAGATAAAACAAAAATGACTGAATTATATTGAAAAATATCGTAGAAAATTGGGAAAGAAAACTTAACATTTTTAGATGTTTTTGTGGGTTAAGCCCCAAAGTCCCCTATAATTAACAAGTTTCTGAACTTCGTCGCTGATTTCGACTCTGTAACCCGTGAATACGCTCGGAGAATCATGGTAGAGGATGGTACGCCGGTTGAATTTATAGAGCTGCTGTAGGCCTACTATGAGCATTGCAAAGCAACTGTCAGAGTGCTGAGTGAAGAAACTGAGACCTTCAGTGTGGATTTCGGAGTAAAACGAGGGTGCATATTACCTCCCATTTTGTTTAATTACTGTATACGTTGGGTTCTAGAAAGAGCACTCTAAAGTTTTGAATGTGTCATTATGGGATTGGGTATTCACGTGTCTGATCTGGACTGCGCGGAGGACATCGTTGATCTTGCTGCTGATCCAGCAACTGCCCACGAAATACTAAATGAAATAGCATATTTCTCTCAGTTACTGGGTATGAAGATCAAAATGTTCAAAGATATAGTCATGGACATAAATGTACAGTCGGATTATCAGCTTGTGCTTTACGGACAGGAACTGGAAAAAGTCGAAAGCTTCACTTATCTTGGCTCACTAATAGACTCTCGTGGAGACTGTGATCTTAATGCTCAGGAGAGAATCAACAAAGCCCAAGCCATACTCTCTCAAGTTTGCCGCCATTTGTGGAACCGACGGGAGATCAGTTTGAAGACAAAAATTTGTGTCTAAAAAGCGGCAGTTACTTCTGTTCTATTCTTCACAGTGGAGAACTGGCCACTAAAGGTGATTCATCTTAATGATTTATAATTCTTTGACCACCTTTGCTTATAAAAAAAATCCTGAGGTTTCGATACTCCGACAGAATCTCAAATGCTGGAGTGCGTCACCACTGCTGTAACATCCAGCCTACAACTACGATCGTCAAATAAAGAAGACTACGTTGGCTTGGCCATGTCCTTAGAACACATCATCAAGCAAGTGTTTTTAGCTGTTCCTCTGTCAGATTGGCGCAGACGTCCGAGATGTCAGTTGAAAAATTGGTTGGCAACTATCAAAAACAACCTCGATACGATTGGTGGATTTTGGAAGTTTGGCAGAAAGTGGGAGAATTGCTGGCTCCGGTTTGCTGAAGAGCACGAGAGAGTCAGTCATAAGGAGTCTTCTAGATGCCGGGTGAAGCGTTCACGTCTGGTCACACAGCAAGCACAAATAAGTAAGTAAGTACAAAGTCCCCTACGCTCTGCTAATATACGGTAGACTAGGGATTTAAATCGGAAAAACAATTGTAAGCAGATGCGTTGTCTCTCGTAAAGGTTAATTTGGAGAGTCGCGCAAGAAAACGTTAAAGGAGAGACGTTAATTATGACTTTTTTGGCACAAATGAAAGCTGTATGTGTTATTCTCCAGTTAAACCTAGAGCTAAAACAATAAACTACTTTTTCTGGGCAATGCAATTTTCAAGAAGTTGTTCAGTCTTTCGTTATTCATTTAATGAAAACTTAAACAAAACGATCGGTACTTGTTTTTTTTTCTTCCAACCACTATCCTTGTATAAAAAATAATCTTTAGTTTAACAATTAGGTATGTTTCCTGAAGTCCGCATATTCTCTTTGGGAGCCTGTAAGATAAACTTCGCTGTTTTACCCTATATTCCTAAACTGAGCGACGAACTGGGAATATTTGGGGAAAAATAGCATAATCGTACTGTCAACTTTAAGAATTCAAGAGTTTTCACCTACAATGTGAGGGTTAAACCAGCCCCATTCAGAGTATCGATGGTCCATCAATTCTTTTTTGCACTTATCCAAATGGAAATTCTGATAGAATCTTACCTACAGAATGACTAGCATTCAAACATACCTTGTACAAAGAAATTCCCACTAAAGTTTGCTCACCATGCATTACCGTGTTTTTTATTCAGTTCTCCTTCCATCTTTATTTGAGACACGACCTTCTCTATTATAGTTCTTTTGTTATTTGTCCTTATATATTTTCTACAGACATTAGTGTAATTCCGTCTTAGTTTTTCTATTCAGTTGTCCTTTTACCGTTGCTAGAGAAAGAACATCTTCTATTTTAGTATTGTTTCTAGAGTCTGTCATTTTATGTTTTCTTTTGGACCTTAATCTGTATTTTATTCTTCTTCCTGTGCTGAAGAAGGCTGGAACTTTGAGTCTAAGCCGAAATATTTACATTTTTTTGCTTTTTCATAGGCTTTGATTTACTTTGTTTTTCACTTGTAGGCCTATGTATTCCTGTTTTGTCATACTTAGCCAGTGTGGTCAAAAATTACTTGTTATTTTCTTTAGAAGCAACTTAATCTAAAAAATGGCTAAAAAAATGTTTTTTCTTATGTGGTCAACGCCAGATTAGGTTTATTACCGCCTTTCCGAGAGTCTTAACCGACCCAATCCTAACTAACAGAATTTCGAGAATCGTTAAGGCCTATCCTAAATAGACCCAATCTCATTTCGACTTGGGGTTAATATAGGTAAACAAAACTAAATTCAATTTCAGTACTTCATTCGCTTACCAGAAATTTGAAAATTTAATTTTTTTTAATTTTTTCCAGGTTAAGACTGATGCTGTGGAGAATTTAACTGACAAAATAATGAAAAACTACTCTGGCAATGCAACACTTTTCGTTTGTTCTGCAGGTGGTGGTGCTAGATTTGGCAAATTGCAAGATATCCCGCTGAAGTTATGGAGTGACTCTCAACTCTTTCCTGTTCATTTGTAATTGTTTAATGGATATGTCACTGAAGCAAAGGGATTATTAGAAATGCAATTATGTCGAGAAAAAAAAGCTTAATTGTAAAAAAGGAGTAAAATAGAAAAAAGTAAAATAAACATTAAAAACCTAAAAGTATCTTTTTTTTTTAAAATAGATGTCCAGGATTTATGGTACGCTTGCCATAATAATGTGGCAGCTCGAATTTTCAATAACGCACTTTCAAAACAGGATTATAATTAGGTTATAAAAATGAAATAGAATGAAAACATAAAACAAAATTTATGAAATAACTAGGTCAAGAGAATATACCGTATCAAGATCCACAAGAAAAGAAAGTCTATTCATCAGACAGTCATTTTAGAGTTATGTTTGAAAATGTTGCAGTTATTGCTTTCACATATTACATACTAAAATTTCAACAGCTCTATGGAAAACTTGCTGCTTTACATAATTAAGTAGAACTAGTACTTTTGATGCTATAGATACCTATTTGTGGCAGTTGATACAAACAGCATATTTCTGATATAACAGCTACTGCTAGCAACTGTCAGCAAGAACTTTTGAAATTACTCAAGAACATTAGTTAGGAATACCAAAAACTGCTATCAAAAGCTGTTGGGAGTGTTTTATTCGGTGAAAGAAACAAAAATACTAAAAAATCTTAGCCGCTGAACAGAATAGAAGAAAAAACACCAATATTTCTACAAAAACCTCCGCTATGATGTTTTCAGTGCTATAAGAAGAAAGACGAATAAAAAAAATAAATAATTAGAGAAATCAAAATGTGGGAAAAACAGAAAAAAAATAAATCCTAAAAAATACGCTGGGGTATTTGGGGTATATAAACAAAGAGCAATTTTCAGTTTTTTTTTATATTTTCCAGGCACAGAGATTCGTGGGGCTCTTTGTCAAAACTTCTGTATTTTCCTTTTTGTCTGTTTGACCATTATCATTATTATTATTAGCTTAGTCTCAGAACTTGGTAACTTGTGTTTTGCAGCAGTTTAAAGCAGTTTTTAAAACACCCAAACCAGCAAAAGAAATGATTTATAAGACTTAAAACATGCAAGACGTCCTAAATCATTTATTTGATGAAGAAGAAAAAAAAGTTTCATTTTTGTATTATCCAATTTTCTAAATCTGGTACCTTCTTACTTACTTTTCTTACCTTTCTTACTTACCTTTTTTTACTTTCTTACTTACCTTTTTTACTTACCTTTCTTACTTTTCAAAATCTGATTTCCTGAAGAAAATTTCATTTTGCTGAAGACATTCATTGCTAGGAACTGTTTATTGCTATTTCGTGGAAACATGTTTTTTACTAAGACGTTTCTGCACAAAATTGTCGTCAAGACACCGAAAACATGTCGGGAAATTCCATCAGAAGTGTTTATCAGCTATGAATTAATTTAAAAATTATAGGGACCGTCATGCAGAGCCATTCCTTGGATTGGTGATTTCCGGAAAAATATTAATTACAGCGCCCTTCTCTCTACTCCAATATAAGCATAATCAGTCAAATCAAGATGAAAATTTGGATGAAGGTAAGCAATTCCCCAGCTAAAGGTGCCCCATCTCCCCCATCCTTGGTTTCCGAGGTGATTACCTCAGTTCCCCCCCCCCCCATTAGAATAGGCTCTGCCACTATGTACATATTAGTAAGATTTTTCATTTGTCTCATTTTTCTATCCCACAACACATACATTGAAGTTTCATCTTCTCCTCATTAGGTTTTACTCTTAGGTCAATTGGTTGAGACTTATTAATGTAACTAGATAACTAAGGTAATTTAGTAAAATATGATATAATTTAATATAAAACTATATAATTTAATGTAAAAGAGATCCTAGTAAGTCTTTATTAGCTGGCAACACTTGCTAAGATATCTTTACACAACAGGAGATAGGGGGAGTGTTCCCATGGCTGTAGTCCTAAATCTACGAAACCTTGTCATATATAGTGAACATTTATATACTTGACATGAACAAAAGTGAAGGTAAACTAATCCATCTATTTATTTTAATTCCTAAATCGGTTCTTACTGAATCGAACAAAACTTGTTCCCAATGAAAACTTGAAAAGTCTATTTTACCTCATCTGCATTATCATGAGAATGTGAAATACGCCTTTCAATTTGAATAAGATGTTTAGACATCTCCAAATTATTATTTGGAGATGGGCATCTCCATGCCAAATTATTTACCTGATTTGAAGCTAATGCAGTTTTATTGTCTTTGAATGTGAAGAATATTGAAGCTACTTTAAATGCAATCTCGTAAATATTTATTTAATATAAATAGCTAGATCTGATCTGATCAATAACGCAATCGACTTTTTTCTGATTGCCATTTCTCAATTTTTGTTTTTCGTTTGTTTCCACTCTGTTTTTATTATAGCATCTTTTGGTCCAATTAAATATCAAACATAACTTGCTTTCAAAATTGGGGTTAAAAAACCCTTCCCATCATCGTCTAATATTGCTGTTGAGCTCAGGCACGTCAATTGGCTAAAGGATGGGAGGCAATTGCTTCCCTATATTTTTTTATTCCCCCTCCCCCCTCCTCTTAGACTTAGATAACATCTAAGTCTAACGTTTGGACAAAAACTGGATCGAAGTTATGCAGAAATGGGCCCTAGACTGCCATAGATGGAGCTCCACCGCTTACGAACTATTGGATGCCAGGAATGGCTTGCAGGCGTTGTCTTGATCCAAGCACAAGTACAAGAACGCTTCTTAACTATTATTCTAAGAGTGAAATTTTTTTCGACACATCGTCTCTAGTTCTTGAAATCACACTATTCCTCTCTTAAAACTTTATCTAGAGTATCTCTAAGTCTAAAAACTATCATCATACTAAGTAATCTGCTTTCAACAGAAATCAAGCGCTACTCGTCAGCAGAACCATAGGCAGTGCAATAGTGCAAAAGAGCCGTGTGGACACAATATATATTTTTTTTTAACAAGGCACTATTTAAAGGAGTTGTCGAAGAAACTTTGGAAGGAGCTTATTTGATTGGAAATTGAAAGCTCTAGTCCCTTTTCAAGAATACAAAGTGATTGGTGGGCAACCAGCTCCCCTCCAACGCCCATCGATTCCCCAGGCATATTCAATCGAGATTTTAAAATATGTATTTAGTTCAGCATAGTTAAAAAGTCTAGAAACTTTGTGTCCTGGGAATTCAACCCCCCAAAGCCCTCAGGGCAAAGGCAGTAAGTTATCCAATTTACCCGTTGCTTACCTGCAGTATTTTTTATTCGAAAAGAAGCCCTGTTTGATCTTTAGCATTCGAAAAAAACACGGATATTCAGATGAAGCTCTCTGCGAACGTTGTGGGGAGGGTTTAAGTATATAAAACCACATTTTGTGAATACGGGCTGTCAAAAGGGTGTAACTGAGGAATGGCTGTGGTTATCCAGTTGAAACTTTCAGGGAATGACGAGGGGGATTATCAGTTGACCAAATAAAATAAATATTTACACGCTGCTACTGCTATTACTACCGCTGCGATTAGTGCTACTAAAACCATTGCTTCTATACCAACTTCTACTAAGGCTAAGGATATTGAGGTGGAATTTTAAGGAGATGTTGAGTGGAAAATTGAACTAAATCAAAATATACAATGCGCATACAAATTGTCAAAAGGGTGTATCCGCAATATCTTAGGAACGCCTTACAAGATAAGGCTAAAACTTCCAGGGCGCTATGAGGGAGATATTCAACTGGCCAAAAGGAAATATTTGCATTCTACTACTGCTATTACTATTATTATTACTGCTAATACAACACAAGTGCTACTAAAATACGACTACTGCTATGATACTATGCTAGTACTATTACTACTCCAACTGCTGCTTCTGATGCAACTACCACTACGGCTGTTAAGGTGAAAATGTTAAGAAATGTTGAGGGAGTAGTTGAACTTAATTAAAACAAACCATGGTCATGCTTGTTATAAAAGGGTATATTGACAGTATCCTAACAATGGCTTATTATATTAAGATAAAATTTCCTGGACTTGATGAGGGGTTGTCCTATTGACCAAAAAGCAATATGTACATACTACTATTGCTACTAACTTTAGTGCTACTACTTCTAGTCTCACTACTACCAGTAGTACTATTTCTACTCCTGCTACTACTACTAGTACTCCTACTGCTGTTGCTATTACTGCTACTTCAACTAAAGTTAATGGTATGAAGGTAAAAATTTCAGCGAACATTGAATGAATAGTTAAGAAGAATCAAAACACGATGTGTTCATTTAGGATGTCAAAAGGACGTATCATCATTATCTTATGAACGACTTGTAACATGAAGTTGAAACTTATAGGGCCTTTTGTGGGGATGTTGAACTGGCCAAAAGTAAAACAAAGTCAATAGCGAAGCGTGCACAACATATTTTTTTCACCAAGGCGCTTCGTATAGAAGTAGTTGGCGTAGAAACTTCGGAAAGACCTATTTTGATTGGAAATTGAAAATTCTACTGCCCTTTTTAAGAATCAAAAGTGATTAGAAGGCAATTGATTCCCCCTTTTATGCCATTTTATTCTACAAACACATAGAATCAGAATTCTGAGAGGGCCATTTTGTTCAGCATAGTTTCAAGTTCCAACAACTATGTCTCTGTTGAATATAATTCCTCAGATCCTTCTGGACAAGGGCTGTAAGTCCTTGCCCCAAGGGCTGTAATTCATTCGTCAGTTATAAATAGTATATGTTATTGGGAAAGGAGGGTATGTTTCACCTTTCATGTTCAAAAAGGCAAAATGCATCAATTTCAAGCTTTCAGAGAGTGTTGAGCGGAGTGTTGGTTTGAATTAAAACATGCTGTGCGCAAGCAGGTTGTCAGAAGAGCTTAGCCAAGGAATTACTACAGGTATTAAGTCAACTTTCTGGGAATGCATAGGAGGCAGATCAATCAGCCAACAGGCAATACGTGCACGCTACTGTTACGGGGGGGGTTTTATATTTTAATTTAAGAGGGTGAAATTGGTGTGTGTTTTTACTTAAGGGGGGATTGTTGCTATGAAGTACTTGGGATTTTTCTAGGTCTTGGTAGCTTAATGTTGATATGAGATATGGGAGCTAAATTGATAACAGAATAAAAAGGCTCTGTAGGTAATCCCCAGTAACCTGGGAGACAGAATCATCTCAGTGATGTTCGAGTCTCTTAAATAGTATAGATTCCCTTGGGACCGTACCTGAAGACTAGAGGAACTGTATCTGATGCCCTAATACATAGACAAAGATGATTAAAGACAATAACTTTTATTTTCTTACTTACATACAACTTTGGATAAAACAACTTCAATAATGTATTGAATGAAATGGTACTTGTGAACGCCAGTACTCAACTGATCCTTTGGCTACGTGCATTGCGCTAATATATCACTCAGACTGGATTTCTAAAACAAGAGCTTTGCAGATACATGGGCAGGTGACCTCTACTGCAAATGTCGCAATACGACTGGTATTTCCCAATCATGAAGCATTAACCAGTCTCCACTCCCAAGAGACAAAAAAGAAGTATTTCTCTTTTGGTTTTTTGAGTTCAAAGGTTCATATGAATCATTAATAGAGATTTGACTTTGAATGGCTATGTCAAAAAAAGAAGCTTTTCAGCTTTTGCTTGCCACAGCAAATAATTCGACTTGTGGTAAGGGTGTTGAATTTAACTTTAAAATTATAGATGCTTTGAAGAGTCTTAATTTGAAATTTACTAAAGGGGTAAGAACAAGAAATTTGGTCCTGAATGTAAGAGTCTCTAAAGGGGTATGAATGAGAGATTTGGTCCTGAGTTTTATAGAGGGGGGGGCTGGCCTATATGTTACACTACTGCTAATACTACTACCACTACTAGAACTACTGCTGTAGCTGTTCCAATTAATAGAAAGGCTATGAGTGTTAAGGTGAAAACTTTAACACTCATAGGGGATGAGTGTCCCCGAAACATCCCCTCATCAGGGGATGTTTCGGGGAAAGCAGAGCTAAAATAAAACACAATAGGCATACAGGCTACCAAAAGGGCATTCCGGCAATATCATAGCAACAGCATATAGCATTAAGTTGAAACTTCCAAGGCTTGATGAGGGGGATGTTCAACTGACCGAAAGGAACCATACTACTACTGCTACTACTACTACTACAGGTACTACTGTTTATTACTACAAAATGCAAACTGTGCACTATTCTTTAGAAGCCATGATAGATTTTAGCACTATTCACTTTAATTTCTACTCTTTTTGAGCTTGACTCAGTTATTTATTGTAATTTCAATTGGTTTTGGGTTTCATTTATTTATTGACTGTGATTTATGGTAGTTTGCGCTTCATATTTCAATTTAGTTCAGTTTTGTGCTTCATTTTATGCTTTATTTTAGCCCGTTTTGGTTCAATCCAGTTTTTTAAGTACTTCTCTGAAGGAAATTTTTTGTAAAGTAATTTTAATCATTCAAGTATGAAGCTTCATATTTCTTTTATGATGGTCCTTAGTTTAGTTCTTCAGTTTAGTTTTAGTTTAGTTCTTCAGTTTAGTTTTCTTTTAGGATGGTCCTAAGTTTAGTTTCAGTTTAGTTTAGTTCTTAAGTTCAGTTATTCTTATAAGAGTATTAAACTGGAGAAAAAAAAAATACTATTGTGCTAGCAGTTCGGTTTCTAAATGCAGCATTATCACTTGCTAGAACCACATACTGCGCATACATTGGAGGGAAACTTTTCGACAAATTAACGTACCCAGATGACATCGTGAAAATAAACAGTCTTGAACATCTCCTCCGAACAAGCACAAAAGAGCTAGTGTCAGCAACCAATGACTTTAGGATGGTTGTCAACATAGCCAAAATAAAATTCATGCGGTTATCGAGAGACTTGGCATCACAGAGCCATATAGCTAACCATAAAATGAGAGCAGACAGAAGATATAGAATCTTTCGTCTACCTCGGAAGTCTTTTAACTTCTAATAAAAATTGTTCAAAATCAATTAGGTTTAGACTTGGCCTTGCAATAAGCAGCTTTAAGAGCCTATAAACGATATGGAAAAGTAATACACATCCAAAATAACTGAAGGTCTGGCTGTTTAACTTTCTCTCAAGATCCCTATTGCTATATGAGCAAGTGAAACTTCGTCAATTAAAGCTGGTGATGAGCGTCGAATCTCCAAATTTGAAAAAAAAATACCTATGTTTCATAGTAGGGATTACCTATATTGACCATGTATCCAATAAAGACCTTCATGAACTCTATTATTGCTCATGCACTATCATGGAACGAACTAGAAGTCAGCAGATTTGGTCAAATCCAAAAAATTGCATCAAATCAAACCCCCGGAAATCACATTTGAAGGACGGGTAAATGACACAGGAACTCGTGGATGACCTCGTAAAAGACGGTATGACGACTCCAATGACCAAAACCCCCCCAACTCTTTCGTCTAGCACCTGATAGAACCGAACACTGTCGCCTCATTCAACGACTAGTGAGAAGAGAAGAAACTCCAATATGGCTACAGAGGCCGGATGCGATATAAGTCAAATAAAGTTAATGTTTATGCGTCTATTGGCGTATTTTTCACCCTATAAAGCAAAATTGATTTCTCGTTTTTCCATCCCAGCATTCGAGAGAATGATTCCATTAGAAAATACGGCCACAGCTACGTTCAGTGGTTAGCGGCGCAATATGAAAAAGAGTGAGGCAAAAATATTTAAAATTTCTGGACATGCTCATTTTCTGAACTTAAAGTTAGTCATGACTTGTTACATGATATCAGTTTTTTTTACAGGCCTTTGAAAATAATAGTAATTTGAAAATATAAGAAATTTATATTCTTACTCTTAAATGTTCATAGGAGTAATATAGGTAATAATTAATAACTGATGGGCATTTGGTCATAATTTTAGTTAGCCTAATTCTTCCATTCGAATAGTATTAGTTTGGCCGAAAGTCAACATGATTACAGATTAATGGGCTTAGAAAGCTTCTAAGTGTATACACTTTGGTTGTTTTGATAAAGAATTGAAATTCTGCAATTTGAAAAAGGTCTTTTTTTTACTTTTAGAAAACTTCATTAATAGCTTTATCTATGTGTACATACATAGTTTTATCTAGTACAGCTACAATAAAGCATTCGACAAATTTGCACACCTAAGGCTGAAAAGAAAGCTTCAAGCTTGTCACATCCACTTGGACATCATTGAATGGATTGTAGACTTCCTGGGAGAACAAACCCAAAGAGTTGCTGTTATTAATGATAAAGGAGTACATGTACTATCATCACCTATACCTGTTCTTAGCAGAGTTCCCCAAGGAATTGTGCTTAGGCCATCACTTTTCAACATATATATCAATGATGCTCCTGAAATACTCCAAAACCTTCTCACACTCTATACAGACGATTCTAAGCTCATTGGGGCACCATCATCTTGGGTGGAGGCTTGCTAAATCCAAGCCAATCTCGATAAGCTGGATGACTGGGCTAGACAATGGCTACTTGAATTTAATTCAAGTAAATGTAAAGTTTTACATTTTGGCAATAAAAATCAAAAACATATTTACACCATGCAAAACCAAATAACTGGTCAAAGAGAACCCCTAGTTGAAGTTAAAGAGGAAAGAGACTTGGGTGTCATAGTTGACTGCCAGTTAAAGTTTCAAAGTCATACTGAAAAGATTGTAGCTAGTGCAAACTGTGCTTTAGGGACAATTAAACAAACATTCACAACTAGATCTCCACAAACAATCACCAAGCTATACAATAGTCTTGTCAGACAAAGGCTAGAAACTGGCATGTCAATTGCATCTCCCTCCTACAAAGTGGACAAGGACATGATAGAGAAAGTACAGAGCAGAGCAACAAAGATAGTAGACAGGTGCCAACATCTTCCTTACCCAATGAGACTGCAAACTCTGAACTTATGCAGTATAACTTACTGAAGAAAAAGGGGTGACATGATTAACACTTACAAATTGATTCATAACAATCCAATTCATGGTCTCTTCTTCATCAATTCATCACAGCAGACAAGGGTCATTCTAAGAAGCTCATAAAGGTCAATGCTCATAGGAGGTAACACCATCACTTCCCAACCAACTGGGTAGTAGACCATTGGAACTCCCTGAGCGATCATGCTGTATCCAGTAAAACTGTCAAAGAATTCAAAGTCTCACTTGACAAGGAGTAGAGCAATAAGGAATGGAGGCTGGAATGGGACACCTTGGAGTCCCAGACCAGAAAATAAACCCTAGTCAATAAAACCAACACAATATTCAAAACAATTCCAAATCAATCCACATGGCAATTTTTGAAGAATTGCTGAGCAATGCTACAGGATGGAAAATCCTTCAATTGCTCCAAGTTGCAATTTAAGGTAATAAAACTAGTTGCTTTAAAAGAGCTAGGTTTAATGCCTGCTGCTGCTCAAAGGAGAATTTGTGATGCAGAACATTTTTTTTCTCCCTTAAAGTTTAAACATTAAATTTTGAATGTCTAAAGTCTGGTTGGAAATTTGTCAGACTTAGCTTTTGATTTTTCTTTTTTGGTAATTGATGGGTAAATATATGACTGTTCATATTATTTACTTATTAATAAAGTGAATATACCCCTTGATGCCTTTTTTTATGCTCTTTACAAATAGCCTATGATAATTGCATCTATCACAAATTTAAATTTAAACACTTTTTGATCTAACCTTACTATAAATAATTTTGGCACTGAGAAAATGTAGTAGTCTAGTCTAGGCTATCATTTTGTCAAAAACAACAAAGAAAATGGTGCTGAGAAACTGTAGTATTATTTTGTCAGAAAATGACTGATAGGCTAAATCATAGCCTACTTTAACTGAAAATTTATTGTTTTTAAGAGCTCAAAAGTGCAATAGAAGCAATTATTTTATTCATAAAGAGAATAAAAAAGGTATTGAGAGGTATGTTCACTTTATTAATAAGTCAATAATATGGACAGTCTTATATTTATCAATTGATGAAATAGACAAATACAGTCATACAGTCATACCTATTCAGTACTTTGCTCACTGATTTATACTAGTATGCTTATTATACTGTAGAAGATTTCCCTAACTGAAGACCAGCTGTGCAAGTAACCTTCTGAGTTTTGACATAAAGCTGACATAAGACATTCTGACTTGACTTAACACTCTTACTCAGCAGGGTTGCCAGCATAGAGGGAACTGGTTGACAGTGCTGTCAGTCTTCTCCAAGTAGCCCTGTCCAGGGCTAAGGATGGGGCCTCATTGGGGTTGATGTTGCAGCTGAGCAAGTGTTGGTTTATTATATCAGCCATCTAGTGCATTGCCTCCCTGGAGGGTGTTTCTAGCCATTTTCTGAGAGATTAAAGTCCAAGATGATACTTGCAGGGGTACTTAGTGGGAGACAGAATAGGTGGCTCTACTACCTTAGATAGAGTGCTTCTACTTGGGTAGAGAGGTTCACCAGATCAAAGGTCTTCAGGATCTTAGTATTTTGGATCTTGTCATACCATTTGCTATTTTTTTTCTTCACAAAAAGACAGAGCCATACATAGATTTCTTTTGTTACATCCACCCCTATAAAGTGGTTTTATCTCTGTTTATTTCCAAGCAGTTGGGAATTTATCACAATCTAAACAAAGGTTAAAAAGAAAAGTAAGATGAATGGCTCAACAAGAAGCCAAATCACATATCACAACATTTAAAACATCATCAATATCATACGTTTTATCAACAGAAAAATCATGCCTAGTGTTTTGTGCATGTTCAGGTGCAATATCTGGGCTGTCAAACTGGACTCATTTCGTCATAAAGAAGCTACCTGTAGGTTGTATATGGGCAGTTGGACTTTCATAAAGCTGATGAAAAGATTTCATTAAAAATAGCTTCCTTCCTCTTATAATCATCAACAGATTACAAGTGACTAAACAATCGAAAATTGTAGACACTGGTGATTCATCATTGTTGCCTTTATCTATATACTCCCAGTTACTTTTCAGACAGCATTGCAGAGTGCCAATGATATTTGACTCTTCTGATTCAGTTTTTGATCACATAGAAATTTGTTGCTTTCTTATAAGCACACCAGGATTGATCACCTATAACCAGCAAATAATTGTTCCAGTATATTTTTCATGGATATAATGCCCAGGATAGTTTTTGGCAGGCTATTGTGTTTTTTTGTTCATATTCTTGTAACAATGCTGAAACTTGCCAACCACATCAATAGAATGCAAAAACACATTGAATGTATCATACATACCTCTAGAGCAATCATAAACAATTTTTATGTGAGATTTAACAGAATAATCACATAAACAAATATAGAACATATCATGTGATGGCTTTTAATTATAGGGAGTAAAAATTCAAGACTATATAGGTCAGCTGGGTGCTTAATTATAATAAGGTCAAAAATAGACAGATTGCTTCTGTCTACCTAGAGCATTAAAGTCACCAGCAACCACAATTCTTGATGAGATTGAGGAAAGGTAGATAAGGCTACTGAGCAGGTTCTTATATTGTAAATACTATCAGTACTTTTTGAAGGGCTGCAATAGACAACTACAACATGAAAGTTTTGAAACAAACCTAAATGTCTCAACTTCAAACTTCAATTTTTTTCTGGACTCTTAAACATCAGATCATCTACTTTATATTTAAAACTCAGAAAAGATGAAACATGGCCACAGACTCCTTGTTCATAATTGGTGTTGTATATTATACAAAATCACTTGATTCCTAAAAATTAATGGATGATTCCATTGTGACATCTTAGTTGTAACCCTGAAGGTTTCAACTTAATACCCTGAGTTGTTCTTTGAGATAATGCTGAGATGTCTTATTGATAGCCAGTACATATATAGCGGCTTTTGATTTAGTTTTATAGCACCATTAACTTCCTGTGAAAGCCTCTACTTTTTACCTGATCATAAGATATTGTGCTTGGATATTTTGACAACCTGGATTTAAACTGTTTTGATTTAATTTAATGTTAGTAGTTGAAGGGGCAGGAAACATGGTAGTAATATTTGTAGTTCTGGGAGTTTCAGCTTAAAACCTTAAGCTAAGCTAATGCTTGGATGTTGCTTCATTTCAAATGACCCACATGTACATAGTGTGTTTTGAATCAGTTTATTGGTGCCCTCACCATTCTCTGAAAGTTTATTTAATACCCTTAGCATTAGCAATAATAATAGGCATACTAACAGGAGTAATAATAGGAGCAATGAGAGCAGTATTAGTAATAGCAGTAGTAGTATTAGTAGTAAACAGTAATAGTAATCACATTGTGTCTTTTTGGTCTAGTTTAACATCCTCTCCTCATGTCCTCATAGTTTGAACTTAGCACTTTAAGTCATTTCTGAAACATTGCTGATAAATCCTGTTGATAACCTGTATGCACATAATGTGTCTTGACTTAGCCTAAATCCCCCTCAACAGTCCCTGAAAGTCCTACATTAATGCCATTAGCCTTAGTAATATTACCAGCAGTAGTAGAAGTACTACTAATAATTTCATTTGAAACTACTTTTTTTTTTGTTTATAATATAATATCTGTGCACACTTCATATCTTATTTTACTCTATTCAGCTTTCACTCTTTACTTTCTCCTGTGAGGTTCCAAATTTCTTTAGATCTTTGTAATGACCTCATCCTACCTTATATAAAGATGTCCTGCTTCTGTTTTGTAATGTTCCCACCACTTAAGGATTAGAGATGAATATAACTACGGTATGGTGGAGATTATGCAATTTATACAGCACGCAGGGAATTGTGGACTAACTTCAGTAATGAAACAACCTAGCCTTGGATTGATTTCTCATAGAAACCCAGACAATAAGTTACCTAAAAAAAATCACTAAGTATATGCCATATGCTTAACGCAACTACAATATGCCTCCTCCTTCTTTGAGAGGAAAAAAAATACATAAAGATTAAAAGAAAAATAAGGCCATGCAAATGCTTTAAGTTTAGTTCACTGATGATTCAACTATTGAGAGTACTGGCTTCTCTATGGTCTAACTTAACTATGTTTAACTCACTGAATTATAGTAAGACATAGGCACTATGCTCACTACCTGTGATAAATAAAATGGGTTTATACAAGACACAGGCATTTCATAAATTGAGTTTTGAAGAGGTTCTACCCTTTTCCCATATCTGTTAGTAAACCCTGTATTTATTTCTGCATTTTCTGCTCTATACTACATCAGTAATGGCTTGCTGAATTTTTATCAGGCACAAGGGAGATAAATATAGCAGCTTTTCACCTTGGTTTGTTGTCAAATTCTATTTTGCCAAGCCCTCTGCTCCTTCATGTCCAGCTTGATTTGATTAGGAATCACATTTGTCTTCTCTGCTACAAGTTCAGACATGTATTTATTTGATATATACTATTTTTCTTATATATAGCCCTTACAATGTTGTCTTCTGTAAAAGGGACTGGGGTGCAAGTTCTTCTTCTGCTGAGACCACACTAGCTAGAATCCCTTTTCTCCTTTTCCTGCTGTCTATACAGCCACTAAATCTTCTCTTGAGTGGCTGATAGTTGCTTTGGTAGTTTTTCTATTTTTGTGGTATGTTTGACTCTACTCTCTTGCCCTATTAAACGATTCAAGATTGATAATTACTGGCTGTAGATTTTTTTCCATTGAAAGTTTGACTTCTTCCCATTAAAAGTTCAGCTGGTGAAGCAGAAATACCAATTGGTACATTTCTCTGCTCAAGATGGGCCCTTTCCAATTGTTGTTTTTGGTTGGTTGGTATGGTTTTTATTGTTTTTTTGCTGGCTGACTTTTTTTTTCTGTCATTTCATTTGATTTTAGATGGTTTAGACCTGATCTGGAGTGCCCAACGTCCCATTCTCTTCAAAAATGCTTCAATAATTAGGAACTAAACGTCAGCCCATTGTTGGATGTTTGTATATTGGGAATAATCTCTATGCCAAAATGACTTTTCAGGATCTTTCTTACACTTTTCATAAGGAAATAAATAAAATGCAAATGGTGTTCTGACCTTGTATAATGCATTAATGGCATTAATCATACTCCTGTTTACTGTAGTTTCTGTTCATTTTGAGTTTAACTTGACTACTTACTGTAATTTCATTTCGTTTTGAGTCTCACTTATTAATTGATAGTGATATATGTTCATTTTATACTTAAATTACTATTTGACTTTATTTCTGCTTGTTTTAGGTTCAGTATAGCACTTTACTTTTCATTGAAAAACTTACCTTGTGGAAAAAGTTGTCTTTTCTTTTCAAATTAGTCTACTTGAATAGTCCACTTCACTGTATGGTATTTTTCACTACTGCTACTAACTACTCACTGCAGCACCCAGCTGACTAAGGCCAAAACATCTATCTGTGCTTTACATTCATCCTGATCTATTCACAGCCTCCCTCTTAAAACCCTCCCAAGAAGTTCACATTTCCCTTAAATCTTTCCTTACAACATCCACCCATCCCCTTTGGGGGCAACCTGGATATAGTAAATATCTTGTCACTCTTTACCTTTGAAACAAACAGAATCGGAGTATATCTCAATTACTTCAAGTCTTTGGTCACAGACACATGCTGGTACTTGTTTAGTTCTTTTTAGTGCTTGGGTGTACTATGTTTATTTTATATTTATGCTTGAGTCATATTTACTTGTTGTCAGTTCAAAATTGACATCATAAATGTCCAGGAAATTTATTTCCTGGGCATTAAGGGAAAAGAAAAACACCAGGAAAAAGAAAATCTTCTACAAGTGAAAAACCTCCTTCAAATTCAAAATCTGATGCAAAAAAAGAGCCTTTGACTTCAAAACAAGCAGAAGCAACTGTTGCAACTGTGGAAGAGCAGAAGAAAATATTTGGAGAGGATGAACTGCCATTCACCATTGATGCGATATTTGCAGGAAACATCAGAAGATATCTGAACCACTCCTGGAATCCCAACGTCTTTGTTCATAATTTATCCATCAACACTCACAACCTAAGGTCCTTGTGGGTTGTATTTTTCGCAAATCGTTTCATTCCTGCTGGCTCAGAACTAACGTGGGGTTTCCAGTATAAAATTGGTAATGTACCCAACAAGCATTTGACTTGTCATTGCGGCACTGATAATTGCCGTGGACGTTTGTTTTGTTGTGATTGCTTAAAGATTTCTCAGGTGTTTTCTACTACTGGACAAACAGCATATTTCAATTATTACTTTTTTCTTTCATTTCAAAAATTCTATAGAGTCTATCCATCTTATTTATAGAGAATGAAATCTCAGTTGTAAAACAATCTTTAAGTACTTAAGAAAGAATTCTTGCTTTAGTAAGATAAATCCTCTATAAGCTGTATGGCACTGTCCATTGCCAATTGTTGTTACATTAGCCACAAGAATTGCTATCCTTCTCTTCTTATAAAATAACTAAAAAAAGCTGGCGTTTGTCTGGCCAAAATTGCTTCCCAGGAATTTTGATCCTGGTCTACTTTGTGGTTGTGATGCCTTGCTTCCAAGTCAGGTTTTTGGAACTCTTTGTTTAAATGACACTTCTTGAGGCTCGACATAGATAACTTCGAAGACCACACTCCCTTTCCATGACGAAAGTAAAACAGTTCAAAATAGGGATGAAACCTTTTAAATGACAGTGAACAGATGTAAAATTATTTAACTGGATATTTCGGACACATATACAGTGTTCATCATCAGCAGTAAAACTCTTTTACTGTTTTACTGCTGATGATGAACACTGTATATGTGTTTGAAATATCCAATTAAATAATTTTATATCTGTTCACTGTCAATTAAAAGGTTTCATCCCTATTTTGAACTGTTTTACTTTCGTCTTGAGGCTCCACTGCCTCTCTTCAACCTGGTGCTCTTAATATTATTTCTACAAAATTTTCTGACTTGAATTGCTAAACTATTTATTCAAACCACTGAATTAGAAAAAAAAAAAAAATCAAGCTTAAATGTCAATAGGAAATTTGATGCAGCTCCTCAGAAAGCTCAAAAATAACATTTTATTTCCTGCTTTAATGAGCTTGGAATAGTACTAGATGCAGTGGTATACTATGCCATTTTTCATTCTCTTTGGGTTTGTATGTGTATTCTAGCTATTTACAGTTTCGTCAAAGGTGATTTTTCCAGTACTATGTTGCAGTTTATCATACAACTGTGGTAAATTTGTGCCACAGATCAAGCAGTCACAATTGTTTCATCAACACTTGCTGTAGCGTAGTAAACAACTCTTACATGAATGTAAAGAGTGGTTGGAACGTGAAGAGTTGTAATTCTTGACTATTTGACCCTGACTATGGCTCATACAATGGACCAAGACCCTTCGAGAAATCATTTTTGTTTTCAGGGCTGAAATGGGGTAAACCCATCAATGATTTGACAGTTCTTGTAAGAAAAGACACTGTTACTACTCTGGAAGGCTTAATTTAAAGACTCTTGGTTTGAAAAGGGTTTCATTATATAGGAAATATCTAGGAATCAAACTGTTTGATTAGAGGTTTGAAGTTTTGTCAGAAAAAAGGCACTAAACTATGATTTTCTGGAATTGAAGCGTTTTCATCTACAAATTCAACAGAATTCAAAAACAACAGAAAACAAATTAAAAAAAAAACTGCCTGTTTTCAGCCTAAGTCAGAAACCCAATTTGACACGTGTCGAAACACGTGGGTAATGCTTTTGGGTGAACTCTGGTGCATTCGACATGCTAATTCTGTTATTTTATTCTTTTGCGTCTCTTTAGCTTTGTTTATGTGTATTCAGATCGTCGAAGCAAAAAAACTGAAAAAATTGTCTCATGTATGGGAACAAAATTGAATAACCATAAGAAGCGTAATCATGCAATCTAGGTCATATGACTCTTTCCTTTTCTTTCACAGTGTTGCATATATACCACAAGAATAGTGTCTCCAAATGCTCTCTGGAATGGCCCACTTCCTCTCAGCTTTAACAGCCCAGCAAAGATTTCTTTGTTGTCAACTGTGAAAATGTTTCCAACGTTTGGCCGTTTCAAAGTTAATCTGACATTTTAATCCACTTTAAAAATTTTAGTTTTTACTATCCTTTATCAGGAAAGTTCAGAATCCTTTAAATACGCATGTCCTACTTAAGATTATTAGAAGCTTGTGACACTAAGGAGTTGAACATGTTTCACCAGCGTTTTGGGTGTTATAGGGTCTAAAAAACGGGAGGGGATTTCAAGAATTATAAGAAGTTTGTTGTCATAATATTTGACTTAGTGGAATTTACTCTCATATGTAAATTTTTAGCTTCATCCAAAACATGGGTAGGATTTTGAGGGGGTCACTTTTCATGTTTCTATGACTCACTTCAAGGATCAGCAGGTCATCTACATACTAATTCCTTTGGGTTATTAGCAGTGTTATTAGGTACTATTAAAAGTATTATTAATACCTTTGAGGCTCTTACCAATTTCATTAATCAATACTAGGCATAAGAGTGGTCCTAACAAGGTCTCTTGAGGGATTCTGTGCTAAGTAGGAAGGGTTTCAGAGACAATATTATTTATTTATAACGTTGGATCTCTTTGAAAGAAAACACATACAATATTTACTAAAAGATGGTGTACTTGAAAGTTATTCAGTGATAAATGGATTAGGTTGTTGCGATCAACCAAGTCAAACGTTTAAAAATATGAACATGGTATGAGACAAGGTGGCAGTTCCTCAGATGATGGGAATATCTAGCATCAAATCAGTAAACCACTAAAAAAAAATTTTAAATAATTTTCATGTGAAATGTTATTTGAAATAAAAATCCCCAAAATCTCTCGTTATTGAGAAAGTACCCATAAATTTGACAATAATGTTTTCGTCAGAGGACCCTTGAATTTCGGCATCAATTATTTCTCATCTCTTTTACATGCTCAGTGAAGTCTCGACAGAGTCACTTATATTTTGACAGGGCATCTTGCTGTCTGTCGAAAATTTTACCTGGTTACTACAATATATTCTCAAAAGAAATGAATCTCTTGATAGAAGCCAATATCAACTTTTGGATTCGGCTGAAGGAACACTTGTTGTTGGCCTGGTATTCCACTAAATCAGGCAAGAATCTTTGACAGTTGGACCATTTTAGTTTCATCAATATAATATTCACTGTCATTTTAATTTAATTTTCTCAAGAAAAAAACCAAGGTGGCTACATTTTAAAGAAGATCAGATGCATCTTGACGCATTGGTACTGATCCCAATTTTTTTTTGCAAAAAAAAAAAAAATGATCAAGTAATGAAAATTTGAACATTACATAGCTAAAAATTGTTGGAGGCTCATTTTGTGTCGAAAACAGGAAACTGATTGAATTGAATATCCTGTTCTGATTTGACAGGAGCGACCTGGCTCAATGGTGACCGAATCTAAAAAACGGAATTTTTATATCAGTAGTTACATCAAAAGAATCGTATTTTTATGCTGATTTTAAATATATAAGTTTCATCAAGTTTAGTCGTAGGCTACTCATCAAACGTTAAGAGCCTGAAAAAATTGGCCTTATTTTAGAAGGGGGGGGGGGGGGTAACACCACCCTAAAAGTCTTAGAATCTTACCCAAAATCACACCATCAGATTCAGCGTATCAGAGAACCCCACTGTAGAAGTTTCAAGCTCCTATCTACAAAAATGTGGAATTCTGTATTTGTTGCCAGAAGACAGATCACAGATGTGTGTTGATTTGTTTTTTTTTGTTCTTTTTCCAGGGGTGATAGTATCGACCCAGCCAACCTAGAATGTCGTAAGAGGGCTCATTCTAAAGAAAATTAAAAGTTCTAATGCCCGTTTAAGTTATCAAGAAAATTGGAGGGTACATAAGCCCCCTCCCACGCTCATGTTTTCCCAAAGTCAGCGGATCAAAATTTTGGGATGGCAGTTTTGTTCAGCATAGTAAAAAAACTTAATAAATATGTCTTTGAGGACGACTGAATCCCCCACAGCTCCCGGGGAGAGGCTGCAAGTTACAAACTTTGACCATTGTTTACGTATAGTAATGATTATTGGGAAGTGTAGAGACGTTTTCAGGGGTATTTTTTTTGTATGGGGGGTGGTCAGGGGGAAGTGGTTACGTGGGAGGGTCTTTCCATGGAGGAATTTAAGGCGAGGGAAGATAATTTCCATGAAGTGGGAACAAAATCTTTGTAAAACTATTAAAAAAAACAATGAAAAAATAAATAAAAAAAGTTTCTTCAAGTGGAAGTAAGGAGCAGTGTTAAAACTTAAAACGAACAGAAATTACTGCGAATACGGGTGGGGGGTTGTCTCCTCCTCAATACCTCCCTCTTTACGCTAACGTATTTTTTAGTAGTTTCAGCTATTTATTCTACGGTCTTTGTGATTCAGGGGTCATTCTTAAAGTATTGGGACAAAATTCAAGCTTTAGTGTAAAGAGTAAGGTAATGACGAGGGGGAAAACCTCTTCATATACGTAATAAAAATATGCAAATACTAGCTGTTGGGGTGGTGCTTCGCGCCACCCCAACACCTAGTTAGTGGGGGCGCTCCCCCCCCCCCCAAGCACCCCGCGCGCGTAAGTCGTTACGCGCCATATTAGTTACGCGCCATTGTAGTTGTGTCCCTGTGTCCCATCTGTGAATATATATATATATATATATATATATATATATATATATATATATATATATATATATATATATATATATATATATATATATATATATATATATATATATATATATATATATATATATATATATATATATATATATATGTAAAAATAAGTTGTTTGTGTGTTATGTCTGTTACATTATGTCTGTTACGCCAGGTTATATCTTCTATATATAAAAAATAAGTTGTATGTATTTTTGTGTTGAGGGTTTGCATATCATGTCTGGAAAATAAAGAAGAAAAAGGAAACAAACTAACATAATTTTTAGTATAGATCTTAAAATGACAGAAGAAACAGCCGAGGAAGCTGCTCAAATAGTTAAAACAAAGAGAAATTTTAGTATAAATCCTACAATGGCAGAAGAAACAGCCAAGGAATATGCTCAAAGGGTTAATGCCAAAAGGCTTGCGGCTAAAGAACGCAAAACCACGCAGTTAGATGAAAATCCACCTGGACAGCGAGAGTCAAAACGCATCAAAACTGAAAATGATTAGCGATGATAATTGGGTTTGGGATTTTGACTTGGATAAGGTCATCAATGCCTACCAGATTTTAGTTAAAAAAACAAAGGTTTGGCGATATGTCTTTCATAGTGACGCTGAAAAATAAACAAGAAAAAGAAAACTGAAAAAAGAAAAATGGTAAAAAACTAAAAATAAACTAAAAAGAAAAAAACTAAAAAAAACTAGAAAATAAAAAAATTATAAAAAGAAAAAACCTAAAAAGAAGAAACGTAAAAAAAGGTAAAAAACTAAAAAGAAAAAAAACTATAAAAAGCCAAAAAACTAAAAAAAGAAAAAAAACTAAAGAAAACTGGGAATTGCACAAATATTTCAATATATTTTGACAATAGATTAAAGTAATTCGAAAACCTTAAATCAGATACCCAAAATTTGAGGTTTATTATAAATTGTTGGAGCTTTAGCATGCTTGGCACGTAAAGATTTTTCCAAGTGTCAATGTTAGAATGAACATTGACAAATTGAAGAAAACAAATCAATAAAAAGAAGAAACTAAAAAAAAGAAAAACTAAAAAAGAAAAAAAACTAAGAAAAGAAAAAACTAAAAAAGAAAAAAAACTAAAAAGGAAATTGTATCTATATAAATAAAAATAAGTTGCATATATGCATGGTTGTTTGTTTGTGGGTTTACATTTGACGTCATTATAAGTATATAAGGCTTTGTATATGACGTCATTATAAGATGACACTACAGACCGGGACACCGGGACACAAATGACGACCGGGACACAGGTAACATAAATGACTACCGGGACACTCAAAGAGAAATTACAGACCGGGACACCGGGACACAAATGAGACCGGTACACCGGGACAGAGGGAATATAAATGACGACCGGGACGCTCAAAAAGAAATTACAGACTGGGATACCGGGACACAAATGACGACCGGGACACAGGGAATATAAATGACGACCAGGACACAGGGACACAACTACAACGGGGACGCCGGGGGCACAGGGGGATATATAAATGACGACGGGGACACAGGGAATGTTCGATTAGCAATCACCATCAACAAAGCTCAAGGGCAATCGTTAGAAAAATGTGGTATAGATCTGAATACAGATTGTTTTCCCATGGACAATTATTATGTGGCATGTTCAAGAGTTAGTAAACCTGACAATCTATTTATATGGACAGACAATGGGACAGCAAAGAATGTTGTATATTCGCAAGTTTTACGTAGTTAAATATATATATATATATATATATATATATATATATATATATATATATATATATATATATATATATATATATATATATATATATATATATATATATATATATCTATATCTATCTATATTCACAGGTGGGGCACAGGGACACAACTACAATGGCGCGTAACTAATATGGCGCGTAACGACTTACGCGCGCGGGGGGGCTTGGTGGGTGCGAAGCGCCCCACCAACTAGGTGTTGGGGTGGCGCGAAGCGCCACCCCAACAACTAGTTGGCGGGGGCGCCTGTGAATATAGATAGATTTACATATGTGTTTCAAACTACGTAAAAATTGCGAATTTCCCACTACTGGGAGCTTTCTGTTTCCAATTGCCAGCAATTGTTCTGAAAATGTTTGACCAGAGTCATCGTTACAGAGACAGACAACTTATTTTTATATATATATATATATATATATATATATATATATATATATATATATATATATATATATATATATATATATATATATATATATATATATATATATATATATATATATATATATATATATATTCTTTTTAGTTTTTTTGTAGTTTTTACCTTTTTTAGTTTTTTTCTTCTTTTGTATTCATGCTAAAGCCAAGGTTCAAACCTGGAGCCTCTCGGACCTAGAACCTGAAACATAACGCTTTACCAACTCAGCTACTTCGGCTTGAATACATTCGTTTTGAGCAGCTTCCTCGGGTGTTGCCATTGTAGGTTCTTCAGTCATTTTACAATTAGGAATTTCTCTTTCAACGGTCTTCTTACAATTAAAAATTTGTCTTTGAACGATATTCTTAAATACCTGTGTCCTGGTCGTCATTTATATTCCCTGTGTCCCGCTCGTCATTTGTGTCCCGGTATCCCAGTCTGTAATTTCTCTTTGAGTGTCCCGGTCGTTATTTATATTCCCTCTGTCCCGGTCTGTAATTTCTCTTTGAGTGTTTTTTCTTTTTAGTATTTTTTAGTTTTTTACATTTTTTCTTTTTTCAGTTTTCTTTTTCTTCTTTATTTTTCAGCGTGTCCTGGTCGTCATTTATATTCCCTGTGTCCCGGTCGTCATGTTTTTTACATTAACTAAAATCTGGTAGGCATTGATGACCTTATCTAAGTCAAATCCCAAACCCAATCATCATCGCGATCATTTTCAGTTTTGATATGTTTTGACTCTCGCTGTCCAGGTGGATCTTCATCTAACTGCGCGGTTTTGCGTTCTTTAGCCTCAAGCCTGTTTCCTTGCTGTTCTTTTGATTCCTCGGCACGCTTTCTTTTCTGACTTTCTCTATCAGCAGCAAGTTTTTTGGCATAGACTCTTTCAGCATCTTCATCGGCTTTTGCCATGGTAAGTTCATCAGTCATTGTAAACTTAAACATTAATAGATTTCTACGTGAACATATGTCTTAAATATCTTGAATGACGTCACCGTCAAAGCAAAAATGACGACAACTAATTTCATGACGTTAGCCGACACAGAAACATGACGTCACCTGACAACTAATTTCATGACGTCAGCCGACACAGAAACACGACGTCACCTGATCCACAGACAGACAGACAACTTATTTTTATATATATAGATATATATATATATATATATATGTATATATATATATATATATATATATATATATATATATATATATATGTATAATATATGTATATAATATAATATATATATATATATAATATATGTTTTAACTACGTAAAACATGCGAATATACAACATTCTTCGCTGTCCCATTGTCTGTGCATATAAATAGATTGTCAGGTTTACTGACTCTTGAACATGCAACATATAATTGTCAATGGGAAAATCAATCCGTATTCAGGTCTATACCTCATTATTCTAATGATTGCCCTTGAGCTTTGTTGATGGTGATTGCTAATCGAACATTCCATATGTCCCTGCCATCATTTATCTATCCCCCTTTGCCCCCCGGGGTCTCCGTTGTAGTTGTGTCCCGGTCGTCATTTATATTCCCTGTGTCCCGGTCGGCATTTGTGTCCCGGTTTCCCAGTCTGTAATTTCTCCTTTGAGTGTTCCGGTTGTCATTTATATTCCCTGTGTCCCGGAGTCTCGGTCGTCATTTGTGTCCCGGTCTATAATTTCTCTTCGAACATTCCCTGTGTCCTGGTTGTCATTTATATATCCCCCCTGTCCCCCCGGCGTCCCCTTTGTAGTTGTGTCCCTGTGTCGCGGTCGTCATTTATATTCCCTGTGTCCCGGTCGTGATTTGTGTCCCGGTGTCCCAGTCTATAATTTCTTTTTGAGTGTCCCGGTCGTCATTTATATTCCCTGTGTCCCGGTGTCCCGGTCTGTAATTTCATTAGGCGACAAACATGACGTCAGTCGACAAACAACTTCATGACGACATACAGCTCAATCCTTATAATGACGTCAGTCGTTAAACATGACGTCAGTCGACACACAGACATGACGTCAGTCGACAGACACACAAACAAACAACTTATTTATATATATATAGACAGAAGTTCGTTATGCAAGTTAAGTATATTTATTACTAATAAAAACGTTCGTAAAAAAATAAAAAGTTTTAGTTACATTTTTAAGTAAATTGGAGGGCAACTAGGCCTCCTCCAACATCGTCCAATAAAAATCGTCCAACCAAATTATGAGAGCCATTTAACAAAAAAAAAAAAATTAATACGCAAATTTCATTTTAATTATTCATGTGCGGTGAGCCAAAATCAAGACTTGCATTAATTCAAAAACGTTCAGAAATTAATAAAAAAGCAAGTTTTTTCAACTTAAAGTGAGAAGTGACATTAAAACTTAAAACGAACAGAAATTATTTTGTATATGAAAGGAGCTGTCCCCTCCTCAACGTCCCGCTCTTTACGCTAAAGTTTTTTATTGTTTTAAAGAGTACAACTGTGACAAAGAGTCTAACTTTAGCGTAAAGATCAGGGAGTCGAGGAGGGAAAGCGCCTTTCATATACGGAATAATAAGATGTAAAGTCCATGTTTGGCATTGCCAAAATATAACGTCGACCTGAAGAGATGGTGTTCTAAGTCACAACTAAGTCGAGCTATTCTGTTTTGAAGGAAGATTTTGACAGTGGTTCAAAAATTGCAGTGTCGAATCATTAGCGCCTTTACCCTATTTACTAAACTTTTTTTTAAATACTCCTTCATTTTCTCTTTCTCATCTCTTGTTAAATTTCAAAGACTAAAAACTTTTCTTTCCTTTCCACCAAAATAAATCAGCAAGTATGTACATTGTGTATTTTGTAAGCTGGTGTTAACCTATTGTTTGTCCATAATTCCTTCAAATTGCACGATTCCAAATCAAACGGTTTTCCCATGCTGTGCACGTTGTACCTCCATTTTAGGTTTGGATTTAAAGTTTTGACGCTTCTAGGCCCAATCGTTTTTGCTGCTCGGTTTTTGCAAGTTTCTCAAAGAACTTCCCGAAAACTTGGGGGTAGTGGAAGCTCTGAACAGAACCCAACTGATGAGTCAAAAGTAATAAAAGAGAGAGATGATACTTAACTCTCAGCTACGATTCTTGGGAGACATCTGGGAATTTATAAACGGCCACGGAATTCCTGGGTATTTTCAAGTCACTCTCCTGTGAATAGGCAGAGTGGCGGCAGAGTTCAAATGGCGCTTTGACGTTTCTAGACCCAATCGTTTTTGCGAGATTCTCGAAGAAATCTCTGAAAATTCGGGGTATAGTGGAAGCTCTGAACAGAACGCAACTGATGAGTCACTAGTAATGAAAGAGAGAGGTGATACCTAACTCTCAGCTACGATTCTTGGGAGACATCTGATAGTTTATAAGCGGCCATGGAATTCCTAGGTTGTTTTAAAATCACTTCTCTGTGAATAGGCAGCGCAGTGGCAGAGTTCACCCGGTACTTTGACGGTAGATCCCATAAGTCTAATTTTTGTTAAGAAAGATTCACTCTAGTGATAATTTATTACGCCCTTTGACATTGTGTGCCTCAAGATCCAGGCCTTGTTGGCCTATCGGTAAATCTGGGGCTGCATTTATTGCACTTCTCACATCATGTAATGTTTCCAACACTCAAGAGTTTAAGCTGAATACAACTGCAGTGAGCTGAGGGTAAATCAAAGCACATTAATACCGCAAGCTGGAGACCAGGGACTAACTTCAGTTCTGCAACAAGCAAACTTTGAATCCAAATATATATATTTGGATTCAAATATATATAATATATTTCAATATATAAATATATTGGATTCAAATATATATATTACAATATAATATATTATATAATATATACAATATTATATAAACCCAGATATCAGCAGACTGCCTGAAAAAACAAAAAAAACAACAATCAATCAGTACGAGTGTAAAAGAAAACTATAATATGGTGCAGCTTGGCTCCAGTAAAATTTCTAAAATGTATAAAAATGTATAACCTTTGTCAGTCTATAATCCTTAATTGGTAAATGTAACCAGTGTTACAAAAAAAAAAAACAAAAAAAAACTTGTAAGCGAGGATGTATCCAGAAGGTTTCCCCCCCCCCCCCCACACTGGAATTTTTATCCGACTCGTATAAACGTAAACAAATTACATATAGTACATTTTGTGCATTTTTAATTGCGGCACTTGTATGATATACCCCCTGCAGCTCAAATTGTTCATGCATTGGCGCACTATAAAACGGTTTCTTTCAACTTAGCGTGAAAAAAGACAAAGATAAGTGACAGAATAGAGGGGAAATGTATAATTGGGGATATATATTCGCACATTAGGGGGTGGGGTTAAAGTATTCGGACAGTATGAAGTCAAAAAACAATTCTTACCTCATAATTTCAGGATAATTGTGGCTAACACATTTTTCATGCAGATCCGCTGTACTTTACCTCCCCCCCCGTAATGTGCAAATATATAATGTCCAAACTTGTTTTCAGAGTGTTATATTTTTATCATACTTAGATATATTTTATTAGGATTAACGTAACTTCACTTCCTGAGCTGCAAGGGGTATATCAATCAAGTACCTTCAAGTTCCTTAATTTTTGCTGTATCCTCCAAAAAATGACTTTATATAAAATCATTTCATTAAGTTCGTTTTTCTTCAAGATGAACTAGATAAGTCTTCAGTTCCTTTTTGAACTCTTATTTTATTTCCATGAATGTAAAAGATAGTTTTAGTCGTTGTACAATAATTAAGTACAATAATAAAGGTTGATATGGCTAGGGCACGTTTTGCGGATGAAGGATGACAGATCGCCAAAGATCGTCCTTTTCGGCCAACCGTCAAGGGCTAAACAGAAAACAGGTCGTCCTCGTCTGGGGTGGGAGTATGTCATAAAGAAAGATTTAAAGGAAATTGGAATTTCCTGGAAGGGTGTAAAGAGGGAGGCTTTGAATAGATTGGGATGGAGGAGGAGTGTGCGGAGCTGTGTTGGCCTCAGGCGGCGTGGTGCTGCAGTGAGTTGCTAGTAGTAGTAGTACAATAATCAATTGTTCGTCAAAGATGAGCTATCTTAAAAAAAAACTAAGCTGGCAAGGGTTTGTTGCTAACAAAGGATGGAAAAAGATGACAATAATAACAAACAGAATAAATGAAATGAAATATTATTTTGTCTTAGTAATTAAGAATTAGTAGATTGAACTATGTAGGCTACTAAGTTAGAATTAATAACCAAACGCATAAAACATTAAGTTTGATAACCCAAAACAATATAATAATTAATGTATGACATCACTGATTTCAAAATGACAATAGTTCATACTCTCTGAACTTTTCTAGGGTCCAGGATTCATGCCTGAAACTGTTGTTTCCGAGAATTTTCTTTTGGCTGTTTTGAAATTGCGGAGTTTTAAAGGCAGTACTGTATTTTTGTAATTATGGCCATATTAAGGAGTGAAAATAAAACATTAAAAATAGGTAATTAAATTTGACAAATATTTTTGTTCTTAAAAGTTCAAATAAACATTCTGTTGGTTGCCATAGACAACTACAAACTTAAAAGGGAAGAAACTTAAAACAGAAAGAAACTTAAAACAGCTTTTTGCTGTCATCTGTTTCTGGCCTTTTTTCGTAGATTTTCACCCGCTTTTCTATTTTTTTCTTTAATTTGGGACCACTACTACCAAAATCTATATAACTGCTTATGGAATTCTTTTTAACTATATTTTAGAGATGTATGTAAGTTTCCACTGTGTAAGTGGAATAAATATACTTAAACTAAATTCCTTAAATTATATCTTAATTTATATTTGAGAGATGTATGTAAGTTTCCACTGTAAGTTGAATAAATATATTAAAATTATATTTCTTAAATTATATCTTAAATTATATTTAAGAGATGTATGTAAGTTTCCACTTTACCAATTTAAGTAATCAAATTTCGTCTTCGATGTCACTTGGTGCTTAAAAAATTTAAGTAAAACTGAATAAAAAAATAAAAAAATATGAAATGAGAAATAAACAGCTAAGAATATCAAGGCCACAAAGTATATTACAGTATTTGTTGTTTGATTGTCCGGTAGAATATAGAAGCTGGACTTGATTAGACTTCAAAAGAATTTCCTTAGATAATATAAAATATTATTTTTCTTTTAGGATTGCAACAAAAATTTGTATTCAGGATTTTTCAAAATCAGTTATTGATTGATTGATTATTCCGTAGCTAAAAAAAATACTTTAGCAATTTGTTATTTAATTATTACAGTTTTTTATTTAATTGTTATTTGTAATACTTTAGCAATTTGTTATTTATTGTTTAGCGATTTGTTATTTAATAAACAATTTGTTAATTTAGATACTGAAAGTTTTTATCAATTTCTCTGCCAAAAATGAATTGATAAACATGTTAATAGCGACAAAGACCACACTGCCTTTCCATAACAAACAAATACAACGTAGAGACAATAGGGAAAATTTCAAGACAGTGGAAATTATTTCTGTAGATATTTCGGCCCTATGTCCAAGGGCCGTCTTCAGCACAATACAAGAATAAGAGAGAAACTATATATATATATAAAAGAACTTACATCAAATTGTGAGGATTAAAAACTAAATAATTAAAAACACTTTTTAAAACTTTTTTTTATTTAAAAAAATATAGCCCTAGCATCCTTACTTCAACGAAGTTCAACCAGGACTGGCGAAAAGAATGAAATGAAAATATAAGCTCATTCAAACTGAAGAGAATAAAATGATTAGATGCAATTTCTTAAAGCTAATCTTGCTTGTTTAGCAGCCTGTCTCAAAGGCCTTTTCGTTGTTGGTTCAGTACCATTGTAAATCGGTTTAGTAAAATATTTTGTTAGATCATTTTTAATTAAATTTGAGTATAAAGAATTTAGTGAGTATTCCCCCAAGTCCCTGTTCAAAGAAATATTTTTATTTATTTTGAGATTAATTTCGATTGATTCTCGAACCACCTGTTTTATTCCCAAATCATTACTAATGAGTGAAGAGTTTTCAAAATGTATAATGTGGGATGGATTATTAAATATATGCCAACCTAAAGCAGAATCAAAGGAGTTGTTGGAACTACTTGAAATTAAGGCCTTGTCTATGTCGTTTTTATGCTGTTGTAACCGTTTATCTAGATTCTGATGGGTCCTGCCGACATAGTATTTTCCGCAATCACATGGTATTTGATAGACCCCTCTTTGGCGAGTAACTGGGGTCTTATCTTTACCCGAATTTAAGAAATTGATGATTTTAAAATTATTAGTAAAAACTACGTACAGATTATTTTTTGTGCAAATATTTTTTAATTTTGTTGTGATCTTTGGGATATACGGAAGATAGACAATATTTGAGGGCTTATCAGTAGCCTCACATTGTGAAGTATCTTCTTCGATTTTACAAGAATGTCTTTTTATTCTACGGTTAATTATTTTGTTGACAAAAGGAATGGGGTATCCATTACCAAAAAGAATATCTCTGATAAAATTTATTTCTGAATTTATATATGAGTTGGAGCAAATATTCAGGGCACGATCAATGAGGGAAGTCACAACTGCTCTTTTAACTTGTGGGGGGTGATTTGAATTAAAGTGAAGATATCTATTGTTTTGTGTTGGCTTTCGATATATAGTAAAATCCAGTTGATCAGCATTGCGAATAATTAATACATCTAAAAACGGAAGTTTATTTTCAATTTCAACTTCTAGGGTGAACTGCAAATTTCGGTCATAAGTGTTAAGATGATCTAAGAAGCCCCGAAGCTCAGCTTCCCCATAATTCCAAAGTGAAATTACGTCATCCATGTAACGACCCCAATAGACGTGTTTTAAAAAATAAGAATTCAATGCCCAATTTTCAAGATTCTCGACGTAAATATTTGCTAGTAGCCCGGATAAAGGTGCTCCCATGGGTAACCCATTTTTTTGCTGATAAAAAGAATCGCGAAATTGAAAATACATAGAAAACTTATTACAAATTTTAACAAGAGTCATTAAAACTTCACAATCAATTCCTGTCGCTGAAGTCTCGATCAAGTGGTAATTTTCTTCTATTTTGTTTTTTAATAATTCCTCTGAAATAGTTACATCTATATTTGTATACATTGAAACAATGTCGAAACTACTAACTATTGTGTTTTCTGAAATACTTGTGTTGCTAAGTTTTTTAACCAAATCTGCAGAGTTACGAATATAGGAATTTTGAGAATACAATAAAGGTTTGAAAGGCTTGAAAGCAAAATAATTAACCGTAGAATAAAAAGACATTCTTGTAAAATCGAAGAAGATACTTCACAATGTGAGGCTACTGATAAGCCCTCAAATATTGTCTATCTTCCGTATATCCCAAAGATCACAACAAAATTAAAAAATATTTGCACAAAAAATAATCTGTACGTAGTTTTTACTAATAATTTTAAAATCATCAATTTCTTAAATTCGGGTAAAGATAAGACCCCAGTTACTCGCCAAAGAGGGGTCTATCAAATACCATGTGATTGCGGAAAATACTATGTCGGCAGGACCCATCAGAATCTAGATAAACGGTTACAACAGCATAAAAACGACATAGACAAGGCCTTAATTTCAAGTAGTTCCAACAACTCCTTTGATTCTGCTTTAGGTTGGCATATATTTAATAATCCATCCCACATTATACATTTTGAAAACTCTTCACTCATTAGTAATGATTTGGGAATAAAACAGGTGGTTCGAGAATCAATTGAAATTAATCTCAAAATAAATAAAAATATTTCTTTGAACAGGGACTTGGGGGAATACTCACTAAATTCTTTATACTCAAATTTAATTAAAAATGATCTAACAAAATATTTTACTAAACCGATTTACAATGGTACTGAACCAACAACGAAAAGGCCTTTGAGACAGGCTGCTAAACAAGCAAGATTAGCTTTAAGAAATTGCATCTAATCATTTTATTCTCTTCAGTTTGAATGAGCTTATATTTTCATTTCATTCTTTTCGCCAGTCCTGGTTGAACTTCGTTGAAGTAAGGATGCTAGGGCTATATTTTTTTTTAAATAAAAAAAAGTTTTAAAAAGTGTTTTTAATTATTTAGTTTTTAATCCTCACAATTTGATGTAAGTTCTTTTATATATATATATAGTTTCTCTCTTATTCTTGTATTGTGCTGAAGACGGCCCTTGGACATAGGGCCGAAATATCTACAGAAATAATTTCCACTGTCTTGAAATTTTCCCTATTGTCTCTACGTTGTATTTGTTTGATAAACATGTTATATTTCTCTACATGTCCAAAGTTAAAAAAAACAAAATAAAGGAAATTTGACGAATTTATAAAGTCTACAGAGGATTTCAAAACTAGCTCAAGAAATAAATAAATTTTTAATTCAGAAACTAAATATTTTGATCACTTTCTCTGCAAAAAAGTGTATTGTTAATGGCATTTTTTCTCTCAACACGTCCAAAATTAAGATATAAAAACTAAACAAAAATAACACCTGAAGACAAGAAAATTTGAAAAATACACTAAAACCAACAAATCTAAAAAGAATTTAAAAGCTAGCTTCGCAAATAAAAAATATTTAATTCTGAAACCGAAATTTTGATTATTTTCTCTGCCAAAAAACGAATTGTTAAACCTGTTCTTTTTCTCAACGTATCTAAAGTTAAGACGAACAAAAAAAAAAAAAAACTCGTGATGCAAACGAATATTTGAAAAATTATGAAACCCGACAAAGCTGCAAATGATTTTAAAACTAGCTTCGCAAATGAATAAATAAATTTTTAGTTGAAAAAAGGAAGATTTTGATCACTTTCTCTGCAAAAAAAAACGATTTATTGAAGGTATTCTTTTTGTCATTTGGAATTCTTAATTCTTTGCAGTCCACTGAATTCTTTAAGCATGGACTTTTTGTTTTATAATCTGAATTTTTAAAAATGCCTAATTGGCAAGTCTTCAAAATGATTTTCTTGCTCAAGATCTTCTAGTCATAACTCTAATAAACTCAGGTAATCTCTCTTCTTCTCTCTTATGTTTATGCTGCGTAAAATTTCCAATAGACTTTAGTTCTTTTTTGTCTTACTTCTCCAATTTTGACTTTCTATTATCTAGATTTAGGACTTTTTATTTTCTAGGTCTGGATTTAGTATGAGCCAAATTACACGGTTTTTGCGATCTACAAAAACCTATTTTTTTATATGAATTTTTCCTTATTTTATGCTGCTTAAAATTTCCAATAGAATTCAGTTCTTTTTTTGTCTTACTTTTCCAATTTAGACTTTCTATTATCTAGATTTAGGACTTTTTATTTTTTAGGCTTGGATTTAGTATGAGCCAAAATCGACGTTTTTTTTTTATCTACAAAAATCAATTTTTTATCGTTGATTTTTCATTATTTTTATGCTGCTTAAAATTTCCAATAGACTTTAGTTCTCTTTTGTCTTACTTTTCCAATTTTGACTTTTTATTATATAGATTTAAGACTTCTATTTTCCAGACCTGGATTTAATATGAGCCAAAATCGACGGTTTTTGCGATCTACGAAAATTTGTTTTTTTATGACCTTTTCTTATTTTCATGCTGCTTAGAATTTCCAACAGACTTTCTCTTTTGTCTTACTTTTCCAATTTTGACCTTCTATTATCTAGATTTAGGACTTTTTATTTTCTACACCTGGATTTAATATGAGTCGAATTCGACGGTTTTTGCGATCTACGAAAATCCATTTTTTTTATGGATTTTTCGTTATTTTTATGCTGCTTAAAATTTCCAATAGACTTTAGTTCTTTATTTTTCTTACTTTTCCAACTTTTACTTTCTATTATTTAAATTTAGGAATTTTTATTTTCTAGGCCTGGATTTAATATGAGCCAAATTCGACGGTTTTTGCGATCTACGAAAATCCAGATAAAAGATACAGCAAAAAGAAAAGTTTTCAAAAGATATTTAGATTTTATTGGCAAATATGAAGAAATCTTGCAGAAAAAATTCCCAAAAGCAATGAAGGTTTACAGAGTTTTTTCCGTGGGATTCAAAGATTTTTATGGTGACGTTAAGGTTGGTGTTTTTCCTCTTTTTCTATTGCTTATTATACGCTTTTAGGCCTGCTGGCTAGCATATAGTGTCATTATATATGCAAATTAAGAAAAAAAACCTATTTGTTAAAAAAAAACTGGAGTTGTTTAACGTGTTTTTTTTTAGTGTGATATTTTTTTTACAGGAATCATCCAAGGTGCTTGTTAACCTGCAAAAAAGGAAATAAGCATCCTTTTAATTTTAGAATTTGTTTTTCTCAACACTGTTTTGTATTATCAGTTTTTGAACAGCTGAAATATTGTAGCAAAAAAGATAAAGCAAAATGAACCGCATGAATCAACTAGTGTGAAAACTTGACCAGAAAAAATATATAATCCAGTTATACAGGCACTCATGGAATGTTATCTCTTTGTTTGTGTTGCGATGGGGAAAAGGCCTTCAGTCTTGGGGTTGTACATTTTTTTTTAATGGGTGTCATGAGGTTATGTTGAGCTTTGTTCATCCGTAATCGTTGTTCAGATCGTATGATACGATAAGAAATCTAGAAAACTACAACTACTATTACTAACAATTCACTACAGCACCAAGGCGCCTGAGGCAAACACAACTACGCCCGCTCCTCCTCTATCCTAATTTATTCAAAGCCTCTCTCTTTACGCCCTTTAACCATCTCAAGCTTTCTCTCATTATTGCCCTAGAAAGTAGGATCGAACCACAATTTCCGTACAACCTATTGTTTGAAATACGGTTAGTCAGTCGAATACCCAAGAGATTTATTTTAAAAGTCCTAATTTTATTTTGTCAAAATGTTTCTTTTAGTTGAGGAGCCAAAGTAGAATATTACCAAAGAAAACAATGAAGCTCTAATCTTCTTATAGGCAGGGTGTTTCTGTTTATTATGTTTTCTTTGTTTGTTATCCAAATTTTAAATCATTTTTGGTAAATTGGCAGCGGTTGATTGCATCTAAAGATATAATAAAATGAAAGTAGTATCGGTGGATTCCTTGTTTTGTGCTCTTTTGAAATATCATGATAACTTTTCTGACAACGCAGACCGCCCACTTCCCACGATGGTCCAATATATAGCCATAATAATATGTTTCTCCATTGTTTTGCGTCTGCGGTATGATATTTCTTCTTTGTTAACCAATTTTTCTTGTATTCTTGATCTTTTTTGAGGTTGCTGTCCTACCTATGGGGCTAGCACGCTAGACTTGAGACCCTTTGTCCGTAAGGACAGGGGTTCGAGTCTTGGTGTTCCTGGTTACTCAGGGTCAATGGCGTGACTCTGTAAGCTCAGTCAGAGTAGACCTAGCTCTAAATGAGTACCTGGAGATATCTGAGGGACGTCAACACAAACGGTGTGTCAAAGTACAGGATGCTGGCCCCCAACTCCCTATTGCGTTTACTGGTTGAAGAGCCATGAAAGGGAGATCAGCACCGCCAGTAGGGACTGTAAATTTCAATGCACTATTCTTTGCCTTTATATTTTTGTTGAGGTCCTAAATTTTGTTAATCAGACCAAATACCAGGATTAATATAGATACGATAGATGTTCATTTCAAACAATTTACTATCACAGACTCAGATAGACTGAGTTCGTATTTCGGAAAAAAAAAAAAGTATAAGACCGAAATTCTAGCCTAGACTAGGCTAGATTTGAGCAGTAAAATTCAATAAATTCCACATACACTACATTACCTATGTTTTGTACTAAACGTAAAAACAGAAACGAGATTATAATTTAATAAAGATAGGTGATTGCATTTTTTGTTGCAGCATTTTTGTAAAATTAATATAAATATTCTTTTTCTTGTTTTAATGGCTGAAATATCAACTGTTCTTAATTTATCAAACCTAATCTTAATATGGAGCTATAAGGAATAACTCCAACTCAAGGACTTTCACTTTGATGGCGAATTGTTGTAATGTCTGGAATTTTTTTTTATATTCCTCAAGCAGTTGTAATGGCCATGATCATAAACGTCGCAAGATCAGTAGACACAACTGAACCTCTTCTCATATCTGCTAATAAGCAGAGTACGAGACCTTCAGCTGGGAATTTCAAGCCCCTCTAAGATCCATGCTATTGTCACCTAAGGACATTATCACCTATTATCCCCTCCTGCTTGAATAATCCTCTGATACCGGACTCCAGAACCAGTGGAGGACGGGTAATAACACATCTTATCAAGTCTGCACGAAGCGCTTAAGCTAGCTTAGAACCGTACAGCAGGAAGTCCCTGGGACCTGCAGTTGAATGGAGGCTTTGTGCAATCCTGGGGCTATCTTAGTCACAACATGGTTTTCCGCCCTTGGCGATGCTCTTCTATCAATAAGAGTAGAAATACTGCACAGACAATCCCAAGCCAAATAAGTTCCACTACATGCCTACTGCTACTACGGGGAGGCAACTCATAATAGATAAAATCAGCTAGGAAGGGGGTTTTCAGCTCAAAAGAGCCCACCAAACTAAGAAGAATTATCAGTCAATCTGAATCAGTGCAAATGCCGTGTCGTTTACTAGGCTATAATTTTTTTCGAGGGGTGCTACTCTTCCAGGTCACCCTGCAGCGCTGCTAGCGGTCACAGGTTTGCTTAGGAAAACTAGTGAAAGTCCTACCTTGATTCCACTACGAGGCCGCACAAGCAAGGATTTTTCTGTTGGAGATACGAACGGAGAGAGGAACTTTTGACGAAGCGGCGGGAGACCCCCAAACCATAGACAAGACAGAAGTACAATGTAAAAGAGACACAGGAACAAATGCAATACAGATAAACATGGGAATAATTAAGCATTAGTTTAACATTTTTCTTCTCTTCGGTATGTTCAGTTTTCTTTTTAGTCTTTTTCTTTTTAGTCCTTTTTTTCAAGTACTTTTTCTTTTCTTTAGTCCTTTTTCTTATTTTTAGTCTTTCCAATGACTACCCATTGCATCTCATATCACCTTTGACTTCGCCTTTGTGCCTATAGTTTTTTCCAAGGGTAAAAAGGGTAGAAGGCTTAAGTTGGAGGTGAATGATAACAAGGATGTTCGTGAAAACAAAAAAGGAGCTTGTTCCATCTAGTCGACGATCCTTCTATTCTTCATCGATCCGCCTTCCAATATCTTATATTCAAAGAAGAAACAGTTTAAGAGTCGAATACCATATTGTAACTGTTCGGAATCATCTAAACAATTTGATTGGGTTCTTGATTAGTTTGACATTAACTTCGAGTATCATTATTACTTTTTGATATTTTTAAATCATTGATTTGGCAAGTACTTGTTTAAGTCATTCTTTAAATGAAACTGTCAAGAAACATGATAATGATGAATCATCTGAAATTTTTTCTGCCATTTTTAGCCCTGAAATATTTTTCCTCATTCTCTAGTACATTCATATATAGATTACTGTCCCATTATTTTTTTGAATACTTTTAAAGCTCATATTCTTCCCCTTTTTTTATTAGCCTAGCCCCTATTCTTACCAAGGTAAATCGTATCAAATTTTTAACATTATTCCACTGAGTCTTTTTCCATCTTTCCACTCTATTTTATTATACGACAAAATGTGTTCAACGTCTTTTTCCTGATTATTTTTAATTATTATAGCATATTTTTTCAAGATGATAATCAGATTTTACATGCTTCTTTAACCCGTGGCAGCTCTGCATTTCGACAGCCTTTAAGAAAATCTGAAAGGACCCGTTTTTCACCAGGGCATAACATTATGCATAATCGGAATAAATTCACAGTTTTGTAGATTTGAATAAATCCCTGGCTAATAATAAAATTAGTTTAAAGAATCTTTTAATTAGTAATTATTAATTTAACTTGAATTCTGGGGTGGAGGCCCCTTTATTTTTTATGTTATTTTTTTCCGGCATTTGGAGACAGTGTTAGTTATTTATTGTTGAGATTACAACCCACACACGAATTAACGTCACTGTGGATCATTAATTTAATAGTTTTATTATTTTTTTTAAATTGATTATTAAAGAACTTGAAACTATTACTAATTTAACAGTACGCTTGCGTACTGCACTTACTAGGGCTTAAATGCTGCCGGGAAATGAGTTACTTCTCATTCTATCATGCTATTTTCAGAGTTTAGTTTGTAATAAAGGATAATAGAAATAAATAATAGTAGGACTGCTATGAGAGTCTGTTAAACTTCATATCTGAAAAAAAAATGCTTGAAGAGTTGTAATGTTGTGCAATATTAAAGTTACATAATAGAAATAACTTAAAAGAAAGAGCCAAGATTATTTAGGGTGAAGGTGTTTTGCTCTTTTTTTGTTTGAATAGCTCATTGTATGGTTTTTGGATAGTTAAATCTATAAAATTATTATAGTTTTTAAGGAAAGCTTTTATGTATTTTATTTTCTGTTCTATTTGACTTCTATTCTTCTATGCGATTGCAGAAGAAAATGGGTACGAATTAAATGAAAGCTCCTTTTTCTCAGGATCATGGCGATTGACTTCTAATCTAGGAGTGTGATCGGCTAGCATACTACCCACCCCACTACCTACCCACAGAAAGCTGATTAATGAGACATTCAACTTTTTATTTTCTAATTTAAAAAATGCTTTCTTTATCTATTGCTTTTTTAGGAGATTCTGGATAATGGAAACAAGATAAATGATTTTCTTGTTTTTTCACTCATCTTGATTTTGCTGTAATGTCTAGCCAGTGTTAAATTTTTCTTAGCAAACGAAATATAATAAAATAGACATTATTTTTATTATGTTTTGATTCACAATTTTTGACCGTGCAATTTCTATGCTACTTAGTAAAATAAGCCATCTTAAATATTTAAGATTTTTTTTTAAAAGTAAAAAAATTTAAAATTAAATTTTTTCTTTAAAATAATTTTTTTTAAATTTAAAGAAATTTTTAAGTTTTTTCTTAAATTTTGTTAATCCATTATCTTTGTGCCAATGACCAAAAATGTCATAGTTCAATTCATAATGATACAATTATTAATACATTGATGGCATTGATTAGGGAAAATTAACGCACACAATTGGCCTCTAAAGTTCATCAACTTGTTCAAATTGTGTCAGCTAAGTTGGACAATTATAGTCTCAATTACCCTCAGTTACCAAAACCTATAGGCTCTAATCGCCAGTCAACCACTATTGTCGTCTCTCAAGTGCCGTCTCATCTATCGGATCCAATTAAAAGGAAAGACGCTATTGATAAAATCAGTGGCCATGAACTTGTATCCAGTATTCGCCCGGTTCACGACAAGTGGTATGTAAATATTGATAAATCTGCTGCCGAAGACTTCCGTGCATCTGTTCCCGTCATTCTCGCCGGTACGTCAACCAAAGAAATTTCTTAGAAATATTCAGCCATTATAAAAGGTGTTCCAGAGGATTATGCGATTCAGTCTTTCACAAATTGTAGCGGTATTGTTGCTGCCAAAAGGCTTGGCTCTTCGAAAACAGTTAAGCTTGATTTTGTGGATTCTTTTGCTAAAGCAGCTTATTTCAAAGACGGTGTACGAATTGGTTATGAATTCTTTAGACTGAGTGAGTTTAAGGAAATTCCAAAGTGATGTTTTAAGTGCCGATCGCCCCATCACTTCCAGTCTTCTTGTCCCAGTCCTGCGCCCAAATGTGCTCGTTGTGCCGGCCCTCATATTAGTTCAAAAGAAAATCCATGCAATGCCTCACCAAAATGTGCCAATTGCAATGGTGGACACGTGTCCTTTAGCATGTCATGCTCCGTTCTCCGTGGTTTTGCTAGTCAACAAACCTCTAAATGACTTTACAAATTTCAATCATATCGCACAATATCAATGGCACAAAAAATAAATATGCTTATATTGACGATCTGTACGAGAACTTCGACGTTATCTGCCTGCAAGAAACTTTGTTAACTGCCTCTAGCAGAAATTCCCTTCACCGGAGCTCTGTTCATTCGGTTTTTACTTCTGATGCTGTTACCACGTGTGGCCGCCCTTCTGGAGGCCTGGCCTGTATTTTTAAAAAATGTATTGATCTTTCGAACCCATCCCTTTTTTATTCGGATAAGCACATTCTTGCTGTTAGAGTAAATAGTACTGTGTTTGCTAATGTTTATCTTCCATATAAAAATAATACAGTGGAGTCAATAAATAAATTTGCTATTACATGCAAGTCTTTAAAGTCCGTGATGAATCGTGTCAAGGAAAATAAACTTGATTTTATAGTTCTTGGTGACTTTAACACGGATTTGGATGAACAAAGTTATCGATCCCGAGAAATATTGGAGTGCATGCCCCCTTACGTGATTCTGAAGAAAGATTTATCATACTCCTATATCCATCAATCTGGTAGTGTTTCTAATATTGATCATATAATCAGTTCATTACTGAGTAATCAGTTCATATACTTCAGTTCATATAATTCAGTTCATTCATGTTGATATTGAGTCTGATGACATTGACCATATATCGCTTTCATTTACTACTGAACTGAAACGTAACCTTTGCAATGTTGCCCCTATTGGGAATTCTTAATGGTTTAAATGTAGCAATTGGAAAAGAGCCGATATTGCTTTATATATATTGTCCTTATCTACACTGCTTAATTGTATTCGTGTGCCTTATCATCTACTTTAATTGCAAGTAAAGGGTAGTAAGCGTGATCTTGATACATATTATGATGATATAATTAGATGTATGAAAGAAGCTGAAAATATTGCGGTTCCCCAGGAACGTATTCGTATAAAAACGCGGAAATCTATATGGGCTGCCGATCCTGAACTAAAGAATTTTAAAAATAAGGCAAAACTTTGGCTTCGAATTTGGGTTGATTGTGGTAGACCTATAACGGGGTCTGTTGCGGATATAAAACAGAAAACAAAGAATGATTATAAAAAGTACCTTAAATCTATTCGTTATAAGGGTATGGAATTTCCAGCCTCTAAAAAGGATTGGTCTAAATTGATCAATTCTGAGAAGCTGGATAAAAGCGATCTTTATAATAGTGATTCGAATTCTAGTTCAACTTGGTATGTTTACTATTCGGGAATTTTTTCAAAAATTAATTTTTTTGTGCAGTCACATTATTCGCGGTTACTTTCTAAAATTCTACCGCCTTCGCTTCATCAGGGCCATATTATTCCAGTATCAATAACTGCTGTTGAAAATGCAATTAAGCAACTGAAATCTTCATCCATTGATATTGATGGTATTAGTGTAAATAATATAAATCTAAAGTGTGTTGTTCTTTTATTTCATTTGCAGTTGTTGTTCCAAATGTGTTTAACATCTTCTCTGGTTCCGGATAGCTTTCTTTGTGGAAATGTCACCTCAATTCTAAAGCGGGGAAAACTCCCTTCTCAATGTTCATCTTATCGCCCTATAACCACTACGTGTAACTTGAGTAAAATCCTTGAATATATTTTAATTCCTCATTTAAATGAAAATATAAATTTCGGATCGAATCAATTCGGGTTTCAAGCTGGTATTGGTTGTCAACATGCACACCGTGCTCTTTCTTCCGCCCTTAAGAATAGCATGGCTGAGGGGTCGCCACTTTATATGTGTACTTTGGACCTTTCTAAAGCTTTTGACAATGTAGTTCACAGTCAAGCTTTTTTTCCCCTTTTAATAATAGTGTAAATCTTTCAGTCATTTTTCTTCTTCGTTTTTGGTATGAGAATTCTTTTCTCCGAATTAATAAATCTGGATCTCCGTTTGTCCGTTTATGTCGAGGTGTCAAGCAGGGAGGGGTTTTATCACCTAGTATATTCAAAATGTGCATTTCTGGTATTTTAGATGAAATTAGATCAAATCATTTTATTGGACTCTCAGATGTTTCTTATCTTGCTTATGCAGATGACCTTTTACTTTTGTGTAAAAATAAGCAAGGTCTCTCGTTTATGATCTCAAAAGTTTCACGTCTATTTTCTAATATTGGTCTTTCTCTTAATGTTGAGAAATGTGAATTTCTAGTTTTTAATGGTCCGACTTCCTCTAATGCTCCCTTAGCTTGTCGCGGTTTTTCAATACCCTTTGTTTCCACCTTTCGGTGGTTGGACATTACTGTTACTAATTTAATTTCTTGCCTACGGCAGTGCACTGTTCGTGATGTTCAAAAGAAAATTCAAATGGGCTATTCTAAGATAGTTGCTAATCGAGGGAAGTATAATAGACGTGCACTCGGTAGACTATATGCTACATTTTGTGATCATTCTGTCCTTTATCTTTCTGGTCATTATCCCCTTCTAAAGAAAAACGATGTTAATCAGATTTGGATTTTTTATTTCAGATATTGTAAATTTTTACTTTATCTCCCCCCTTGGTATAGCAATAGGAAGATAATTCGTAAGTTTGATGTCCCTGATATAAGTGCAAAGTTGGCCCTCATGTATGGAAGGTTGTCGGAATCAGTTTTTTATCGTTTATCGCCTTATCATCCTTTGGTCCGTCTGTTCGGTTAATCTCATTGTAGCGTAATGTTTTTTTTCTATTTGTAGTGTATTTTACTTGTAGTGTATTTCATTTTTTTTTGTCTTTTTGTTACTCCACAAGTGCCATAACTTGTTATGATGTGGGTTAAAAATAAATTATTATTATTATTATTAAAGGGAAAATGATGTCTTAGAAACACAATTTTACCTTTAAATCCTTTTTATATTTTCATTCTGCAGGCACACACACGGTGGGAGGGGGGACGTATCTCCTGATACATAGACAATTTATTTTAATTTCCATAATTTGACTATTTGTTTTTTCTTTTTTTTTATATGTTGCCCCTGCAAATAAATTCTCGACTACCTGCCTCTCAGAATGATTACATGAATTTTATTACTAAAACAGTTCATTCTAATGAACTGTAAGTAAGGAGTGATTCGGCCGAATAGTAATCGAAACTCCGAAAAACTCCAAAAATAGAATTTCGAGAACAATTCATACATAACTAAATTTGCTTTGTATGCTGATGCCAAATATGTAAAGCTCAATAAGGTTAATGTTACCCTCCAAAATCTACGAGCCTGAGAAATTTTGTCTGATTTTCGAAAAAGGAGGGAAAACACCCCCAAAGGGTCTAGGAATCTTAAGGAAAAGTCCACCATCAAATTCGGTGCATCAGCGAGCCCTAGTGTAGAGGTTTTGACCTCCCATCTGGAAAAATGTCGATTTTTTTTGCGGCAGAATAAAAATCACGGATGGGTGCTTATTTATTTACTTTTTCTTCCCAAGGGTGATTGTATTAAACCAATAGTCTAAGAAGATCAGAAGAGGGCTCATCCGAATGTTTCTATTTGTCCTAATTTCTCTTTGGTAACTCGATTTTACATATAGAGATTTACCGGAAGAATTTTGAGGGGGATTGGAACTGTTTCTGGGATTTTTCCGTGGGAGTGGGATTTTTCGTGTGGTAAATTCTCTGTGAGGGAATTTTCCGCGAGAGTAACTTTTCACTGGGGGGGGGGGGGGTTCTTTGAGAAATTTTCAACGGAGATGGATTTTAGGCGCAATTTGAAAAATAATCTGAAATTCAATGAAAATGTTTTTTTTTTTCAAATGAAAGTAGGCTGAGGAGAATTTTTCGGGTGGAATTGCAGGAAGTTTTTTTTCGGGGGAGGGGGAATTTTCAGTGCCGGTGAAATATCTGGGAGGTATTTTACGAGGAAGAAACGTTTCATTGAGGGATTTGTCGTCAGTGGTGATTTTTCATCGAGGGGGAGGAGAATTTTCTGGCATAATTTGAAAAATTATCAGAACTTAAATAAATAAAACAAGTTTTTTTTTTTAAATTGAAAGCAAGGAGCAGCATTAAAGCTTATCACCAGAAATTATCCCTTGTGTGACTGCCCCCTTCTCAGTACCTCGCTCTTTACGCTAAATTTTGAATTTTTGTCCTAATTCTTTAAGAGCGACTCCTGAGACACAAGGGGTCGTTTAATAAGATTAAGAAGCTTTTTTAAATTACTAAAAATCTTAAGCGTGAAGAGTGAAATATGAAGGAGGAGGCAACTCTGTTGGTAAGTTTTAATGTCGCTCCTCACTTTGAGTGTTATATATATAATATATATATTAGAAAAAGTTCGGCCTTGTAGTCTTTGGTAAGAAATGAATGCAAATGCGATTTTTTTACGAATATAAATTGAAAGTTTAGTTATTTTGATTTTCATAGTCGAGATCATGCCAAAAAATTATTATTAATTTTTTTTTTATTGCAGAGGACTGTTTTGCTTTAATCGAGTCGTCGTTAATTTTTAACCAAACTTTTTGATTTTGAATCACTTGCGAACGTTTTCTTCTGCGAACAGACTGTTTAACGCCAGTCAATACCTGTGTCATGAAAGAGTGGTTTCGGTGGCTTAGAATTTTTTTCGGAATAGGCAAAGATCGTGTCTTTAGAATCTGCTGAAACCTAAAGTGGCTTAAAAGAAAAGCTGACTGCTCCTGAAAATGACTTAATATTTTTTAGGATTCCCTGGAGGGAGGAGGGAAAACTAAACATTTAGACACAGGGGGATAAATGAGAAGGGATTGCCATATGAGGTTTAATGCTTTGACGTATTTGTAGTGGTAGTTGTTGATTTTTTTTTATTTTCACTTCTTCATCTATTCTATTTTATCTGTTTTTTTTTATTTATTATTACAATTGTTTTTTTTATTACATGTTGTTTTTCCTATTTTCATTTACAGGAATTTGCAAGAGTTGCACGATTAGCCCGACTATCTGAGAATGGCAGTCTCCAACATTTGACAAGAAAGGAGATAGAGATATACGACAAAATTCCTCGTGATATCCTTAAAGTATCTCCTGTACTACTATTAACTCCCTTGCCGTTTACAAATTATCTTGTTTTCCCTTTAGCGTAAGTGTTATTCTTTATACTCATATGAGTCTCAACTAGCTCACTCTACATAAACTTGGTTCTTTCCGTGCCGTCTGGCAAGTAAGGTAACGCCAGTATTTCTGCACGACGGTGTCTTAGATTCTTCAAAAAAAAGATCTTCTAAGACGACATTTGCACTGCAGCATCCATCTTGAGAAATTGTTCTGGCTTGGTTTTCAATCTCCTGACCCACCTGGAGGGAGAGGGGGAGCAGTACTGATAGAGGCAAGGCTGTATGTAACCTTATAACCAGTCTAGTGTATGCCAAGAATGAAACAAGAAGTTAAAAAATTTCTGCTTAGTCAATGTACTGGATATATACATCTAACTGAAAAGTTAAACTGTGAGTTTCAGGGAGTATGCATACATTCCTTCACAGTGTTCTTAGTTCATTGAAGTAATTTCCTGCACAAGGTTACTGTCAGATTTGCAAAGGCTTCGAACAACGGCTCGGCCATATCCTTGGGGGGGTTGGAGGTAATAATCCCCCCTCGAAATGGCTGTCGTACTCGTAGAAAATGTAACAAAAATGAATATAAAAAATATGTGATGCTTTTTTAAACTTTTTTGTACCCCCCCCCCTCCGGAATTCTTTTTTTTAAATAACCGAAAAAAAATCCTGGATATGGCCCTGACTTTGAATATACCTGAACTCTTCTCAGTTGCCTGAAACCTGACTATCACTCTGCTCTTTTTTATATAATCGTGGAATTGGTTACAGACCACACTGGCAAGACATAATAGATGAAAAATCGTAAGAACAAAAATAACATTCGAACCATGAAAAATGGCTAAAAAAAATTTTGTTTGAGTTTTTTCTCTTTTTAGTTCTTAAAATTTTTGTTTTTCATCCAACTGCAGATTTAGTTCAATGTCCATAGAAATAAAAATTTTAACATGAACAATTTCCTGGTTACAGACCACACTGGCAAGACATAATAGATGAAAAATCGTCAGAACAAAAATAACATTCGAACCATGAAAAATGGCTAAAAAAAATTTTTGTTTGAGTTTTTTTCTCTTTTTAGTTCTTAAAATTTCTGTTTTTCATCCAACTGCAGATTTAGTCCAATGTCCATAGAAATTAAAATTTTAACATAAACAATTTCCGATTCCATTGCAATTTTTTATATTTAATGCTTTGGTTTATCACATCACCCTGACAGTTGTCCTTTCAAAATGACTGATTCATCTATGTAGGCCCTTTGACATTATGAACTTGAAACAGATAGAAAATATTAGGGTGTTGCAAATAAACTTAATTAGGCAGGGCATTTAGGCTTCAGATTTAAAACAGGTTTGCATTTAAGGAAGAAAAAGCCAATAAACTTACAAGGAAATAGTATTGGAATCTGAAAACTATTAAAAAGAAAAAAAGCGAAGAAAGGAGGAAAAAACATATGAAAAACTTTCACAGTTGTATGTTCAACCTTCTGAGCAATATCTTATAACGTTAAAAAACTGCACACGATTCTAATTCAAGCTTAATATATCTTTTGAGCTCAATTAGTAGAGTTAGAGCTCAATTAGTAGATCTTTTAACGTTAACAAACCGCACAAGATTCTAATTCAAGCTTAATATATCTTTTGAGCTCAATTAGTAGAGTTAGAGCTCAATTAGTAGGTCTTATAACGTTAAAAAACTGCACAAGTTTCTAATTCAAGCTTAATATATCTTTTGAACTCAATTAGTAGAGTTAGAGCTCAATTAGTAGGTCTTATAACGTTAAAAAACTGCACAAGTTTCTAATTCAAGCTTAATATATCTTTTGAGCTCAATTAGTAGAGTTAGAGCTCAATTAGTAGGTCTTATAACGTTAAAAAACTGCACAAGTTTCTAATTCAAGCTTAATATATCTTTTGAACTCAATTAGTAGAGTTAGAGCTCAATTAGTAGGTCTTATAACGTTAAAAAACTGCACAAGTTTCTAATTCAAGCTTAATATATCTTTTGAACTCAATTAGTAGAGTTAGAGCTCAATTAGTAGGTCTTATAACGTTAAAAAACTGCACAAGTTTCTAATTCAAGCTTAATATGTCTTTTGAGCTCAATTAGTAGAGTTAGAGCTCAATTAGTAGGTCTTATAACGTTAAAAAACTGCACAAGTTTCTAATTCAAGCTTAATATATCTTTTGAACTCAATTAGTAGAGTTAGAGCTCAATTAGTAGATCTTAGAACGTTAAAAAACTGCACAAGATTCTAATTCAAGCTTAATATATCTTTTGAACTCAACTAGTAGAGTTAGAGCTCAATTAGTAGGTCTTATAACGTTAAAAAACTGCACAAGTTTCTAATTCAAGCTTAATATGTCTTTTGAGCTCAATTAGTAGAGTTAGAGCTCAATTAGTAGATCTTAGAACGTTAAAAAACTGCACAAGATTCTAATTCAAGCTTAATATATCTTTTGAACTCAACTAGTAGAGTTAGAGCTCAATTAGTAGGTCTTATAACGTTAAAAAACTGCACAAGTTTCTAATTCAAGCTTAATATGTCTTTTGAGCTCAATTAGTAGAGTTAGAGCTCAATTAGTAGGTCTTATAACGTTAAAAAACTGCACAAGTTTCTAATTCAAGCTTAATATATCTTTTGAACTCAATTAGTAGAGTTAGAGCTCAATTAGTAGGTCTTATAACGTTAAAAAACTGCACAAGTTTCTAATTCAAGCTTAATATGTCTTTTGAGCTCAATTAGTAGAGTTAGAGCTCAATTAGTAGGTCTTATAACGTTAAAAAACTGCACAAGATTCTAATTCAAGCTTAATATATCTTTTGAACTCAATTAGTAGAGTTAGAGCTCAATTAGTAGATCTTATAACGTTAAAAAACTGCACAAGATTCTAATTCAAGCTTAATATATCTTTTGAGCTCAATTAGTGGAGTTAGAGCTCAATTAGTAGATCTTATAACGTTAACAAACTTGACAACATTTCTAATTGATGCTGAATATATCTTTTGAGCTCAATGATTCATTGCACAAACTGCACAAGATTCTAATTCAAGCTGAATATATCCTTTGAGTCCAATTAGTAGAGTTGGTGAAAAAAGCCTTTTATTTGTGCATATTAGTTCACAAAAGGTGTCAACCAAACATCAAACAATATTTAAAGGTGGCAACACCCTATAGGGATCCCAGTCCGATTCCACTACCCTTATGTTTTTTTTTGGTTAATAGGATTAGCAAATATGGTGGACGCAGTGAAGATGTAAAAAGTAGTTTACCCAAGGTCCAGAGTGTTTGTTCACAATTTTAAAAAGTTTGGTGGAATTAGAAGATAAGTCTGGGAACCAAGATTAGAATATTGGAAGCTAGAGTGATGACAGTGGTCAATTAGGGTTTTGAAACGTGGACGCTCTGAAAGACGGATTTTCTAGATGTTTCTAGGATTTTCTAGATGTATTCCAGAGAAATTACCTACGGATCGTTTTCAGTACCTGTCTGACTGACCGTATTTCATACAATAAGGTGCACGAAAGCTTCTGCTCTATCTCGTTCTCAAGGGCTTTAAAGAAAGATAGGTTGAGATGGCTAGGACATTTTCTATGGATTACCGACGACAGATTGGTAAGGATTGTCCTTTTTGGCCATGTATCTAAAGCTAAACAAAAAGCAGTTCATCCACAATCGGGTGGGAGGAGTTCTTAAGGAAGGATTTAATCGAAATTTTAACTTGTTGGGAGGGTGTAAAAAGTAAGGCTTTTAATAGATTGGGATGGAAGAGGAGTATACGGAGGTGTGTTGGCATCAGGTGGCTTGTTTCTGCAGCGAGTTGTTATTAGTAGTGGTAGATTGATGATAAATCTGACTAAAATTGAGATTCGATTTTTCTTTCCGTATGTGGGTATTGCCAAAGTTATAGGTTCAGTAGGTCTACCCTGTTTTGTCTAATGGCTGGGGGGTCGAAATGGAACTTCCAGATAAATTTTTTTTGGGGAAAGGGTTGCTTCTGAACTTGAGGAGGGGCAACCTATTAACATTTGTTTACTGTTTGTTATTAATATTTGATTGTTAATGTGTCGGATCTCTGCATCTCTAAGTCAGCTTGATAGGAATTTAAGTGAGTGATTTACTGTTATAAGGGATTGCCCAGAAATTTTGACCTGCAATTATAAAAGAAATTCTGGTATTATATATATAAATAATATATACATATTATATATATATATATATATATATATATATATATATATATATATATATATATATATATATATATATATATATATATATATATATATATATATATATATATATATATATATATATATATATATATATATATATATGATGAGAAGAGAAATCACCAGTTCAACAGCACAAACTCATAAAAAAAAGAAAGATAGAAGGAGAAAAGGAAGACTGTTTTCCTACATTAGTGATTAATACAGATCAGCACTTGAATGAGGCCTTAACCCTACTCATCCATTCAATCACATAGGTCAAACAGCATAGCCATACACAATCAACCATAAAGAATAATCCATGGACAGGCAGTCGTATATATATATATATATATATATATATATATATATATATATATATATATATATATATATATATATATATATATAAATATATATATATATAATATATATATATATATATATATATATATATATATATATATATATATATATATATATATATATATATATATATATATATATATATATATATATATATATCTATATATATAAAAATAAGTTGTCTGTCCGTTACGCCAGATTATATCTTCTATATATATAAAAGAAAACAAACTAGAATGTAAAAACTGGAAATTGCATAAATATTTCGAAATATTTTGACAATAGATTAAAGTAATTCGAAAAAAGAAAAATGGTAAAAAACTAAAAAAAAACTGAAAATAAAAAACTAAAAAAAAATTAAAAATTAAAAAAATTAAAAAAAGAAAAAAACCTAAAAAGAAAAAACGTAAAAAAATAAAAAAGATAAAAAACTAAAAAAAAAACTAAAAAAAGCTAAAGAACTAAAAAAAAATAAAAATAAACTGGGAATTGCACAAATATTTCAATATATTTTGACAATAGATTAAAGTAATTCGAAAACCTTAAAACAGATACCCAAAATTATTATAAATTGTTGGAGCTTTAGCATGCTTGGCACGTAAAGATTTTTCCAAGTGTCAATGTTAGAATGAACATTGACAAACTGAAGAAAACAAATCAATAAACAGAAGAAACTAAAAAAAAGAAAACTAAAAAAGAAAAAAACTAAGAAAAGAAAAAGCTAAAAAACAAAAAAAAAACAAAAAGGAAACTGTATCTATATATATAAAAATAAGTTGTATATATGCATGTTTGTTTGTTTGTGGGTTTGCATTTGACGTCATTATAAGTATATAAGGCTTTGTATATGACGTCATTATAAGATGACACTACAGACCGTGACACCAGGACACAAACGACGACCGGGACACCGGGACAGAGAGAATATAATGACGACCGGGACGCTCAAAGAGAAATTACAGACTGGGATACCTGGACACAGGGACACAATTACAACGGGGACGCCGGGGGCACAGGGGGATATATAAATGACGACGGGGACACAGGGAATGTTCGATTAGCAATCACCATCAACAAAGCTCAAGGGCAATCGTTAGAAAAATGCGGTATAGATATGAATACGGATTGTTTTCCCATGGCCAATTATTATGTTGCATGTTCAAGAGTTGGTAAACCTGACAATCTATTTATATGGACAGACAATAGGACAGCAAAGAATGTTGTATATTCGCAAGTCTTACGTAGTTAAATCTATATATATATATATATATATATATATATATATATATATATCTATATATATAAAAATAAGTTGTCTGTGTGTGGATCTGTGGATCAGGTGACGTCACCTGAAAAAACTGGATCAGGTGACGTCAAAACTGAAAAAACTAAAAAAAGGCAAAAACTACAAAAAAAAACTAAAAACTAATAAAAAAAAATAAAAAAGCTAAAAAACTAAAAAAACTAAAAAAAGGCAAAAACTACAAAAAAAACTAAAAACTAATAAAAAAGCTAAAAAACTAAAAAAACTAAAAAAAGGCAAAAACTACAAAAAAAACTAAAAACTAATAAAAAAAATAAAAAAGCTAAAAAACTAAAAAAACTAAAAAAACTAAAAAAAGGTAAAAAACTAAAAAAAACTAAAAACTAAAAAAAACTAAAAAAAAGGAAAAAACTGAAAAATAAGCTAAAACAAAGGTAAAAACCAATAAAAAACTAAAAAAAAAACTGAAAAAACTAAAAAAAGGCAAAAACTACAAAAAAAACTAAAAACTAATAAAAAAAGTAAAAAAGCTAAAAAACTAAAAAAACTAAAAAAACTAAAAAAAGGTAAAAAACTAAAAAAAATAAAAAATAAAAAAAACTAAAAAAAAGGAAAAAACTGAAAAATAAGCTAAAATAAAGGTAAAAACCAATAAAAAACTAAAAAGATAAAAAGGAAAAAACTAAAAAAAATTTTCATCTAAAAAACTAAAAAAAACTAAAAAAGGTAAAAACTAAAAGAACTAAAAAAGAATAAAATAAATGACGACACTCAAAGAGAAAGCGACCAGGACAAAAGGAATGTTCGATTAGCAATCAACAAAGCAACGGGACACAGGGAGTATAAATGACGACCAGGACATAAGTAAAAAAAAAAAACTAACAAAACTAAAAAGAAGGTAAAAACTACAAAAAAACTAAAAAGAAAAAAACTAAAAAAAGGCAAAAACTACAAAAAAAACTAAAAACTAATAAAAAAGCTAAAAAACTAAAAAAACTAAAAAAAAGGCAAAAACTACAAAAAAAACTAAAAACTAATAAAAAAAATAAAAAAGCTAAAAAACTAAAAAAAACTAAAAAAACTAAAAAAAGGTAAAAAACTAAAAAAACTAAAAACTAAAAAAAACTAAAAAAAAGGAAAAAACTGAAAAATAAGCTAAAATAAAGGTAAAAACCAATAAAAAACTAAAAAAAACTGAAAAAACTAAAAAAAGGCAAAAACTACAAAAAAAACTAAAAACTAATAAAAAAAGTAAAAAAGCTAAAAAACTAAAAAAACTAAAAAAACTAAAAAAAGGTAAAAAACTAAAAAAAAAAAAAAAAAAAAAAAAAAAAAAAAAAAGGAAAAAACTGAAAAATAAGCTAAAATAAAGGTAAAAACCAATAAAAAACTAAAAAGAAAAAAAGGAAAAAACTAAAAAAAATTTTCATCTAAAAAACTAAAAAAAAATAAAAAAGGTAAAAACTAAAAGAACTAAAAAAGAAAAAAATAAATGACGACACTCAAAGAGAAAGCGACCAGGACAAAAGGAATGTTCGATTAGCAATCAACAAAGCACCGGGACACAGGGAGTATAAATGACGACCAGGACATAAGTAAAAAAAAAAACTAACAAAACTAAAAAGAAGGTAAAAACTACAAAAAAACTAAAAAGAAAAAAAAACTAAAAACTAATAAAAAAACTAAAAAATCTAAAAATCTAAATAAACTAAAAAAGAAAAAAAAAAGGAAAAAAAAAAAGGAGAAAAACAAAACTAAAAAACGAATGTATATACAGACCGGGACACCGGGATACAAATGACGACCGGGACACAGGGAATATAAATGACGACCGGGACACAGGGACACAACTACAACGGGGACACCGGGGGAAACAGGGGGATATAAATGACGACCGGGACACCGGGACAGGGAATGGTCGATTAGCAATCACCATCAACAAAGCTCAAGGGCAATCATTAGAATCATGAGGTATAGATCTGAATACAGATTGTTTTCCCATGGACCATTATATGTTGCATGTTCAAGAGTCGGTAAACCTGACAATCTATTTATATGCAAAGACAATGGGACAGCAAAGAATGTTGTATATTCGCAAGTTTTACGTAGTTAAAACCATATATATATATATATATATATATATATATATATATATATATATATATATATATATATATATATATATATATATATATATATATATATATATATATATATATATATATATATATATATATATATATATATATATATATATATATATATATATATATCTATATTCACAGGTGGGACATAGGGACACAACTACAATGGCGCGTAACTATTATGGCGCGTAACGACTTACGCGCGCGGGGGGGCTTGGGGGGGGCGCGAAGCGCCCCCACCAACTAGGTGTTGGGGTGGTGCGAAGCGCCACCCCAACAGCTAGTATATATATATATATATATATATATATATATATATGATTCGCTCTTTGCGAATCAGTGATTTGTGTCTCTTCTTTGTATTTTGTACTTATCAATGTAACGCCCTAAATTGAATGAAACTTTTAGGATTGGGCTTGTCACTGAAATCATAGCCCGATGGTTTTATTGCAAACTATGAACCTTTCAATTAGGACTTGGGTAAGGATGTACCAAGGGGCAAATAAAACATCGATTTTATAACTGGTTCCCAATCAGTTCTACCACCTGCAGCACGAAAGTGCTATTTTAGCACCATTTCATTATTTGTAGCACTGTAGCACGTGCTCAGGGTTGCCAAAGTGGTGCTAAGTAAGTGCTATTTTACTATTACAGCTAATTTTTAAACTCTGGCGCCGAAAATCGCTGTGTAGCACGCAAATTTAGGCAATTGTATTACTTAAGGAACTGACCAAGGTGGCAACTCTGTTTCCAAAGCTCCAGTTTGACTTTTGAAGTTACGCAAAAGCATTTTGTTGTGTCTGTGTGATTGATTCATTCTGATGTCTGAATTTGCTATAACTAAATAATTGTCGCAAGTATGTTACATAAAAATTTTGATCTACTATAACAACAAAAAGTGAACAAAGTGTGAAGCAACCACCTGACCACTTACGTAACCACAGATCTTAGGTCACTTGTTCGCCTGCGAGTGCAAGAAAATTCATTCCCCCATTTTGCGTACAAATCCAGTGGACCTTGTCCATTATGAGTCAACCCAAAAATCTTCATCCGTCAGTTTTCTATGGCTGTCTACCTTAGTTCTGTCCAAGAATGAATGAATGGGTGATAAAGTATCTATCAACAAGTGAAAATGACATCATTTTGTACAGTTCTGAAAAAGGCTTATGCCAGCTTTGCCTCTCACTTAGACTATGTGTATTAGCTTTTTCTCCAATTATCCATGGCTCGGTGGCTGCTTGATGTCTATTCAAATCAAAATTCTTTATTTAAAACAAGATGCCTGAGCTTATGCATTGGGTCGCTCGTCTGACACTCTGGGCGGGCGAGCCCTATTAGGCTTTGGACTGGACGCTTTTTTTACCTGCGATTTCAGGCAACTTAATTGTCATGTGTTTACTCTAAAACTTGGTCAACCTGCCTGAGACTCTATACAGGAATACCTCTCCAAAATTCAACACAGTATCTGCCCAATAAGAAAGGCCTAGCTACTCTCGCCGTTTACCAGAACACTTGGAAAAATATTGGTCTCCCCGTTCGCCTGCGAGTCCAGGGGACTTGTTAGTCATCTGTCGATCTTAAAACGGTAGTCCGCCTGAGACTCACAGCGGGCAAGCGTATTATGCTTAGGTCACTTGTTTGCCTGTGAGTCCAAGCAAATTCAGTTCGACGTTTTGCATACAAGTCCGGTGAAAATTTTCTGTCATGATTCAACCCGAAAATTTTGATCATCTCTTAGTTCTGTGACTATCTACCTTAGTTCTGCCCAAGGATGGATGGATGATATAGTTATGAGAATGTGCTTGGAGCCTCTCATAGTCTCAGAATTGAACTATATTCAGGACATTTTATCTTGCAATGGGTACCTCATAAAAGTATTTGAAACCATTATAGATAAAAGACGAAAAAAGGCAGAAAAGAATGCATCAACTCCACAAACCCCAAAAGGTATCATTCCATTGGTGGATGAGAAGAAACTTTTCGCTGTTCTACCCTACATTCCAAAATTTGGTGATAAACTGAAAATAATCTTTAAAAAACAAACTTAACACCACCTTAAAAAGTTCAAATACAACACAGAGCTTTTTCTACAGTGGCCAAGATAAAACCAACCCAATTTTGGGTTGTAGTGTTTATAGAATTTTCTGTTCTTGTGGCCATTTTTATATTGGAAGAACCCTACAGCAAATAGGGGAAAGGTTATCAGAACATAGGTCCTCAACAGACAAGGTCATGGGGCTACAGCTGATATTTTTTATTCCACCTTGGCTGACTATTTGTACGACAATCCACATCATTTTATTTTATTTGACAAAACCTCCATTATTGCCCCCGTTAAAGGTCTCATTCATGTTTTTAGGGAGGCAGTTGAGATAAAAAGCACATACACCGAAAGGCAGCTCTCAATAGAGATAACGGAGAAACGTCCAAGTCCCATTTATGATGAAATTATGAATTATTATCGTTTCGCATACATCCACAAAATTATGATTTGCAGTCGAATAGAATCTCTGATAATAACCTACCTGGAAAGTGATTAGCCTTTAAGAGTGCTTTACATAAGATGAAATTGTGAAAAGCAATTTAGACTTGTGTTTTTATTCAGTTACCCTTTCATCGTTACTAGGAATGGGTCATCATATTTTAGTTGTGTGTTTTGTTTTAAGGTTTTTTTTTTATATTTTTATCAGTTTTATTCTGCACTGAGGACGGTCATGCAGAGGTCTTGACCAAAATATTTGCATAATTTTTCAACTTTTTCACTGGCTGTTTATTGTCCTCGTTTTCTTCCTTTCTTCGCGATTTTATGTTTCAACTTCTGTTTTACCTACTGATATTGACTTTTATTTTTAGAATACTGAAAAATTAATTCCAGTAGTTTAGTTGCACAAGGGTTGAGTTGCATGGTGGTTCTGTTGCACGGGGGTTTGGTTATGGGATGGTTTCAGTTGCATGGTGGTTCTGTTGCACGGGGGTTTGGTTATGGGAGGGTTTCAGTTGCATGGTGGTTCTGTTGCACGGGGGTTTGGCTATGGGAGGGTTTAAGTTGCATGGTGGTTCTGTTGCACGGGGTTTGGTTATGGGAGGGTTTCAGTTGCATGGTGGTTCATTTACAGGGGTTCAGTTTCTTGGGGTTCTTACACGGTGGTTCAGTTAAACGCACACCTAATATCATCATTATAGAAGTTAGTTATTGCTACTGTTTTCGATGGTTAATTAAAATGATTAATGAATAAGTATACTCTTTAAAAAGAACAGAAATCTGACATATTGATTTCTATTTTTTTTTATTCCACGGTGTAAAATTTATATTCAATCATTTTTTTTTAGGTATATGTTTCCACGTCAATTGCTTTGCTCGCATTTTTGGTCCCTTCAACAGCGTATTGATTTTGCAGTCCAACTACAAAGAAAACGATTACTCCACTACAAGCCGTTATTCAGGTTTTTTCTTCTTAAATCTGTTACTACCATGCTTTTTTGTCTACCATTGAATTTCTTCTCTCGTTTCATCTGGATCAATTTACTTTTCACCTCCTGTTTTTTGTGTTTATCAGCTACTTTTCCGTGTCTTTTTTTATACTTATGCCTTTTAATCACAACTTGACTTGCCCCTTGTTATCCATTTCTTATGTTGGCTTTTATTTGTCATCCGTGATGGGACTAAATTATGACGGTATTCAAAGATCTCATGCGGGGTAATTCAAAAGGTTTGGTGATTCAAAAGAGGAATATGCGGCGATTCAGAAGGGGCAGTGATTCAAAAGGTGAATATACCGTGATACAAAAGGTGTAGTGATATAAAAAAAAAATCGTGGTAATCCAGAAGGTCAATACAGAACTTAGCTTGATAAATCGCACCAGTGAGTCGAAAAATTGAAAAAAAAAATTTGGGTGTCGGTATTTTTTTTATGTCGGAAGTGACAGTAACCAGCTTGCATGTCTCAAAGATGCTTTTTATTTGGATATTTTAGTGAGAAATTTTCAAATGGAGCAAAATGTTGGAGTTTATTATCTTAGAGAAAACAAAACTCAAGTTGAACATTGATTTTTCATAAGAAACATTTTTTTACTGTTATAAGCAACCAGTTGTTCTTACAAAAAAAAAAAATGTTTGCTTTTGGTATCCAAGATATATTTTTGATGTTTTTTGGGCCACATCGTGCGGATCGATTAATGACCGTGGATTAAAGTTTTATTGCCCATTTGAAGGGTCAAAACTAAACAGAGGGTGACCAGCTACATTCAAAGCATCCTGTAGGTCTTTGGATGCCCCATTCACCATGATATAAGATCCTAAATATGTATATACAGTTTTGTTGGTTAAAATGTGAAAAAGACATGCCTCAAAAAGGTGACATGATCAGTCCGAAATTTTTAATAATCTGATTATCAATATACCAGTTAGGAGTTCTTTTATTAATACACTTCCCAAGTGGAAAAAGATAGTATGAAACATTTCACCCCACCCCACCAGTCTTAATTGGTGGCAAAATAAAAATATGGGAAATCATGGTGACCCATTGCTACTGCTACTACTGCAGCCACTCACTGCAGTACCAAAGTGACAAAAGTCACCATAGCTGCGCACGCTTCTTGTCCACCCAGTCTACTCGAAGCCTCGTTGTTTTCTCCTACGATGTAGTTCACATTTCTTGTAATCCTTTATTATGACCTTCCCCCACCCCTTTTTGAGATGACATGCTTTTTGTTTGGCCTTAGGCGGATGGCCAAAACAATAACCTTTTGTAATCTGTCTTCTGTAAATCGTGAGGTAGTCTAGCCATCTTAGCTTTTGTTTAATTGTATCCCTGTAAAGTGAAATCGAACCGCACTTTTTGTAGAGCTTAGGCTACTGTTTGATACACAGTTAGTCAAATGAATACTTAAACCGGTTTTTAGGCAATTCTTTTCGACAATATTTGGTGTGTCGAAGCGCCCACTTTTCAGAGCCATACTTGACCAATATCAATACCCTGGCTTCTATCTTTCTAATGTTGGTTCACAGAAACTTCCCATTTTTCCAAACTTTTTCAACTGCAAAAATACCCTGCGTCATATCTATTCTTATTTTTATATCTTTGTCGAATGCACCTTCTTTACTAATAAAGAATACTAGTTGACTTAAGCTTTTTAACGATTTCCTCGTTACCTATCGTCACCTCTTCACCCTCATTTATTGTGTATTCTAAGTAACTTAGTCTTCTACACATTGATTTCAACCTATAAATACACACATAAATCTTTAAACCTCTAAAAATCACTTTACTTCGCTAATATTTTTTATCTAGAACACTCGAACCCATCAGTAGAATTTAAGTCTAAGAAAGTGTCAATTCCGATTTGATACCATATTCTCCAAAGCCTCTTGCCTTGTTCCTTAGGACAAGTACATCAAAGAAATCCGTATAAATGGAATAGGATACAACCCTGAATAACTCCTGATTCTATAGTGATCCGCCTACCTTAATGCACCCTAATACATTAATCCGCTACCTTAATGGATTATACTGATATTCCTACCTGAGTGCAGAAATGTTATACCAATAGTAAGTTATTCATTAGCACACTTTTACTTATATCTATATATATAAAAATAAGTTGTCTGTGGATCTGTGGATCTGTGGATCAGGTGACGTCATGTTTCGGCTGACGTCATGAAATTAGTTGCCATCATTTTTGCTTTGAAGGTGACGTCATTCAAGTTATATAAGACATATGTTCGCGTAGAATTCTATTAATGTTTAAGTTTACAATGACTGATGAAGATGCTCAAAGAGTCTATGCCAAAAAACTTGCTGCTGATAGAGAAAGTCAGAAAAGAAAGCGTGCCGAGGAACTACCAGTGCAACGCGAAAGCAGACTTGCTGCTAAAAGAGAAAGTGAAAAAAGAAGGCGTGCCGAGGAATCAAAAGACCAGCAGGGAAACAGGCTTGAGGCTGATAGAGAAAGAAAGAACAGAAAGCATGCCGAGGAACTACCAGAGCAACGCAGAAGCAGACTTGCTGCTAAAAGAGAAAGTGAAAAAAGAAGGCGTGCCGAGGAATCAAAAGACCAGCAGGGAAACAGGCTTGAGGCTGATAGAGAAAGAAAGAACAGAAAGCATGCCGAGGAACTACCAGAGCAACGCAGAAGCAGACTTGCTGCTAAAAGAGAAAGTGAAAAAAGAAGGCGTGCCGAGGAATCAAAAGACCAGCAGGGAAACAGGCTTACATTACCTATAATACCTAGATCAACTCCTGCAGACGAAATGAATGCTTGCCTGAAAAATTCTAATTTATGGGCACACGTAAAAACATTAAAATTAACTACAAATATGCGTGTCCGATTGCAAAACGATGACTCTGGTCAAACATTTTCAGATCAATTGCTGGCAATGGGAAACGGAAAGCTCCCAGTAGACTCAATTTCAGGACGTATACAACTACCTGCTGATTTCTGTAATTTAGTGACGTCCAAAAATGAATTGATTAAAAAAGTATTTCCGAATATTCTAAAAAATTATAAAAATAATAAATGGCTAAGTGAAAGAGCGATTCTCGCACCCAAAAATATAGACGTCCACGAAATCAACAATATTGTTTTGACCAAGATTCAAGACCAGGCAGTCATTTACAAGTCAGTCGACACAGTTTTGGAACCAAATGAAGCGGTTAATTATCCATCTGAATTTTTAAATTCCATAGATCTTTCAGGGTTTCCACCACACGTGCTACAACTAAAAATAGGCGTACCAATAATACTTTTAAGAAATATAAACCCACCAAAGCTTTGCAATGGCACTCGACTTGCCGTAAAAAAAAACAATGGAAAACCTAATAGAGGCCACAATCCTGACAGGGCCTTTTGAGGGTGAGGCTGTTCTTATTCCTCGCATTCCCATGATTCCAACAGATCTGCCTTTTCAATTTAAAAGATTGCAATTCCCAATTCGATTAGCATTTGCAATCACCATTAACAAAGCTCAAGGTCAATCATTAGAAAAATGTGGTATTGATCTTAATACTGATTGTTTTTCCCATGGACAATTGTACGTTGCATGTTCGAGGGTCGGTAAACCTGACAATCTATTTATATGCAGCGAGAATTGGACAGCGAAGAATGTTGTATATTCGCAAGTTTTACGCAGTTAATTTGTATTTCGGAACCAAATGAAGCGGTTAATTATCCATCTGAATTCTTAAATTCCATAGATCCTTCAGGGTGTCCACCACACCTGCTACAACTAAAAATAGGCGTACCAATAATACTTTTAAGAAATATCAACCCACCAAAGCTTTGCAATGGCACGCGACTTGCCGTAAAAAAAAACAATGGAAAACCTAATAGATGCCACAATCTTGACAGGGCCTTATGAGGGTGAGGCTGTTCTTATTCCTCGCATTCCCATGATTCCAACGGATCTGCTTTTTCAATTTAAAAGATTGCAATTCCCAATTCGATTAGCATTTGCAACCACCATCAACAAAGCTCAAGGGCAATCACTAGAAAAATGCGGTATAGATCTTAATACAGATTGCTTTACCAATGTACAATTGTATGTTGCATCTTTGAGGGTCGGTAAACCTGACAATCTATTTATACGCACAGACAATGGGACAGCGAAGACTGTTGTATATTCACAAGTTTTACGTAGTTAATTTGTATTGTATCTATCTATCTATCTATCTATATAAAAACGAGTTGTGTGTATGCATGTTTGTTTGTTTGTAAAAAGAGCGTTTGCATATGACGTCATTATTAGTACATACGGCTTTGTATATGGACAGACAATGGGAAAGCCAAGAATGTTGTATATTCGCAATTTTTACGTAGTTTGAAACACATATATAAATCTATCTATATTCACAGGTGGGACACAGGGACACAACTACAATGGCGCGTAACTAATATGGCGCGTAACTAATATGGCGCGTAACGACTTACGCGCGCGGGGGGGCTTGGGGGGGGCGCGAAGCGCCCCACCAACTAGGTGTGGGGTACCCCAACAGCTAGTAGGAAATATTTTTGAAGCTTGACCGATTTTTTAGACTTTTTTGCACTTAGATTAGGGTGCACATCAACTTGATACGCTTTGTACGATATACGCCTACGCCATACCCAAGGAAGGGAGTGGCGCTGGTTGTTTATAACTGTCAGAAAGGTGAATAAAGGGCTAAACTCTCTCTTTTCTATGTGAAAATTTAATCCGTTGGTCTTTCGCAAATGCTTCAAGGGCTTCCTCGCTAAACACAGGGAAAACTACCTGTTCGGTGTTTCACCTGAACGGAGTGAGAAAGTGTGTATGCAACTAATTAATTGAAGTCTTCTAAGAAATGACAAAGAAATTTATGGATTGTCTCTTTTTATCTTAATGTATGAATCACCTGGTCAGAAGTTATGACTATTTAATTTTGTTTCATCTTAAATAATTTTGTAAGTTAAACCACTTTTCCAAAATTCTTATTCTATAATAGATCTTGAGTATGTCTCTTTTCTCTTTGTTTTGTCTGTCATTGCCGTGACTGATTTTCAACCCAGTTTTCGTTTGGTAAAACCCCCGTTGTTAGGTAAAAAAAAAAAGTCTGTACAAAAGTTGAAACGGGGCCAAACTTACATTACAAAATAACACTTGAATCAAATTACATTACATATTTACAAAGCATAACACATGCGTCAGTACCTGATCGGAATTAGGCCCTTGAACGAAGACGCAACAAGGACTCCAAACCGAGGGTCGGATTCTATTGTTTTAATATAAATTCCAGGATGTCAACTTTTATAAATTGCGTAATGACTGTAACTCCAATCGAAAATTATTAGAAAAAAAAATTAGTTTAAAAATTTTTCTGCAATTTTTGACAAAAATGCTCAGTTTCAAACAACTTTTACGACCCAAAATCAAAACCTCAGTTAATATTTCAGTATTTTAAGCTGATCTTATGTAAGTAAGGACTACTCTATGCCGACCTTTCCTTCATAGTGATGCTCACTTACTAGGGGGGGGATGTCCTACAGCGTAATAATATGTACATCATGAGAACTAGGAATTTAGTGACAGACATTTTAACGAAATAAAGGATTGCCTCTCCCGAAAAAATTCTAATTTTCTCAAGTACTCTGCCTTAAGTATCGTTATATTGAGTAAACTGTAATAAGTATTCCCGCATATTCGCCGTTAAATAAAATAAAAAACTAATTTTACTATATAGAAAACTGAAAATGATGAAGTTGCCGTGAAATTTCTATTTCTATTCTATTTTCTTTAATTATTTACTTTTCTGTTTATCGATTTTACATTTAACTTTTCTATTTTCATTTTAACTTTACTCTTCTATCCTGTTTTACATTTTTTATAACCAATGAAACTTCCTTTCTTATTTATCTATTTTTGACATATTTTACCTGCGAACTTAGTCGCTTTAGTTCAGCAGCATTTTCCCTCTATTTTTCTTCGACTTTTACAACCTCCTTTATATCAGTCTTAACAAACATCCTGAGGAGGTTTTGGAAGACTCTGGAAATTCTAGTCTCTTTTTCTGGTGGAGGTATAAACCCTCCTTGCAGTTTACTGGAGGATTTGCCAGAGCTACCAAGTTTTGATTCAGGATACATACAATACTGAATGAAATCACTTCAGCCCCCCTCCCCTCCCAGGAGTATACCAAAGACCAACATGTCAATGTAATGTCAGTCTAAATTGTCGATGACCAATATGTCAGTTGTTGATGCTACCATGTCATGTTATGTCAATGTCTTATGACAGTATTTCCATGTCAAGCCTCGTTTTTGTTCTTCTTAATTTTTGGCTTTGAACGGCTTCCTCATTTCTCAGGCGTAACAAAAAAAGTAAAAATTTTGTAAAAACACTTCACCATAGTCTTTTTAACAAAAAACCCAATTAATGGCATTAATGATTAACTAAAGGGGTAACACTTGTAATTCTTTTTTTATGCCTGAAAATAAAATTGAATGCCGAGTTTTTTTTTTTACCAAAAATTGGCCACGGATTGAGCTTATATTTGTGCTATAAAAAAAAAATTGAAATTTTTTCCAGGTGCCTTCAAGCCAGAGTTGATTCTATTTCGGATAAAGACCTCCGCAGTAATTTTCAAAATATCCTATACAAGCTTGGGAGTGGGATGCACCCAACTACCAATGAAATTATTTCTGTGAAGCCCTTATTTTCTGATCGTCCTTTTCATCTGAATCTCCTCTGGCCTAGTCATAAGGTATGCTTATTTATTTAACAGCAAATTTAAAGATAGCATATGCAAATTAGAATCAACGTGAGCTAGGCTATAGGCAGGATTTCCACCTAGGTACACCTGTGACTCTTTTCTTGTCTGGGCGTAAGGTATGCTTCTTTTTATAGCGTCTCTAAAATATATTACACGTAAAATTGAATAAAAGTGAGCCTGATTGCTTTGAGCCTGATTTTTTTTTTTTTACAATTTTTAAAAGTAAGTAAAAAAAAGATGGTTGGAATATTAAAGCAAAAAATTTTGGATGAAAGTTCAATCTTATGTCGTAGTTCATCCTTTTTTTCCGTTTTTTGGACTGCTTGTGAATTTTTGACATAAATTTATTGCATACAATATAGCATATAAATTGCAAATATATTTTTGTGTTTTAGTAGTACCACAATAGTACCCAAGGACGTATTCTAGTGTTTCCGAAAACTAAAATTCGGCGGTCTGCAGAGAGGTTAGTTGCACCTAACCTGAAACTTAAATGTAAATTTTTTTCAGTTTTTCAAAGCAAAATAAAGAGAAACTTGGTGAAACAAAGTTAATTTCGATAAACTACATTTGAACTATTAAAATATTTGTGGTTGTTTTTTGATCTTTACTTGTGTTTAGATGGTCTTCGCTGGTATAATAAAAGATAGAAACACTTTTGAAATATACATCTTTTTCAGTAAGTGCACAAATAGCTCTCTAGCTTTGAAGGAGGTGGTCTAGGGGGACTCAGTATAGCATGTTTATTCGGTATATTTCCAGTCAGTTATGGGTATAACTCTTCATCAACTTCTGTTTATTTCAAATTGTATTTCTTATATGAGTTAATATCTACACGATCTAAGCTTTAATATCCCTCTTTACATTTCTTTGAAAAAAAAATGTGTTGCTATTTTAGTTTGTCTTTGGGCTTTTTAGTCAGCATACTTTTATTGTTTTTTATACGAATTTGTCGTGTTTATACAAAAAGTAGGATTCCTTTGAATGGAGTGGGAAGAGCCATAAGGAAATATTTAAAGAAAGTAGGAGGGAGTGGGAGTGATGTTCTTATAGGAGTGGGCTGAACGAGGAGCTTGTGCAACTAATGTTTGCCCTCAGATGGTTTGGTGCTGCAGTAAGCTGTGCAGTCGAATTCTAGCACCTGTAGGAGTGTAGCTGGAGGCAAGAATGTTGGTAACTATTTAAAAATACAGAAAATCACCTAGCTTTATTAAAAATAAAGAATTAGGGGGATCTTGAAATATTTCTTGGGGGGCTAATCAAAGATTTCCTTAAGGTATGTTCTTGAAGGTGGTGCTGGGAACTAAACTTTGTTTCTAATTCAGCTTGTTTGATTCTTTAGACAGGAAGATTTTAGCCTACTGGTATTAATTTTTTTACCTCTATGTATCAAAATGTGCTAAATAAAATCTCCATAGCTTTATAGAGCATTTCTAAGTGAAATAATTATCTTTGAGCTTCTTCTATAATTTTGACATTTTTGTCATAAGCGTTTTTTTTAAGTGTCGGGTATGTTGAGCTTTAAACATTCTTACTAACCCTACACAATTCATGTTCGGGCATTGTAAATCCTAAGTTTTAAAGTTGCTTCCCTTATTATATTGTATCATACATTGTATATTGTATCTTTATTGTATTACACCTACTTATTATAATCAAGATGTTATTGTTTCTGTCTTTGATTTAAAATGGCACCTATAAAATATTCTTACTTTACCACTTTCATTGGACTTGCTTATCTCTTCTAATTTATTTTTTTTAGAACAATCTTCTACGTGTTCACGGACTATCACCAATGTTTGGATTTCGGAGGCGGGCCCGACTTACAGATAAAGCTTATTACATTCGAGAAATGGATTTGGCCTACTTAAAGGAAGGAGTAAATAGTATGACCCTAGATGAACTTAGAAATGTAAGTGTGTTTCTTATAGAACGTACATGTGCTAGAAAGCTATAAATACCTCAATAATATATTGCCATCGAGTCTGTAGTCTGAATTCCTGTCTTAGTGTGTATATTTGCTTATCTTATTGGTGTAAGCAATAGACATCCTTAATTTTGGGATGATAATGTGAACAGGGATAAAAGCCCTATTGACGCCAAAGCAGAACATCTTTGTATTTTTCTTGTTCATCTTATTGTTATGCACCTTATTATACATTTATATATTTATACATACATATAATTCATCTTATTCATAGGATTTCATCTTATACATATAATACATATTACATCTTATACATATAATACATATACATCTTATACATGTTATACATATTCATCTTAGTGTTATTTCTTATTACATCTTATTATAACCTTAATATTTTTCTTATTCATTTTATTATTGAAGCCCTCTCCAGTAACTGCTCAAAATAGTTATTAGTTCAGAGTGAGAGGAAGGCGTGGCCTTCCCTTGTTTGTTAGCTTCATAAGAATAGAATTCGTTGCCCCCTTTACATTAATTTATGGGGGGCTTGAACCTTGAACGATTGAAGAGTAATTTCGAATAGCGGCTGTTCAACACATTCATTTTTTGAACGCAATTTAATGAAATTTATTAAAACCTCAACTAAACCCCTTTATAAGAAAGGTGACAAGAGTAAATGTGGTAATTACAGACACTGGCTTGATTTCTGTAGGAAGTGAATTAATTAGTGTCGTGATGCTTATTAGACTTAGAGATTTTATAAATACAAATTTGAAAAAAGAGTATAGTTCTGAGACGGAAAGAGGATGTATCGTCATGAATTTCGCTTTTAAGCTAATGATTGAAAAATGTTTGAATCATAATATACTTTATAACTAATTAGTAGATGTTTCACTCAGTTGATAGATCAAAGACCATCAAAGTGACTAGTGTCGGGCACGTGAACGATATTGCTGAATTTGAGGTAGTTTTTCTATTATTGAGGTAGTTGTCTGATGTAGTTGTATCTATATATTGAGGTAGTTGATCAAAGGTAGGATTTGAGGTTAGTGTTTTTATTGATGTGGAATTGCCAATTAAGCAGAGTTGTGTCCTATCCACATTTATCAACGGGGGAATGTAGAATAGGATTCTACTTTATTGTAAACAACATAACGCAGCACCAAACCGCCTGAGGCCAACAGCTACGCGTGCTCCTCCTCCACTCTAATCTATTCAAAGCCCTTCTCTTAACACCCTCCCAGGAAGTTCCCTTTTCCCTTAAATCTTTTTTTACGAAATCCTCCCACTCTCACTGTGGAAGCCCTGCTTTCTATTTAGTCCTAGGTGGTAAACCCAAAAGGACAATATCTGGCAACCTGCCATCCTTCCTCCGCAAGACGTGCCCTAGCTTTCTCGACCTTTAATTCATTATAGACCTAGAAAAAGGGATTGGACCACACTTTTCGTACAGCCTACTGTTTGAAATACGGTCATTCAGCTGGGTACCCTAAACAACCCGTAGGCAATTTCTCTGGAAACATCTACCAAATTTTTATCCGCTTATTGGAGTGCCCATGGTTCAGAGCTGTATTTGACTACTGCCATCACTGTAGCTTTCTATGTTTTAATCTTCGTTCGCAGACTTTCTTCCTATTCTTCATTTCCCTGTTCTTCCAGGTTTTTTTTTCAATTGTAAAAAAAATACACTGAGCCTTGGCTATGCTATTTTTAACATCTTCGCTGCCCCCACCGTCGATATTAATAATACTACCAAGGTAAGTGAAGCTTTCTACTCGATTGATCTCTTTGTCTCCCAACATCACAGAATTATATGCCCTTGTTTTGAATTTAGAACGACAGGAATGATTAGGGTGCCAGAGTCAGGCTTATAAAAAAAGATTATTTTTACGAATAGTTTTGAAAGGCGAATATTTTCTGAGTCGTTTCTATTATTTTTATTTTGATATACAAACTTCCTTATCTGCAGGTCCTTTGAAGGTAATTCCTTTATAATTTTAATAGGAAAAGATTTTAATAATTAGCTTACGCGTCAGGCGTCGATGGAATCTTAGAAGAAAGGAAATTCAAGAAAAATTTTCTCCCCAAGAAGATTTTCTGCGAAAGATTCCTCCCGAGAAATTCCCCAAGAAATATTTCACCCTCCCAAAAAAAAAATTGTGCCATGAAAAATCGCCGTTATCCTTCCACAGTAAATTTTCTCTGCAGAAAATCCCCTTAAAAATTCTACCGTGCGGGAAGTACCCCCTCCCCCCTCCGTATGATCAGGATCATGTTTTAAAATTTAAAATTATATGAAAAATTACCCCTGCGGGGAGCTTTTTTGTCGAAAAGTCCCCCCTCTTCTGAAGAAAATTTCCAGCCCCATGGAAAAATTCTGCCCCGAAAAATTCTCCCGTATTTTAATAACGATCGTATTTTAAATTAAAAAGTTTTGGAAAATTAGATTAGTATTATTAGCGGTTTACTGCCCCAGTGCCATCTATTCAAAGTATTCGTTATCAGATGTCTCTAATTTCAAAAAAAGTATTTGAAAGATTAGGTGGGTCTTGGGATGGGGAAGAAATTGTTTCACCTAGAATCTTCCCAAGAGTATGCTCAACAATTTCTTAAAGCTTCTTGGTGATCGGATGAACGCTGTAGTAGTTGTGAATGCACAGACAAGGGTACACAGACAGACATACATTTGATTTTACTTGTACAGAAGATAAGAAAGGGTGGATATTACCGTGTCCAATTAGTCACTTGTTATAATAGGGGGTATTATCTGTTTATCAATTTTAAGATAATATTGCAACTCTTTGTCGTCTTGAACTATCTTAATCGTGGCCTCTCTCCCTTTCGTTAAGAAGAATCTCATCTCTGAACCCTCTTCTGTAAATTCTGACTCCATTTCAACAGCATTGCCATTTACATAGATCTCTATTTTTTGTGTGTCTAGTACAACAACGGTATCATCGCTGGGGCACCACGTTTTTAAAACTTTATTTTGTATGTCCGTAAATGCTTCTAATGGCTTTCCGTTCATTGTAAGAGTGTAGCGGAATTTTAGCCCTTTTATCGAATCGATATTGATGGCACATTCGTTTTCACCGATGTAGAATATATCAGTGCCTACTAAGCGAAACATCCAGTCTTTACGGTAGATTTCTTCACCGTCTAAGCGAATAACTCGTTTCCCTGATATTGATCCATGTTCCAGTTCTACCACATAGACCTGAAAGAAAAATAATTTCAATACTAGTTATTGCAGAAAAGTTTAGTTATCAGTAATGAGGACCTTCTCTGGTTTTCAGCTGGAAAGATTCTTCTTCTATCTTGTATTGCATATTTTTTGCATCTGTATTGACTACCAAAGGGTTGATGCAAGTTTTTAATAATGCTAATTAGTTAATTAAGATGCACAATTGTGGTTTAAAAATAGGGTTTGTTATTGACTAATCTTACTTGACAAACTTCTATTATTTATTTTCTATTATTGACAAACTATTATTTTTCATTAAGTAGCCTATCTAAAAGATTGACGGTTTCATAGAAGTAATTTCATTTTGTGATATTTTTTGGCGAAAAACAGTATAGGCAATATACCACAAAGTGGCACTAAAATCGAACTTTGGGTCAATTAACTCTCTTCCCTGGTATTGATCTGTGTTCCAGTTCAACCGCGCAGACCTGAAAAAAAATTTCAAGTTGATGCAGACGGCTGTTTATCATTAATTGGGACTAATAAGGCAATTCCTGATTTTGAACTGGGAAGGTCATTAGCGGTAAATGCCTGTACTATTCGCCAAAAAAATTATCAGAAGGTTATTTAACTTTATACTTGTTTTCTATTTCAATAATTGTATCAGAATTTCAGTTTCGGTTATGATTTCAAACTATCTAAAACTTTTTTCAGCTTTCTGTTAAACTATTTTTAGTCACAAAGTTTGATGTTTAAATAGATGCATTTTCCTGCTGCGATATGTTTTTCTGAAAAGTTATATAAATATTTATTTACGCATATAGAAAAGTTCTCGTTTTATGCCTAGGTTTCAGTGTGTTTTTTTAATAAGATGTAATACATGTCAATTTTGAAAATTTTTAAATAATAAATAGCTATCCAGTACTCTGAAATCAGTATATCTGCCTCTATTTAAAAAGTGTGCTTAAAATGCGGAATTTTATATTAGACTTACGAAGGTACAATATAAAATTTATGTGTTCCCAAAGAATACGACTTTTACGGGTTTTACACGACTTTTAATGCGATTTTCTGCTTCGTTTCTCCATTAGGAACTTAGTAACGGAACATTTTTTGGTGGAAAAAGGAGAGATTCTCCAACTCAGGGAACGATTTTCATTCTGGGAACTGGACACTGTTAGAACATAGGACAACTAGGAATACGACTTTAAGAGGTCTCAGATTAATTTTTAAATAATATAGATGTTGGAACAATGTGGACCTTCATTGTGTTGCGAGAGCAACACATTGGTTTTGTCGTTTTTTTTTTTTTTTTTTTTTTTTTTTTTTTTTTTTTTTTTTTTTTTTTTTTTTTTTGTACTTAGCACCGCGATTTCAGCTTATTCCTAGAAAGTGGTAAGGGTCAAACCTCTGCGATTTTTACGGAAAGTGTGGACCTTAGGCTGGATTGATGAATATGACTTCGCATTTTGGAAAGCTTCGTAGAAACTATCTAAAGCTTTCTGTTAAACTATTTTTAGTCACAAAGATTGATGTTTAAATAGATGCATTTTCCTGCTGCGATATGTTTTTCTGAAAAGTAATATAAATATTCAACACCAAGCAGTTCTCAAAATCGGATTTGAATAGAAGTGCTATTTAACTTTTCCCTGATGTTGATCCAAGTCCCCGTTCTGTCACGCAGACCTGAACAAAAAGCATCAAAGCACTTGTTGTCGTAAAAAAAGTTCGGTCCTCATTAGTTGGGACTTTAAGGACATTCTCGGATATTGAACAGGAAATTAATGGTATTCTGATTTAGCCTTAATACCTTCTAAGTGTCAAACAGCTGTAATCATTTGTACCAAAAAATCCAATAAATTTTTTAGAATAGTGTTGGATTATTTTGAACGTGATGTTAAAATTTTAATTCAGTTTTTACTCTGACTTTATGTATTTAAGTTATTCAAATCTAAAAGTTTGATACAAACACAATAAATATTAAGTAAAGAAAAAATAAGGAAAACCTAAAAAATCAGAATTTTGGATTTTGAGATGGAGTTTTTTTCACTTTCTAGAAATTAAACATAAACTTCTCTAAATATATGTTGATATTTAATGTTTTAAAATCTACACCCAAATCAAGGGCTTTTCACTAGCACAAAACATGGCAAACTGTAAAATAGAAATTTTCTGAAGGAATTTGATTTTGTTAAAACTAAGTCAAGCTCCAATATTGGAAGTGTCTATCTGTGAAATTGCTTTATTTTTTTCAAAATAAATAAGTAACCTCTAGGAGACCAGGCAAATTTTTTTTCAGACAGAAACTTTCCTATTCATTTACGCATATAGGAAAGCTCTCGTTTTATGGCTAGGTTTCAGTGTGTTTCTTGAATAAGATTTAATACATGTCAATGTTGAAAATTTGTAAATAATAAATAGGCATCCAGTACTCTAAAATCAGTATATCTGCCTTTATTTCAAAAGTGTGCTTAAAATGCGGAATTTTATATTGGATTATCGAAGGTATAATATAAATTTTATCTGTTCCCAAAGTATGCGACTTACGGATTTTATACGACTTTTTAATGCGATTTTCTGCTTCGTTTCTCCACTAGGAACTTAGTAATGGAACGTTTTTTGGTTGAAAAAGGAGATTCCCAAACTCAGGGAACGATTTTCAATCTGGAAACAGGACACTGTTAGAAAACAGGACAACTAGGAATACGACTTTAAGAGGTCTCAGGTTGATTTTTAAATAATATAGACGTTGGAACAATATGGTCTCAATGAGGTCTCATGTCAATTTTTGAATAATGTAGATATTGGAACAATGTGGTCTCAATGGGGTCTCTGGTTAATTTTTAAATAGTCTCAATGGGGTCTCTGGTTAATTTTTAAATAATATAGACGTTGGAACAATATGGTCTCGATGAGGTCTCATGTCAATTCTTGAATAATGTAGATATTGGAACAATGTGGTCTCAATGGGGTCTCTGGTTAATTTTTAAATAGTCTCAATGGGGTCTCTGGTTAATTTTTAATAATATAGATGTTGGAACAATATGGTCTCAATGAGGTCTCAGGATGTTGGAACAATATGGTCTCAATGAGGTTTCAGGTTAATTTTTAAATAATGTAGATGTTGCAACAGTGTGGTCTCAATGGGGTCTGGTAAATTTTTAAATAATGTAGATGTTGGAACTATGTGATCTCAATGGGGTCTCTGATTAATATAGATGTTGGAAAAATATGGTCTCAATGAGGTCTCAGGTTAATTTTTAAATATTATAGATGTTGGAACAAAATGGTCTCGATGGGGTCTCAGGTTAATTTTTATGTGGACCTTCATTTTGCTCTATGATGCAAAACGACGGGTAACGGTTGTCTATTGAGCTGCAATCACACTCGGGCATAATTTGATTTTCCTGATCTACATTAAATTGCTGATCCTCACTTTATGAAAACGGGTCCTACCGTTTCGAATTCGATTTCTGGGGGGATTCAAAGTGCGGTAAGTCTACCCCCAATTCAAGGCACGCCTGAAGAAACACTTCTTGACAGACCAGCATTGAAAAAAAAAGAGTGTTTGTCATAGTGATTGGAAGTTATGAGACTACAGCATTTTTTGTTCCTTCTTTCAGTGTTCTTTTTTCTCTTTTTTTTTTAAAGTAGTATAGATCAAGTTGATTTGAAATAAGAAATCACTTTGACTGTCTTTACATGCCCATTTGGATGTTCCTGCATTTTTTTCTTTGGTAGTGTGTGATTTATAGTAATTTTGTTTAATAAATTATTTGTGAACTTGTGAACTTGAACTTAGCAATCGGCTTTTGGAAATTACCTTAGAAATCATATTCTCATATTAAGATTCATACCAAGATTTTATATTCTGAAATTCTTTTGATATGTAGATTACTGAGGTTCTCTGGAACATCACATTTGGTGATTAAAAATCTAAAGTCAAGCTGGCCTACCGTGTCAAAACTAACGAGGTAAATCTTGAAAACAACCGAGTCTATGGCCAGAGAGGAAAAACAATCAGACTAGTGTTTGCCTGTATACTACAAGACATCTTCAGCAGCAGCAAAATTTCAGACCTTCTTTGACAGAAGGTGTCACTTAGGTCTCCATCCAATGGGTTTTAAATGCAATAGGCTAGACATTGAAGGTAATCAGGGAGGGATGAGTAACAGTACTACCACCATCGCTTCGATAAGCCATTATTAGCTTCGTGTTGCACTAATAATAATTTATTTTTAACCCCCCTAAAATACGAGACAAGTTGAGTAACTAAAAGATAATGAAAGAAAGATAACACAGCTACACGTGAGATAAAACATATAGAACACAACCATAACTCAACCAACAAAAGAATCTCTAAAAGGTAACAACTATAAAACGAAAACAGGCGAAAACTAACGGATAAATAAATATAATATGGATGAATAACGAATAATAGTTCAGCTTACACTGAGTTTTAATAATACAGTGGACTCTATCTTCTCATCTGCTCCTATATCTGGTATAAACTGAATGAATAGTTAAATTCGACTAGTTTGTTCAAAGAGAGCAAATTTGAGTGCTGTTTTAGGGATAACTGTACATACCTACTGAAATATTACTACTTAGACAAATTTTTGAAATCTTTTGATGATTAAGGTAACCTTAACTTAATTGTCCCACCAACTTGTATAGTTTTTCAAAACAGGGGCGGATCTAAAGCGAAATCTTGGGGAAAGCCAAAAGTGACAAGGGTGCCAATGAGCAAAATCTTGGGGGGGATGTGACAATGGTGCCAATTAACTGAGCAGATTGACACATTTATTCTAAAACAAGAGTAAAAAAGGAAAGAAAAAACAGGACAAGAGAGTGCCAGAAAAATCCTGGGGGACCCGGGGCTCCCCTGGATCTGCCACTATTTCAGTATAAAAAAAAGTAAAGGATACGGCATTAGACTTTACAGTCCCTACCGGCGGTGCTGATCTCCGTTTCTTGGCCCTTCGGCCAGGAAGTGCAATGGGGGGCTGGGGGCCAACCATCCTGTGTTTTCGCACACCTGTTACCTATTCCAGATTTCTCCAGGTACCCATTTAGGGCTGGGTCGACTCTGGATAAGCTTACAGAGTCACGCCACTGACCCTCGTCCCAAACTAAACAATTGGGTACACTGGGATTCGAACCCGCGTCCTCTCAGACGAAGGATCCTGAATCCAGCGCACCAATCCACTTGGCCAGTTTTGGCTGATCTAATAAGTTGTCCTGTAATTTGGTTTAGTGTGGTCTGGTTGAATTGATTGTTATGTAACTAGTGTTGTAACTGGTAAAATTGGTCACTGTAAAATTGGGTATTTTAGTAACGGACCACGGCAAAATTCATATTGTACCTATTTTAAGTAATTTACGTATTTTATGGAAATTATATATTTTACCCATTTTACTGGTGGTTTACGTATTTTATCAGTATCTTACATATTTTACTGACATGTATTACGACGCTTTGCAATTTTCACAGCACTAAAGCGCACAGAGGCTGTCAGAAAAAAGATTGAGTGTGATTTTGTTTTGTGTAGAGCTGTGTAAACTGTGTTAACCCTTTGACAAATACCCAGGCCACATTTTCCTACAGAACTAACTGGAGAGAAGGAAACATGTTAAGAAAACAATTTTTACTTCTTAATATGCAGAATAGGCATAGTTAACATGCAGTTGCACGCAGCACTCAGCCTCTTTATTGAAACGCATAGTTGTACGCAACCTCTCTATTGAAACGCATAGTTGCACGCAGCCTCTCTATTGAAAGCTGTAAATTGAAAGCCGTAATTGAAAGCTGTTTGCCATGCAATTTTGAAAATTAGTCTGGGAATCATTCTGCTTCAGTTATGATTAAATAAAAAACAACAAGTTTTTTTTAACTGAAAGTAAGGAGCGACATTAAAACTTAAAACGAACAGAAATTACTTCGTATATGAAAGGGGCTGCTTCCTCCTCAACGCCCCGCTCTTTACGCTAAAGTTTGACACTTTCTCTCAACCCTACTTTTTAAAACAGTAAAAAATAGAGATAAATAAAGCTAGAATGAGCCCTCTTGCAACATTCTAGGACCACTGGGTCGATACGATTACCCCTGGAGAAAAAAAAACACAAAGAAACAAACAAACAAATAAACATGCATTCGTGATCTGCCTTCTGGCAAAAAACACAAAATTCCACATTTTTGTAGATAGGAGCTTGAAACTTCTACAGTATGGTTCTCTGATATGCTAAATCTGATGGTGTGATTTTCGCTAAGATTCTATGACTTTTGGGGGATGTTTCCCCCTACTATCTAAAATAAAGCGAATTTTCTCAGGCTCATAACTTTTGATGGGGAAGATTAAACTTCATTAAACTAATATATTTAAAATCAGCGTTAAAATGCGATTCTTTTAATGTAGCTATTGCTATCAAAATTCCATTTTTTAGAGTTTTGGTTACTATTGAGTCGGGTCGCTCTTTACTACAGTTCGTTACCACGAACTGTTTGAAAGTGGGTGTTTCGTGTGGTGGTAATAAATGTGTTATGTATTTTATCGGTATCCTATATATTTTACTGACATATATTACGATGCTTTGCAATTTTCAGAGCACTACAGCACAAAGAGGTTGTCAGAAAAAAGATTGAATAGCTGTGTTCCCTGGTTAAAAAGGTGGCCTATCTGACTTAGGTTTCTTGCTATCAAAACGATAAAGTGTGTTATAATACTGGTAAACACAATTTTAAAATGGTGAAATATCAGTCAAAATGAAATTATATTAGTTCTGTGAACTGTTATAGACAGAAAGGGCTCAAAGCAGGATTGACATATGACCAAAGCAAAAAAAAAAATTAAATAGCCGAGAAGAATGAGGGTAATGTCAGCCAGCGGACAGAAAAAAAAAGCAAAAATGACAGAAGTAGATATTTTGTCAGGGGCTTCCGCCCTTCCGTCTTCAGTGCTCAAAACAAAGAAGGAAAACTAACCTTTTGAATTAGCTCCAACTGAGCAAAAGAAAGAGTGAATCAAACAAACCAAAAAACCGAGGCAGAATAAATGAAAGACTATTCACCAATTAGATTAGGCAAGAATTATCCGCTTAGTGATAGATTTAGCTTGTCTACTGACCTAATTTTCATTAAAAATGGGGACAGATAATCTTAATTTAAACTAAAGGACAACTATTTGAATCCTTTAATATTAAGCTATTGTAAATTGGGTCTAGGAATATCTAAGTTAATGTAATAAGTTAATATTAAGTTATTGTAATAAGTAGGGTTTATAGGAATATCGCCAGTTTCTATCTCTATTTGAAGCAAGACCTCTTATTATAGATTTTTTTTTTAATTTAAGTTGCCTCCTAAAACAATGTGAGAAGCCATTTGCTTCACGTGTTAAAATTGCCTCATAGAAAAAGAACTACATGATCGGGATTTTCAGCAGCGAAATAAATATCATCCTTTTTATTTTAAATTTCACACCTCGGAGAATTCTTCTATTCATGCCGTCTTTTCCCCGCGAGCCGGCGTTTACCCTCCATCCCTGGAAAATACCTCCACGGAATATTTCCCCCGCGGAAAACTATCCCCTATTTTACCCTTGGATAATTCCAGAATTTTCATTAGAAGAGAACTTAAAATTTCTATTCTCCTATTTAAGTCAGGGACAATCACATTGCATTACCTATAGTAAAAGTAAAGAAGATCCATCGGGTTTCGATCTATTCATATTATTTAATTTATTTTTTCCGAGAGGCACTTCATGTAGAAGGGGTGTTCGAATAAACTTTGGAGGGGGCTCAGTAAATCGGAAACCGAAAGTTCCAGTGCTCTTTCTAAGATTTAGTGACCTTTTCTCTGCTTTTCAATGAATTACTATCGAAGGAGTTGTTGCTGACTACAATGTCTAAAAGAAATTCTTATTCTAGTTTAACCCCCATGCACTTTAGCGGTTGTTTTGAAGGAATTTTGAGATAAATACAGAATTAGCTCCAAGGGAGATGATTGGAGGGTGGAGGTAGAAGTCAATCTATAATCCTCAGGGCCGTATCCAAGACTTTGGTTTAGAGGTGGTGGGTGGGGGGGGGCTTCGAAACAGGCACGGTAACCTGAATCAAATTCTAAGTCTATGAAATGGAAGTGACTATTACAATGAAAGTGACTGAATGTTCCGCTCTTGCGATCCAGTGCTTAGTCAATCAAAGGGTTTCAAACCTATTATTTAATTGTATTCCGTACTTTTATAAATAAATGAATAATTAAACATGTATATGATATGAGGAATGTGCCTGAATGCGGCTATTTAAATATGTAAGGCTGTTAGGGTAATATTTCTTAGGTTTAAATATAGAAAAAGATGACTATTATGATTTTTCGTCCAGATAATGTTAAAGTTTTTTTGTTTTTTTTCACAAAATAGATATCGGAAATCAGGCTCTGTCCAATTGCTGAGGTATTACCTTAGGCACAAGACTACCAAAGGGATAAACTATATAGTTAATTAAATTGATGAAACTCTAGATGAAGAGGCATTCCCTTTTTAACGCGGGAAAAATCGGAATCATTAAAAATTTCATTAAAAGCAGTAAGTTGTTTAAAAAGTAAGTGATGCTGTTTTTTCTGTACTGGGCCAGAGGCGGTCTTGAGGGATGGACAAAGGGGGAACTTTCCTTGGGCGCAGAAATTTTTGGGGTGCAAAATTTCAAATGGATAATCTAACGTTTATTGTCATTTTGCAGTTTTTAAAATTTTATTTTATCAAAATAAAGTAGGAACCGCAATCGATAAATGAAAATAATAAGTAAATTATTATTTAATTAATGGAATAAAAATAAAAAAAATCATCAAGTAATTATAATAAAGCAACTAACAATGACCAAACAACTTGAATAATAAATTATTAATCCAGTGAACAACTCTGGGGCAAAATGAAAATTTTGCCCCGGGCACAAGAGGTGCCAGAACCGCCACTTTACTGGGCATAAATTGGATGTCAGTGACTGGCTTCCACCACAATTAGCTCATATATATATGATTTTAGTATAGGTTCAAGGTTAATTGTTTAATTTTAGTGGACACTTGTTTGACTGGTGTTTCTCAGAACACCTTCAACACATTGACTCTTTGACTTCACGCTCTTTTTGAATGTGTTCTTTTTTATGGCACCTGGAACACTGAGGAACTATGGTACATTTCTCGTTATTAGTTATAAACAAACAGACAAAGTAATATTTTATATTATTTAGTTTTATTATTATTTTATTATCATTTAGGTGAATTAAGTCGATTGTAGAAATGTTTTACACAGCATGCCTGGTGTTTATTTATTGATTAAAAAAAGTGCAAAGGCCTGCGAAAAAAAATAGGCCAAATAATTTTAAGAATTTTTTACAACCTTATCTGGAAGAGGAACATTCCAACGAGCAATGTAACTGTCACCTTTTCCCATTTTCAAGAACTGATTATTTACCATGGTCTCTTTTAATTTGTATATTAGCCGTTTCCATAGTAACTGTATTTTGTATCATCAGTAGATTGTTCTTTCATCTGTATTTAGGATTTAGCACTACTTAGGAGGTTTTCACGCTATTGGCTGGTTTCAAGAACAAATATGGGTTTAGGTTCCTTTTGTAAAGAAATTGTAGTGTCCCATCTATACTTGGCTTTGGGATTATCGGCTGACAAACCCAATTGTGAAATTTAATCTCAATAGTAAATTGTCGTTCCATGTAATTCATATCTTACATATGCTATTTCAAAGAGATATGGGTTCGTGACTTCATAATATATATATTGTGAATTCAACGACTCTGCTCAAACCATATCATGGTTTGATCATGTAATTAAACCATGGTTATCATGCAATCATATCATGGTTATCATGGTCATAATCATGTTGTGTGTACCAAAGAATGTAATTTTGGTTTATGGACTTCGTCAGATTCTGTGGACTTTCCCGGGTTCTAATCGGTTCTATGGACTTAACCGGGTTCTGTGGACTTAACTGTTCTACAGTTTACTATTCGAGAATACAGTTTTAAAAACTAATTTTATGACTTATTTGTTCCACCGATTATTATGGATCTTGTTTCAACATTTAAATAAAAAACAAGTAATTTCCAAATGAAGGAAAGAAGTGACATTAAAACTTAAAATGAAAAGAAATTATTCCTGATATGATTGGGGCCACTCTCTCCTGAAGCTTTATCTTAAAATCTCCACTAAAAAAGTTGGCTGAAAGAGCAGGGGGATGAGAAGGTGGCAGCCCCATCATATACAGGATGATTTCTGTTTTTTCCAAATTTTAATATCGCTCCTTACTTTCATTTGACAAAAAGTCGTTTTTTACTTAATTTATGATAATTTTTCAAATCATGCCCTGAAAATACAAGATATAATGGGGGATACCATCCCAATAAATCCCCTACTGCCTGCTGTAAAGTTTGAGCAGTTGCAGATTGATCCTGTGTTAAAGCAAACGATGATTCACATCATTCTGTGTTAGAATATGTTATAATTTTCACTTTGTATGGTATATTTATTCCTTACAATTTTTTCTTTTTTTTCATGTGAACCAAACGTTAATCTTACTGAATATATTATATAGATTGGTTGTTTAAGTTGAAGTAGTTTAAAACATTTATACGTATAAAAAACAAGTTTAAGAAAACATCCAAAAATATATAATATATTTAAATGTTAAATAATATATTTATATATTTAAAATATATAATATATTTAAACGGAAAGACAAATGTATCAGTGCTGTTTAGAGCTAATTCGTCGTCATTTTTGCATGGATATACGTTGAATTTACCCTTCTCCCCCAAAGCACGACTTTCTCCCGCGTATTCTGTTTCTAATAACCTATTCTTGTAATAGCTTGTTGGGAAATTTCTCATAGACTATCAAGCTCAAGGAAACAGTTATATTAAGTTAAAGTCCTATCTTTCTCGTTACTTCTATCCTTGTCACTCTGTCTCATCCTCTTCTCTCATAAAAACAGACTGTTCGCATCTTTTCTTTCAGGCATGCTTTATGAGAGGATTGAATCCAGTGAACATGCGCACTGAAGATATGGTTGAATGGCTGGCACAATGGTCTCATGTAGCTAGCAATGTTGATGAAAGTTCATACTCGCTTTTGCTACATTGTCCTGTCCTTCTTGGTTACAATCAACCCACTAATTGGGTTTTGATACACTAAGTTAAGATAAGTCGGTCACTTGCCTTACAAAATGCCATTTGACTTACCATTTGAAAAGGCCATTATAAAAAGCCAGAAAATCTCGGTCGTCGATAATCTAAATACATTCGCTGCCCAAAGAAGTTTTGATTAAATGCATAATATATGGTTCTCCCAACTGTTCAGTCGATTGGAAAAACATTTAAAAATAAATAATTATGCTATGAATCCTTACTTGAAACACCGCATGTGCAACTTAGTATCATTGTGCTATCATTGCAAATTGCATGGTGTTCTAGAGCCAATTCGAGTTGCTCTTAGTAACTCTCACCCATAGCACCGAACCTTAAAACTAACTTGAAGTTATTTTTTAAGTTATGAGTTAGAAATTAGAACTAAATTTTAATTAATAGTCAAAACCTTTCGAACTAAGAAAGTTGCATAATCATATTAACGCTAACTAGCTCACTTGGTCGAAGTAGGTGACTTATCCACAGAGAATATACAAAGAGACTATTCATACCTCAAGAAGAACAAGAAGAATTAAAAAGAGGCCTTTTTAATAATAGTAGAAACGAATAAAATTGCTGAAACAGATTATTTGAATAAAATGCCTCGAAGAAAGTTAGAAATACTTATAACATGCGTGTTATATTATGTATTTCGAGCCTCGTCATAATATTTTTTTGTCTGTTTTCAACACAGCAATTTTTTTCTTTACTATTGAAATTGATAGCAAATCAAGATTTTAATTTTAACTATTAAATGTTCAAGCCGACTCGTAGGAGAGTACGTACTTACTAATGCTTGCATTTCAATTGGATACTGTTACTCAAGATTAGATGAGAGATCTAATCAAAGTAGGTTAGTAGATAGATCAAAGTAGTTGGTCTAACCAGAATATAGATCAGTAAAAAAAAAAAGCGTGATTAACCGTACGTTTAACTTTAAAAATAGTAGCTCAGAATCATTTTTTGCTAAAAATTCGACGCGATTTTGTCTGCCCGATTTTTATTATTTGGCCTGTACTGATTTATTAAAAGTGCAGAGATTGGACGAATATTTCGGCGTTGGATGCTCTTGTGACGGTTGCTCCTTTTCTTTTAATCTTACATATCATGTTAAAAGTGGATGGCTTTTTAGTAATGTTTCGAACTGGTTTTTTGTTTAGTGACTGCCTTTTCTTAGTATTAATGCACTAGTTATGCTTATGTATTTAACTTCTAAAATTTCGTTTTACGTTTTTTGAAGAATAAAATATTCTACGAAAATACGGAACTTGTACTGGAGAAAATGAGTTAGCGTGTTGTACTTGACATACTTATGGCCAGGCACTGGTCATAAATCACACTGGAATGGGAGTCAGTGTGAAATCTCCTGGTGTAATCTTCTTAGCTGCCAAAAGCAGGATCACTTACCGACATCTCAAACTGGAGACCCATATCGATTTTGCCAGTTTTGTCAAACATTTATGAAAAAGCAATGCACAAAAGACTTTATGAGTATTTATTGAAATGTGGATTTTTGTCCGAGACGCAATTTGGTTTCAGGGCAGCTCATTCAACTGTGCATGCTCTGGAGGACCTGATGGATACCGTAAATAGTGAACTAGATAAAAGGAATTTTTGTATATCGATTTTTATAGATTTTAAAAAAGCTTTTGATACAGTAGATTTTAGCATTTTATTGAAAAGATTAAGTTGCCTAGGAATAAAGGATGAATGTTTTAAATGGTTTGAATCTTATTTGAATGGAAGGTTTTTAAGAGTGATATTAGATTGTTCGATTTCTAAATGTTATCCAATTACTTGTGGAGTTCCCCAGGGTTCAGTCTTGGGTCCGCTATTATACCTTATATATTGTGATAGTATGCGGTTTTACATACCACGAGCCAAAATTACTTCATTTGCAGACGATACTGCACTTACAGTTACAGGAAAGACTCTCAATGAACTTACTGATAATGCTAATGAAGCATTAAAAGGACTGCATACATTCGTCTCTCTAAGTCGGCTTGCAATAAATACAACCAAAACAAACTTTATGACATTCATTCGAATAGGAACAGCGCCTACCACTTCTCCAGGAGCTATTATATATAATGGAACTACTCTAGCAGAAGTTCAAGAAACTCGACATCTGGGATTTATAGTGGACAATAAACTCAGCTGGAAAAAACATAGTGATGCGATTTCATGTAAAGTTTCAAGAGGTGTTGGGATGCTGCGTAAACTTAAATATTTTTTTTCAACTAAAGTAATGCTTTCATTGTACCATTCGTTAGTATTGTCTTATATTAATTATGGATGTATGATATGGGCAAGTGATTTTTACACAAATTATAAAAGAGTACAGGTACAGCAAAATAAAGCTGTTCGTATTATTGGAAATTATGACCGAGGAACTGATAGTACGTTAAGTATATTTAAAAAGTTGAATTTACTAAATGTAGGTCAAATTAGAGATATGCAGATAGGCATTTTTGTTTTTCAATGCTTGAATAATTTAGGACCTGAAGTTTTTAGAAGTTATTTTAAACATAATTCGTTTTACCATCAGTATTTTACCCGACATGGAAATGATCTGATTAATGAGGTAAGGAATACAACGGGATCGGGGCATGTGACAAGACACATAGGCACGACAATTTGGAATGCATTCCCAGAGTATATAAGGGAGTCAGAGAGTCTCCCACAGCTTAAGCACCGGTTAAAAATGCATTTTTTGAATGATAAATGATCAGGATGGTGAAGAGAAGCGTATTGAATGAGAGTAGGCTATCCAGAATTTTTCAAATCTGAGTAATTATTTGGAGTGGTGTATGTATACTTGTATGTGTATGTGGATGTGTATGTATATGTATATGTGTATGTATTTATGTATGTATGTATATGTATATATGCTAAAATCACCAATAACAAATCATCGAGCAATATATGTATATTTGTATGTGTATGTGTGTGTGTATGTATATGTGTATGTATATGTATTTATGTATGTATATGTATATATATTTATTAAATGTGTATGTGTGTGTGTGTATGTGTGTATATGTTTATATATACACTTTTTTTCTTCTTTTTTTTCTTTTTCTTCTTCTTCTTTTTTTGTGTATTTAATGAGGTAGTATTATTGATGATTAAAGTAATCGCTATTACAGGCCAGAACGGCCTTTTTGTGACTAATTGATATGTATATGATATAAAGGTTTTAAATAAAAATTTACCTACCTACCTACCTACCTACCTACCTACCTTAGTAAGATTGTGCAAAAGCACCTTTTTAAAAGTATTTTAGAAATGTGGGTCTCAGAATTAGGGGGCGTGGAGTTGAAAAATTACCACTGACAGCTCCAACTCTTAAAATATTATACTGTTATTCTTGTTCTTCATAAAGCAGACTTTTTTTTTAAGGTGTGGGGCTCACTGCTCAATTTCAGGTTTCAAACTTGGACTCCGTATTTCAAGTATAAATTTTTAACAACTAGATTTTTATGTAGAGTCGGGTAAAATTCTAGTTGATTGACTTCTTGCTATCTCAGAAAGGGGTTTGGTTAGGAAAATGAAACTTTCAGGGATGGGTGTACAGGCTAAAGTATGTCCCGGGGAGGTGTTTTGAAGTATCTACCTCCACTCCTTCTCCCTCTAGAGGGTCCTGACCTTTGATGACCTTCAAAAATATGTGTTATAAAAGTGAAATCTCGCAAAATAGATCTTCTGCTTGAATGAAGTACAACAAAATTGTTTTCAGCTTCACAACTTTTCTCAATCCCAATTTATAAGGTTTTAAAGATATGCAAATACATTTCCTAAATTTTGAAAAAAAAACAAAAAAAAACACTGATGTGGTTCAGAATTCTACTCAAATAACAGGAACTGCATTTTTAGAACTAAAGGCAGAGAAAAAGCAACTGGTAACTGAAAATTACTGGTAAATTTCAATAGGTATAGACCGGTTATGTAGGCGAATTTCTGGGCTCTCTAGAGGGAGAAGGAGTGGAGGTGGTTACTTCAAAATACCTTCCCGGGATATACTTTAGCCTGTACACCCATCCCTGAAAGTTTCATTTTCCTAACCTAACCCCCTTATGAGATAGCAAGAAGTCACTCAACTAGAATTTTACCCTAGATTTGCAATCTCATCAATCAAACTTTTCTGTTGTCATTGATTCTGACTTTAACAAGTTATATCCCTGGCTCCAGCTCAGAACTTTCTAAAGATTCTGACTTAATTAGTAATAAGTTCGTACTGACTCCAACTCCTCAAGTATGCAGTTATATCGTAAATTCTAAACCACATTGTTCCTTTTTTTTCATTTCCAACTTTCAACTCGACGCGCAAAGCCACTTTCCAAAGCTTTCTCAAAATTATTCCACGTAAGATGTAGTTGAATATGCTCGCTTGTTAATATTATCTTACTCGAGACAGCTCTCCTGCAGGCCAAAATTTTTGTCTTTATGTCAAATTTGATCCAGTCACAATTTGTCAAAGGCACCCAAACGTAAATATTTTTAGGAGATCTTTGAGAATGCTGGTGAAAAAATTCCACAGAAGGGACATGTTAGAAAATTTTGATCAATTTTGACCAGAATGGAGAAACCCGTCCAATTAGAGTTAAACGTACCTGATTATTTTTGGGAAATCCACCATATTACTAGTCGGTGTATCCGTCGAAGGTAAGCCAAGAGATTGTGCTGGAACCTAATAAGGGAAATTTGGCAGAATTCGACTCATGTGTAAGAACATATCCAGGATTTTTTTTTTTTGGGGGGGGGGGGTTAAAAAACTAAAAAAAAACGCATCAAAATGTGTTTATGTTCATTTTTGTTACGTTTTTAAGAGTCAGGCAAACATTTCGGGGGGGGGGAGCCCCTAATCCTCCCGTGGATATGGCTTTGCACAGGCAGTATGCTGTGATCCCGTTCATAGAATTTGTCCGAATTAGGTTCAAGGTATCTTCTAGAGCTTGGCGAAGGTATGTACCAGAACATAGTTAGTTCTATAGCACAATGGCTATAGGACTCTTCCTGACAAGGGAGATGGAAGTTCAAGTCGCTCTATCGTCTATAGTAATGATGTGGATACTAGCCGTCAACTTATGGGCCATTTTGTATCCAGATATGCTATATATTTTTTTAGTTATTGCACCGCATTGGCTATGGAACTGTCCTCTGGAGAAGGATCGAAGTTCAATTCAATCTGTAATAACCATATTAGTCTTAAAAGCAGCACATGTTTGCCCTATAGTGGTGCAATGGATCTTACTTCAGCTTTTGTCCTGTATTGGTGCAGTGGATCTGACCTCAGTTTTTGTCCCGTAGTCTTGCTGTGAGTCTGACCTCACCTTGGTAATACAGGACCCAGAGATCAAGCCTAGCTGTAGCAGTACACAGCAGGGTCTGGAATTTGATTCCAGTAATGAGATTACGCGAAAGTGTCTCCATATTAATCAAAGTAAGAAGCATAAGAAAGAATTTCCTTGAGGGATCCAGCCAGAATTCCTTTAAGGGCTTAATCTATCTAAATTTTACTTGTAGGAATTTCACGAAACTTGTATCCGAGAATTTATAAAAAGTTGCACCAAAAACCCTGACGAGGATAGACCGGGTATGAGAAGTGGGAGCTGTTCCGGTGCTGTAAGAGGGTCTACGGTCTCTATTCCGTCCCCAGTTCCTTCTCCCTCCCTATCCCTGACAGTGAAGTCCTTGCTGCGTGACCTCATAGTGGTATTACGGTGGGCCTTTTAACAGTTTTTTTTTTTTTTAAACCAGAACTTTGATTGCTAGCAGCGCTGGTGCCCCTCAAAGAAACTATATTCATTTGCGCTGGATACTGATTAATGGATATATTCTCCTGAGTTTGGTCTGTTTTGACGGGCTTTTTTGGCTCAAAAACCTATTACTAGCTAAATTGTCTATTATGGGAAGCCTCCCCATAGTAGGGATAATATTTGTAGCCATGAATATATAATGAGTCAGAGGTAATAGGCTGGAGATGGTCTTTGCAGGATTCCGACTCTTGTTGATAGAAGAGCATCGCCAAGTGTGGAAAACATGTTGTGACCCAAATGGGCCAAGGATTACACAAAGTTTAGGTCCAAAGGAGTTCTTGCTGTTGGACTCTAAGCCGGCTTAAATGCTTCGTGTAAACGTGAAAATATTTGTTAATCCCCATCGTGCACTGGTTCCGGGACCACTGCTTTTCCTGATGTCATACTAATATCAATGATTTAAAGGACATGAAAATTGCATCTTGAAATCTTAAAACGTTAAAAAATGACTTTCTCGACTGACAACTTTGGATTCTCCAGACTGGACTTATTATGGGTTTCAGAAACACATGTTCCAGGAGTAGGAAACATAAACTTAGGCTATATAGAATTTGTTTAGTTTGGCAGAAAGGATGGCTCATTTTTTTGCTAGAAAATGTAGGATATTAGTCATAGTAGTATAAGCCCATGAAGAACCGATTAATGGAGATAGTAGTATTCAAATGGATTTTGCTTGCAACTACAGGAATAAATAGATATTTTCAAAGGTAGAAATATGGTATTTTTATTAGGCTTTAATACCCAGGTCGGTAGAGAATAGGGATATATGGTAACTTGGTCTAGGTTAATTTGGCATAGGAAAAGCAAACAGTAATGGCATAGATTGCTGCAATTTGTAGACATAAGAATTTAGTGTCTGCTACCAAGACAGAGTATGGTCATAAAATGGCCCAAAATTAACATGGTGTTTGCTTCACATAATGGTAAGATAGCTAACCTTATTGAGCGCCCAAGCTTACATTGTTCTAATATTGGCTCGCAGACGTCTCTTCCTATTCTTTGAACTTTTTTCAACTTTGGGAAAAACACCCTGGGCCTTGGCTATTCTACTTTCAAAATATTAATTTCATCCACCTTCATTGCAAAAAAACTAGTATCAAAGAAAATGGATCCGGTTCGGTCATGTCAGTCCCGTATCTTGGACTTGTGCTTTTTCTTCCCACCAAGTTTCATCCTGATTTCTCCGCTCTAAGCATTTTCCAAGATTTTCGATCCCTCCCCCACCCAACTCCCCTCTTCCTTCTATTGTATAGTTTAATAATGATTGGCTGATTGTGAGCCCCCAAAAGTCTGTTTATTCCTTGTCCTGTTACATCTGAATTGACAGCATAAAATGGAAGGTGATGAAATCTTTCTTTAATTTGAGAGAGAAAATTATTTAAAACAAAACTTCATAGGATAGAGAACAAGGAAAGTATTACAATCAGCAATCAATCTGTCCCTAGAGACCTGATGAGGTTTGTTTATCCATATAAATGTACCCTGTAATTTATTTTTTACTCAGTGGAATAAAAATTCATAATCAAACAGTTCGTGGTAACGAACTGTAGTAAGGAGCGACCCGGCTCAATAGTAGCCAAAACTCTAAAAAATGGAATTTTGATACCAATAGCTACATCAAAAGAATCGCATTTTAATGCTGGTTTTAAATATATAAGTTTCATCAAGTTTAGTCTTACCCATCAAAAGTTACGAGCCTGAGAAAATTTGCGTTATTTTAGAAAATAGGAGGAAACGCCCCCTAAAAGTCATAGAATCTTAACGAAAATCACACCATCAGATTCAGCGTATCAGAGAACCCTACTGTAGAAGTTTCGAGCTCCTATCTACAAAAATGTGGAATTTTGCATTTTTTGCCAGAAGGCAGATCACGGATGCGTGTTTATTTTTTTTTTGTTTTTTTTTTGTTTTTTTTCCCCAGGGGTGATCGTATCGACCCAGTTGTCCTAGAATGTTGCAAGAGGGCTCATTCTAACGGAAATGAAAAGTTCTAGTGCCCTTTTTAAGTGACCAAAAAAATTGGAGGGCACCTAGGCCCCCTCCCACGCTAATTATTTTCCCAAAGTCAACGGATCAAAATTCTGAGATAGCCATTTTATTCAGCGTAGTCGAAAAACCTTATAACTATGTCTTTGGGGACGACTTACTCCCCCACAGTCCCCGTGGGAGGGGCAACAAGTTACAAACTTTGACCTGTGCTTACATATAGTAATGGTTATTGGGAAGTATACAGGCGTTTTCAGGAGGATTTTTTTGGTTTGGAGGAGGGGTTGAGAAGAGGGGGATATGCTGGGGGAACTTTCCTTCGAGAATTTGTAATGGGAGAAGAAAATTTCCATGAAGGGAGAGCAGGATTTACTAGCATTATTTAAAAAAAAAACAATTAAAAAATAAAAGTGAAAAAGCTTTTTCAGCTGGAAGTAAGGAACAGCAATAAAACTTAAAACAAACAGAAATTATTACCCATATGAGGGGCTCACCTCCTTCTAATACCTCGCTCTTTACGCTAAAGTATTTTCGGTAATTTCAACTACTTATTCTACGGCTTTTGTGATTCAGGGGGTCATTCTTAATGAATTGGGATAAAATTTAAGCTTTAGTGTAAAGAGCGAGGTACTGACGATGGGGCGAATCCCCTCATATATGTAATAAAAACATGAGAATACAAAAGTTCTTTACGTAAGCTAATTTATAAGTTACGTAAATCTTTTACCAATAAAAAGATTCGTAAAAAATTAAAAGTTCTAGTTGCCTTTTTAATTAACCAAAAAATCGGGGGGCAACTAGGCTTCGTCCCCCGCTCTTTTTTTCTCAAAATCATTCGATCAAAATTATGAGAAAGCCATTGAGCCAAAAAAAAAAAATATGCAAATTTCGTTTTGATTATTCCTCTGCGGAGAGCCAAAATCAAAACATGCATTGATTCAAAAACGTTCAGAAATTAAATAAAAAAACAAGTTTTTTCAACTGAAAGTAAGGAGTGACATCAAAACTTAAAACGCACAGAAATTACTTCGTATATGAAAGAGGCTGCTTCCTCATCAACGCCCCGCTCTTTACGCTAAAGTTTGACTCTTTCTCAATTCTTCTTTCTAAAACAGAAAAAAACTTTAGCGTAAAGAGCGGGGCGTTGATGAGGAAGCAGCCTCTTTCATATACGAAGTAATTTCTGTGCGTTTTAAGTTTTGATGTCACTCCTTACTTTCAGTTGAAAAAACTTGTTTTTTTTATTTAATACAACAAAAGAATCGAGCATCCATTATGAACTGTTTAACAAGAATACAATTAGGAAGAATTAAATTTTTGCTTTAAAACAAAAATCAACGCATGAAACGTCATATGAAGCACCAACGAGACGTTTAGCACAAGGCTAATACAGTGGAGGATTGAAGCCAAGTGAGTTCGGCTTGAAGGAATAGTTATATACACATCAGTGGTAGTAATTACAAAGAGTTCAGCATACAAACAACAAAATAGACGACTTTTAATTAAGGTCCAGCGAATCAGTCAATCATAGCTAATCTTAGGGATTTCGAGAGATTAAAACTTTCTTGGTATACAATTCAAACTGAAATATAGAAAAACTATACATCCTGCGCAGCTCGATACAGTTCGCATTTTGGTACATACACAATACATCCAGAGCAGTTCAGAAAAGAACAGAATCAAAGTTGAAAAACACTACAAAGAAAACTAACGATCAAAGGCAGGCAATTACTCTTGCCTTGTTCTCGCATTGGGCCTTCACAGTTGAAGGACAGACATCACTTAGTGGCGCTCTCGCACTTGAGAGAATCGACATAACTGATTGCTGTTACGAAATGACAGCTCTTGATTGTTTATAATTTAAGAAGTAATCTTTAATAATTAAAAACTATCGAAACAGTTTTTCTTATTCATGCTTGTCATAAGTTACCCGTGAACAATTAGAGCTTATTTTTGGATTTGATTTGATCAATATGGTTTGCCAGAACAGTTTGGGTCTTGATAATTTTGACGCCTTAGTTGCTTGTGACTTGACTTTTTTCTATTTCTTGTGTTAAGCAATCGCGGAAATTTTTCATGTCGTTAGTTACTTCTTCCTCTAAGGATAGCTCTCCAATAACTAACTCTCCAACCCATTTTGAAACTATAATATTCTTCTCCCCAATCCTACTAAGATGGATTTTTTGTCTACGAATATATTCATATTTGTTTTTAAAAATAGAATTTAAATAATTCTTATTGTTTATAGTGTAGCTTGCTTCTCCTATAGTCTTATTTTGAGTCTTACATCGAGTTGACTTCAAACGTAATGTAATAACTGAATCCTCGAACACCTGCAATTTCACCTTGTCGTTCCATGTTGCGTACGGCTTATCACATTTCAGTTCTTTGGACTTTAGCTTTAATTGGTTATCGACATATAATTTTATGTAAATCTTGCTTTTCGGAACTTTTGGTGTTTCCAAAGAAACACCGTAAAGACTGATTTGTATCAACATGTGCTTCCTTGCATTACTAAAATGTAGCGTTGTGATGTACATGATTGCCATCGGTTGTTCCAAAACTCAGTTAAGAAAATATGGAAGAATATTCCAATAGGATTTCACTTCTTACCGACAAATCTCTATTACCAAATAATTTATGGTCTTTTGATTTCTTTAGACTTTTATCCAGATTTGGTTTAGTCCCTAAGGACGTTTTTAAAATAAACACCCACTTCTAACATTCAAACAAATTTTTTTTATTGGGACAGCCCTAATGTACGGAGGGATGTCTTTGTGTAAACGGCCAAGTAGATCTTTATGAAAAATCGTGTGGCTCACGTGTGACTCAAACCTTTTGTTATTTTTGTGGCTTAAATTTTCGCAAAGGTAAAAAATCAGGTTGAATTTTAGCATTTTGACAAGAAAAATTAAACAAAAATTACAATAGGAGGTTTTAAAACCATTCGGGATTTGAAAAAGCTGGGCTATGTGCCGTTCTAAAAAAATATTTAAATGACCACGATAAAAATATTACACACATGAACAAGCATATGGATCTTTCTTAGTTGGAATAGTAAAAGACAAATTTCTTGTGAATCAGGCAACAAGGTCTGTCAAATATGGCACCACGCCCCAGAGAAGCACCTTATATTATTGGTGTTATAAAAGGTACTAAATTATCTTGTCAAAAGATATGTGTCTCCTATCATAATGCATGTGATGATTTAGTATTGTTGAAAATTGAATTTTATTTAATATTTTTGTTGTTATGGACTAGTTTTTTCTTTACTATAAAATCTATATAACAGAGGACTGAAGAAGTCTGATAACTCGCCTACTTTTTGATTTTGTTATATACATGACATCATACCTGAGAGAATCAACATTTCAAAAGTTTTTCACTTTATATTATATTTATATATTTTAATACTAGCTGTTGGGGTGGCGCTTCGCACCACCCCAACACCTAGTTGGTGGGGCGCTTCGCGCCCCCGAGCCCCCCCGCGCGCCTAAGTCGTTACGCGCCATTGTAGTTGTGTCCCTGTGTCCCACCTGTGAATAGAGATATATATATATATATATATATATATATATATATATATATATATATATATATATATATATATATATATTTATATATATATATATATATATATATATATATATATATATATATATATATATGTTTTTAACTACGTAAAACATGCGAATATACAACATTCTTCGCTGTCCCATTGTCTGTGCATATAAATAGATTGTCAGGTTTACTGACTCTTGAACATGCAACATATAATTGTCCATGGGAAAACAATCCGTATTCAGATCTATACCTCATTATTCTAATGATGTGTCCCTGTGTCCCGGTCGTCATTTATATTCCCTGTGTCCCGGTCGTCATTTCTGTCCCGGTATCCCAGTTTGTAATTTCTCTTTGAGTGTCCCGGTCGTCATTTATATTCCCTGTGTCCCGGTCGTCATTTGTGTCCCGGTATGTAATTTCATCAGTTGACAAACATGACGTCAGTCGACACACAAACATGACGTCACTCGACACACACACACACACAGACAAATTATTTTTATATATATATATATATATATAGATATATTTCAGTTAATATAGGCTAGAGTTTATTCTTTACTATAAACATTATCATGTTAAAAGATAAGTGCGCTATATCATCATGCATATGATGATTTAGTTTTTGTCGAAAATTGCATTTTATTTTTCTGTAACTATGGGCTAAAATTTACCAGAAAATAAAACAAAGGACTAAAGGGGTCTGATAATTCAGGGAGTTCTCAATTTTATTTTATACATGACAGCTATTTTAAAAGTGGTTTGTTTTATATTATCTAATCAAAACATGAATGTGTCGCATTATAATCTATTCAATAATTCAGTTTATGTCAAGAAGTTACGTTTTATTTTAATATTCCAGTTACTAAGCGCTGGAGTTCATTCTTTACTATAATTATTCTTTACTATGGAACATAATCTTCTCTTACTAGGTTGCTAGTTACTGCTGCAACCTGGATAAAAAAAAATTGATTTTATTCTAAATATTGTTTCTTGCCAATTACCAAAGGCACTAAACGTATCATTTTCATTCAAAACAAAATAAAAAAAATTGATTTTATTCTAAATATTGTTTCTTGCCAATTACCAAAGGCACTAAACGTATCATTTTCATTCAAAACGAGCCGTTAAACCCCTCTCTGATGTTTTAGTGTCCCTCTAGCTGTGGAGGAAATGACGGGAAAAAAGATGCTTCCCATGCAGATTTTACTAGGTTGAAACGACTCTCCTAGTTTTTCAAGCCAGTTAATTTTCCTCGTTGCCCAAGCCAAGGAACTGTTTTCTGTAGTGTTTTTTGGTCAAAGTAAGTCTAATGGGGAATCATTTTTAGGGGTTTCAGGTTAATATTTTGGTTACTATTGGCTGTGTTTGTCTTTTACTAGGATGCAGTTACTGCTGCAACCACGATCTGTTAGTTACAAAAGGTATTAGATGTATCAATTTGCTTTAAAATAAGTCCTTAAACAGCTTAGTGATCCACTGGCTGCATAGAAGGGAAAAAAAGAGATGTTTCCAATGTAAAAACAGGGATTCTCCTTGTTTTTCAAGTTAATGGATTTTCCTTTTTCCTTTCAAGTTAATGGAAGTCCTGTTTAGGTTTTTTACCAATGCGATTCTAACGGGATACTTTTAATTCGTCTTTCACTAGCCATGATAAAATACGTTTCTTTATTTTTTCCTATCGGAAAGCATTTAGTCTTATCTTTCAGTTTTCCTCTTTTTTACAAAAGATAGAGTCATTTTAATATAAAACAAGTGCCATAAACATGCCTGTTATATCCTAAATTTCGAATTAAAAAGCAGGTATTTGAGGTTAAATGTAGTCATAGTTTGCGCTTTTCAAATCTATTGCCCAACACCTAGGTGGTGGGGGCGCTTCGAGCCCCCCCCCAAGCCCCCCTGCGCGCGTAAGTCGTTACGCGCCATTGTAGTTGTGTCCCTGTGCACCACCTATGAATATAGATAGATTTATATATGTGTTTTGAACTACGTAAAACTTGCGAATATACAACATTCTTGGCTTTCCCATTGTCTGTGCATATACAAAGCCTTATGTACTAATAATGACGTCATATGCAAACGCTCTTTTTACAAACAAACAAACATGCATACACACAACTCGTTTTTATATAGATAGATAGATAGATAGATACAATACAAATTAACTGCGTAAAACTTGCGAATATACAACATTCTTCGCTGTCCAATTGTCGCTGCATATAAATAGATTGTCAGGTTTACCGACCCTCGAACATGCAACATACAATTGTCCATGGGAAAAACAATCAGTATTAAGATCTATACCACATTTTTCTAATGATTGACCTTGAGCTTTGTTGATGGTGATTGCAAATGCTAATCGAATTGGGAATTGCAATCTTTTAAATTGAAAAGGCAGATCCGTTGGAATCATGGGAATGCGAGGAATAAGAACAGCCTCACCCTCAAAAGGCCCTGTCAAGATTGTGGCCTCTATTACGTTTTCCATTGTTTTTTTTTTACGGCAAGTCGCGTGCCATTGCAAAGCTTTGGTTGGTTGATATTTCTTAACAGTATTATTGGTACGCCTATTTTTATTTGTAGCACGTGTGGTGGAAACCCTGAAAGATCCACGGAATTTGAAAATTCAGATGGATAATTAACCGCCTCATTTGGTTCCAAAACTGTGTCGACGGACTTGTAAAGGACTGCCTTGTCTCGAATCTTGGTCAAAACAATATTGTTGATTTCGTGGACGTCCATATTTTTGGGTGCAAGAATCGCTCTTTCACTTAGCCATTTATTATTTTTATAATTGTTTAGAATATTCGGAAATACTTTTTCAATCAATTCATTTTTGGACGTCACTAAATTACAGAATTCAGCAGGTAGTTGTATACGTCCTGAAATTGAGTCTACTGGGAGCTTTCCATTTCCAATTGCCAGCAATTGGTCTGAAAATGTTTGACCAGAGTCATCGTTTTGTAATCGGACATGCATATTTGTAGTTAATTTTAATGTTTTTACGTGTGCCTATAAATTAGAATTTTTCAGGCAAGCATTCATTTCGTCTGCAGGGGTTGATCTAGGTATTATAGGTAGTTTGCCTGAAATCTCCCGCAAGCAATATGAATGTGCTGCCAAAGGGTTTGGAATTCCCTCGCAAATCTTTCAAACATTGATCCAGAGCCTCGAGCGATTTTTTGTGTGCCATTGTGCACTCGTCCCAAATAATAAGTTTGCATTGCTGCAATACTTTACCCATCCCAGATGATTTGGAAATATTGCACGTGAGAGTTTCTGTAGAATGCGAATTCAGAGGCAATTTCAAAGCGGAATGAGCAGTTCTTCCACCAGGCAGCAACGTTGCGGCTATTCCGGATGACGCAATTGCCAACGCTATATCATATTTTGATCGAATTGATGCCAGAATCAGTTTTATCACAAACGTTTTACCAGTACCTCCTGGCGCATCCAAAAAGAAAATTTCTCCAACGTTGTTATCGACACAATGTATTATCGTATCATAAATGTCTTTTTGTTCCGACATTAACTTGGAAATTTTATTTTGTACATACGACAATAGATCAATCGTACTGTAACTTTGTTCACGATCTAATTCTACACATGTCGAAACAGCAGCGGTACGATTAGGTGAAGGCATTCCCGAATCCTGAAGAGGTTTGTTTGCCATACATACGCACAAATCTTCTATAATAACTAAAGTGTAGTTATAAATTTCTGATGTAAAATCAAAAGTCATATCTGACGTCTCTAAACGTTTTCGATGGAGTATATCTTCGGACATTTTTGATTTATATTTTTCCCATAACTCTGTAGGAGCTGATGGATAGCAAGTTGTTAGTATGATGCCAAACAATGCACGAATTTGACTTGGAGTTGACGTTTCGCACGCGTCATTGATGCAGTTATCCCAGTGTTGGTCATTCTCCAATGAATTCAGAGCTGGGCATGCACTATGGTAAGTGTCATGTATGGTACCGTTTACAGTTCTCAAATACTCAAAGGACGTCGGACCGGGTACATTCACCAAAAGCAGGCGTAGAAAGAAGCATTCATGTTGATTGGGGTGAACGGTGTAGAGTCTTCCTATCGTGGTATCTTTGAAGATGGTAGGTTGGCCGTCGACTGACTTACCCTATTTTCGACGTTCAAATACTTTATTTTTAATATTCCACGTGTAATACGAAGGCACTTCAGTATACAGCAGTTTTTTTGCAAAAGAATCATTTTTGCATAGCGAAAAGAAAGCAGTTAACTTTGTATTCGGTGGATTCATGGCTCTTTGTTGCACGTTGGATTCCGAAAAATAAACACGTTGACCATTCTGTAAATGTACCGCTAAGTGAACAACAGCTGGACTACGTTCATGTATCGGAAATGAAAGAATTCACCAAACAGCTTCATTACTGCTTATGTATCTTCCAGCCTGATATTGTACGATTTCGTCGATATCTTTGATTTCGGACTGCAAGCCAAAAACTGCCATGTCACTGCCTTTGTTGACGTATTTACATATGTATTTGATTGCCTTTACGGAATTACAGTATTCAACGTTTCTTTGTGCATTAAATGTTTTTGATAATAATAAGGAATATGGAACAACCCACTGGTTATCTACTTCGATGGATAACCTATCTACTTCGATCACATCATCAATTTCGTTAGAAGTAATTTTATTATGTAGCCAGATTAGTATATGTGCGTGTGGCAAACCTCGTTTTTGCCATTCCACTGAGTACATCCAGCATCGCACTGACCCAAACACTTCAAGTTTTACTATGTAGTTTATCAGTGATTTCAACTTTTGCCGGAGGACACGGGCCGTAATGTCATGTCTATGAACCGCCGATTGTCCTTGAAGTAAAAGCTGCTGTATCTCGTCCCAAGATTGATTACATGTAAATGTAATAAATAAATCTGGACGACCATAGAGACGAACATACGCAATAGCATCTTGAGCATATTCATGCATATGACGGGGACTGCCAGCATATGACGAAGGTAAAATCGTTAATCTTCCAACGTTTGCGGTATTACCGTCATTTACAACTGCATCTCGCAAATGAATGTATTGTTCAGAGCGGAGCTTGGTCTGATTCAGACGGATAAATAGCAAACGACGGGAAACAATTGACGGCATTTTAAAATATAATTGCCTTCATCCTGCCGAATCATTAGTCTATAGGAATAATAACGCATTGCACTGCATTTCTTATTCATTTCTTTGTTAGTGGCTGGATTTATCAATTTAATATTAAAGTGATAGCCGTCGGCTCCATCCCAAAAAATGATAACATCAAATCAATGGCTGTTTTGAACAGACGCACTAAATTATTATTTTGTGGAAAAGATGTTGCAATTGGGAAACGATTGTCCTTTCAACGTTGGAAGAAATTTCGCAACGTGCATTCAATTCAGAATTTTTATCACTGATGAAGTACAATTGTAAAAATTTATGATTCTCGCCTGAGAATGGTAGAAGGGACCCTGCTCTATGATAAATTTGCCCTTTTACTTTGAAAGTAGGCATAAATTGATCTGGATTTTTGATTTGGGCACCAAATGACGTCATTTGGAAATATGAGTTATATCTGTGCGTAGAAGGTTGTCTCAGTAATACCGAAGAAGAAGTTCTTAGCGGAGTACCCCAGGGGTCAATTCTCGGCCCCCTTCTGTTTAATCTCTACATCAACGACCTAGTTGAGGGCATCAAATCTGACATCCTTCTCTACGCGGACGACACAAAGCTCTATCGCGTCATCTCGTCATGTGAAGACATTCACCACCTGCAGGCGGATCTCCAACGAATCGATGACTGGATGAAAAAGTGGATCATGGAAATCAATACCCAGAAAAGTCATATCCTCACTCTGGGTCCACAAAACTTTTCGTCCTCATACTTTCTTGGTTCCGCTGCACTCACTCTTAGTAGAGAAGAAAGAGACCTAGGCATCTTAGTGGATTCTGAACTGAACTTCAGTAGCCACTATGAAGCTGTCGTCAAGAAGGCTTCCAAAGTTTCTGGTATGATCAGAAGAAACTTCTCGTGCGAGGACGACAAAATGCTTGCTACGCTCTATAAGTCCCTTGTCCGCCCGATTCTTGAGTATGGACATTGTTCTACAAGACCATACTACAACAAGGACATAGATGCTCTCGAAAATGTTCAGAGGAGGATAACTAAATTCTCTCCCAGGTTACGTTTCCTTCCCTACGAAGAGCGGCTTAGAAAGCTTGAAATCCCAACCCTCGCCTATAGATTCCATCGTGGTGATCTTATTGAAATGTACAAGCTCTGCAATGGAGCCTATGATGACGTACCAGCCCAGAGAATCGTGCAGTTCAATAAAAATCATCTCCGAGGACATCAGTACAAAGTGAGTATGGAACGTTTTTACAAGGACATGGGCCGATGGACTTTCGGCAACCGAGTTGTTCAGCATTGGAACAACTTACCAGAAAGAGTAATCTGCTCCACAAACCTACGGACATTCAAGAAGGAAGTTGATGAATATTATTCAAGTGACATTTTCTCCTTATGCAAATTTAGAAGAAATGCAAATTAAGATTTTTGTTTTGTAGAGGCTTAACGGCCTGCCATCAAATTTGCGAATATATTTATTTATTTATTTATTTTCTGATCTGTGATAAAAAACGCTTAGATTCGGACGTAGTTCCAGTAAGCAAAGTCTTCAATGACTCTGGTGGTGCAGCCAATAGAGGTAGTTTAACTTTTCCTGAGGCGCAACACATTCCCATTGTTACACCATTGAATTTCAAAGCCTTGCAATAGGGACAAATTATAAACATAGTCCCGATTTGAACACATCTACTCAAGCTATAATTATTGACTGGGCTGTACCTGAACGCCAGGCGATAATTTTCAGGTTGCTCTTGTGATTCCTCGGCACGCTTTCTTTTCTTACTTTCTCTATCAGCCGCAAGCCTGTTTTCTTGCTGTTCTTGTGATTCCTCGGCACGCCTTCTTTTTTCACTCTCTTTTAGCAGCAAGTCTGGTTTCGCGTTGCTCTGGTAGTTCCTCGACACGCCTTCGTTGACGTAAATTGCACATTCCTAATCTAGCATTATCTCTTGAAGCCGCAAGCCTATTTTCACGTTGCTCTTGTGATTCCTTGGACACGCCTTCTTTTTTTACTTTCTCTTTCAGCAGCAAGTCTGGTTTCGCGTTGCTCTGGTCGTTCCTCAACACGCCTTCGTTGACTTAAATTGCACATTCCTAATCTGGCCTTTTCTCTTTGAACCGCAAGCCTGGTTTTGCTTTTTGGTAACATTCTATAACATTGACAGTTTGAGAAATCTCCACGTGCCAAGCCTGCTAAAGCTCAACAATTTATAATAAACCTCAAAATTTTAAGTATCTTTTTTAAGGTTTTCAAATTACATTAATCTATTGTCAAAATATTTCGAAATATTTATGCAATTCCCAGTTTTTACATTTAAACCCTAAACACAAAAATACATTCAACTTATTTTTATATATATCTATATATATATAAATAAGTTGTCTGTCTGTTACGCCAGATTATATCTTCTATATATATAAAAGAAAACAAACTAGAATGTAAAAACTGGAAATTGCATAAATATTTCGAAATATTTTGACAATAGATTAAAGTAATTCGAAAAAAGAAAAATGGTAAAAAATTAAAAAAAAAACTAAAAAGAAAAAACAAAAAAAAAATTAAAAAAATTGAAAAAAGAAAAAACCCTAAAAAGAAAAAACGTAAAAAAATAAAAAAGGTAAAAAACTAAAAAGAAAAAAAACTAAAAAAGCTGAAAAACAAAAAAAAAAGAAAAAACTGGGAATTGCACCAATATTTCAATATATTTTGACAATAGATTAAAGTAATTCGAAAACCTTAAAACAGATACCCCAAATGTTGAGGAAAAAACTAAAAAAATGTTTAAAGAAAAAACTAAGAAAGAAAAAAAAAACTAAAGAAGAAACTGTATCTATCTATATATATAAAAATAAGTTGTCTGTGTGTCTGTGTGTGTGTGTGTCGAGTGACGTCATGTTTTTGTGTCGACTGACATCATGTTTGTCAACTGACGTCATTATAAGGATTGAGCTGTATGCGTCATGAAGTTGTTTGTCGACTGACGTCATGTTTGTCAACTGATGAAATTATATACCGGGACACAAATGACGACCGGGGCACAGGGAATATAAATGACGACCGGGAACCTCAAAGAGCAACTAAAGACTGGGACACCCGGACACAAATCACGACCGGGACACAGGGAATATAAATGACGACTGGGGCACAGGGACACAACTACAACGGGGACGCCGGGGGCACAGGCGGGATATATAAAGGACGACCGGGACACAGGGATTGTTCGAATAGAAATTACAGACCGGGACACCGGGACACAAATGACGACCGGGACATAGGGAATATAAATGACGACCGGGACACAGGGACACATCATTAGAATAATGAGGTATAGATCTGAATACGGATTGTTTTTCCCATGGACAATTATATGTTGCATGTTCAAGAGTCAGTAAACCTGACAATCTATTTATATGCACAGATAATGGGACAGCGAAGAATGTTGTATATTCGCATGTTTTACGTAGTTAAAAACATATATATATATATATATATATATATATATATATATATATATATATATATATATATATATATATATATATATAAATAAGTTGTCTGTCTGTCTGTCTGTGGATCAGGTGACGTCATGTTTCTGTGTCGGCTGACGTCATGAAATTAGGAATATAAATGACGACCGGGACACAGGGACACAACTACAACGGGGACGCCGGGGGCACAGGCGGGATATATAAATGACGACCGGGACACAGGGATTGTTCGAATAGAAATTACAGACCGGGACACCGGGACACAGGGAATATAAATGACGACCGGGACACTCAAAGAGAAATTACAAACTGGGACCCCGGGACACAAATGACGACCGGGACACAGGGAATATAAATGACGACCGGGACACAGGGACACATCATTAGAATAATGAGGTATAGATCTGAATACGGATTGTTTTTCCCATGGACAATTATATGTTGCATGTTCAAGAGTCAGTAAACCTGACAATCTATTTATATGCACAGACAATGGGACAGCGAAGAATGTTGTATATTCGCATGTTTTACGTAGTTAAAAACATATATTTATATCTATCTCTATTCACAGGTGGGACACAGGGACACAACTACAATGGAGCGTAACTAATATGGCGCGTAACGACTTACGCGCGCGCGGGGGGGGGGGGCTTGGGGGGGCGCGAAGCGCCCCACCAACTAGGTGTTGGGGTGGCGCTACCGGGACACAGGGACACAACTACAACGGGGACGCCGGGGGCACAGGCGGGATATATAAATGACGACCGGGACACAGGGATTGTTCGAATAGAAATTACAGACCGGGACACCGGGACACAGGGAATATAAATGACGACCGGGACACTCAAAGAGAAATTACAAACTGGGACACCGGGACACAAATGACGACCGGGACACAGGGAATATAAATGACGACCGGGACACAGGGACACATCATTAGAATAATGAGGTATAGATCTGAATACGGATTGTTTTTCCCATGGACAATTATATGTTGCATGTTCAAGAGTCAGTAAACCTGACAATCTATTTATATGCACAGACAATGGGACAGCGAAGAATGTTGTATATTCGCATGTTTTACGTAGTTAAAAACATATATTTATATCTATCTCTATTCACAGGTGGGACACAGGGACACAACTACAATGGCGCGTAACTAATATGGCGCGTAACGACTTACGCGCGCGGGGGGGGCTTGGGGGGCGCGAAGCGCCCCACCAACTAGGTGTTGGGGTGGCGCGAAGCGCCACCCCAACAGCTAGTATATATATATATATCTATATATATAAAAATAAGTTGTCTGTCTGTGTGTCTGTCTGTCAGGTCACGTCATGTTTCTGTGTCGACTGACGTCATGAAGTTAGTTGTCGTCATTTTTGCTATGACGGTGACGTCATTAAAGATATTTAAGACATATATGTTCACGTAGAAATCTATTAATGTTTAAGTTTAAAATGACTGATGAACTTACAATGGCAAAAGCCGATGAAGATGCTCAAAGAGTCTATGCCAAAAAACTTGCTGCTGATAGAGAAAGTCAGAAAAGAAAGCGTGCCGAGGAATCAAAAGAACAGCAAGGAAACAGGCTTGAGGCTAAAGAACGCAAAACCGCGCAGTTAGATGAAGATCCACCTGGACAGCGAGAGTCAAAACATATCAAAACTGAAAATGATAGCGATGATGATTGGGTCTGGGATTTTGACTTGGATAAGGTCATCAATGCCTACCAGATTTTAGTTAAAAAAAACAAAGGTTCGGCGATATGTATTTCATAGTGAAGCTGAAAAATAAAGAAGAAAAAGAAAACTGAAAAAAGAAAAAATGTAAAAAACTAAAAAATACTAAAAAGAAAAAGCACTCAAAGAGAAATTACAGACCGGGACACAAATGACGACCGGGACAGAGGGAATATAAATAACGACCGGGACACTCAAAGAGAAATTACAGACTGGGATACCGGGACACAAATGACGAGCGGGACACAGGGAATATAAATGACGACCAGGACACAGGTATTTAAGAATATCGTTCAAAGACAAATTTTTAATTGTAAGAAGACCGTTGAAAGAGAAATTCCTAATTGTAAAATGACTGAAGAACCTACAATGGCAACACCCGAGGAAGCTGCTCAAACGAATGTATTCAAGCCGAAGTAGCTGAGTTTGTAAAGCGTTATGTTTCAGGTTCTAGGTCCGAGAGGCTCCAGGTTTGAACCTTGGCTTTAGCATTAATACAAAAGAAGAAAAAAACTAAAAAAGGTAAAAACTACAAAAAAACCAAAAAGAAAATATATATATATATATATTTATATATCTATATATATATAAAAATAAGTTGTCTGTCTGTCAGGTGACGTCATGTTTCTGTGTCGACTGACTTCATGAAGTTAGTTGTCGTCATTTTTGCTATGACGGTGACGTCATTAAAGGTATTTAAGACATATATGTTCACGTAGAAATCTATTAATGTTTAAGTTTAAAATGACTGATTAACTTACAATGGCAAAAGCCGATGAAGATGCTCAAAGAGTCTATGCCAAAAAACTTGCTGCTGATAGAGAAAGTCAGAAAAGAAAGCGTGCCGAGGAATAAAAAGAACAGCAAGGAAACAGGCTTAAGGCTAAAGAACGCAAAACCGCGCAGTTAGATGAAGATCCACCTGGACAGCGAGAGTCAAAACATATCAAAACTGAAAATGATAGCGATGATGATTGGGTTTGGTATTTTGACTTGGATAAGGTCATCAATGCCTACCAGATTTCAGTTAAAAAAACAAAGGTTCGGCGATATGTATTTCATAGTGAAGCTGAAAAATAAAGAAGAAAAAGAAAACTGAAAAAAGAAAAAATGTATAAAACTAAAAAATACTAAAAAGAAAAAACACTCAAAGAGAAATTACAGACCGGGACACAAATGACGACCGGGACAGAGGGAATATAAATAACGACCGGGACACTCAAAGAGAAATTACAGACTGGGATACCGGGACACAAATGACGACCGGGACACAGGGAATATAAATGACGACCAGGACACAGGTATTTAAGAATATCGTTCAAAGACAAATTTTTAATTGTAAGAAGACCGTTGAAAGAGAAATTTCTAATTGTAAAATGACTGAAGAACCTATAATGGCAACGGTACCACCATCGAAGTAGATAACCAGTGGGTTGTTCCATATTCCCCATTATTATCAAAAACATTTAATGCACACATAAACGTTGAATACTGTAACTCCGTAAAGGCAATCAAATACATATGTAAATACGTCAACAAAGGCAGTGACATGGCAGTTTTTGGCTTGCAGCCCGAAACCAAAGATTTCGACGAAATCGTACAATATCAGGCTGGAAGATACATAAGCAGTAATGAAGCTGTTTGGCGAATTCTTTCATTTCCGATACATGAACGTAGTCCAGCTGTTGTTCACTTAGCGGTACATTTACAGAATGGTCAACGTGTTTATTTCTCGGAAACCAACGTGCAACAAAGAGCCCTGAATCCACCGGATACAAAATTAACAGCTTTTTTTTCGCTTTGCAAAAATGATTCTTTTGCAAAAAAACTGCTGTATACTGAAGTGCCTTCGTATTACATGTGGAATACTAAAAATAAAGTATTTGAACGTCGAAAACAGGGTAAGTCAGTCGACGGCCAACCTACCATCTTCAAAGATACCACGATAGGAAGACTCTACACCGTTCACCCCAGTCAACCTGAATGCTTCTTTCTACGCCTGCTTTTGGTGAATGTACCCGGTCCGACATCCTTTGAGTATTTGAGAACTGTAAACGGTACTATACATGACACTTACCGTAGTGCATGCCAAGCTCTGAATTTATTGGAGAATGACCAACACTGGGATAACTGCATCAATGACGCGTGCGAAACGTCAACCCCAAGACAAATTCGTGCATTGTTTGGCATCATTTTAACAACTTGCTCTCCATCAGCTCCTACAGAGTTATGGGAAAAATATAAGTCAAAAATGTCCGAAGATATACTCCATCGAAAACAGTTAGAGACGTCAGATATGACTTTTGATTTTACATCAGAAATTTATAACTACACTTTAGTTATTATAGAAGATTTGTGCGTACGTATGGCAAATAAACCTCTTCAGGATTTGGGAATGCCTTCACCTAACCGTATCGCTGCTGTTTCGACATGTGTAGAATTGGATCGTGAACAAAGTTACAGTACGAGTGATCTATTGTCGTATGTACAAAATAACATTTCCAAGTTAACGTCGGAACAAAAAGACATTTATGATACGATAGACTCAATTTCAGGACGTATACAACTACCTGCTGATTTCTGTAATTTAGTGACGTCCAAAAATGAATTGATTGAAAAAGTATTTCCGAATATTCTAAAAAATTATAAAAATAATAAATGGCTAAGTGAAAGAGCGATTCTCGCACCCAAAAATATAGACGTCCACGAAATCAACAATATTGTTTTGACCAAGATTCGAGACCAGGCAGTCCTTTACAAGTCAGTCGACACAGTTTTGGAACCAAATGAAGCGGTTAATTATCCATCTGAATTTTTAAATTCCATAGATCTTTCAGGGTTTCCACCACACGTGCTACAACTAAAAATAGGCGTACCAATAATACTTTTAAGAAATATCAACCCACCAAAGCTTTGCAATGGCACGCGACTTGCCGTAAAAAAAAACAATGGAAAACCTAATAGAGGCCACAATCTTGACAGGGCCTTTTGAGGGTGAGGCTGTTCTTATTCCTCGCATTCCCATGATTCCAACGGATCTGCCTTTTCAATTTAAAAGATTGCAATTCCCAATTCGATTAGCATTTGCAATCACCATTAACAAAGCTCAAGGTCAATCATTAGAAAAATGTGGTATAGATCTTAATACTGATTGTTTTTCCCATGGACAATTGTACGTTGCATGTTCGAGGGTCGGTAAACCTGACAATCTATTTATATGCAGCGACAATTGGACAGCGAAGAATGTTGTATATTCGCAAGTTTTACGCAGTTAATTTGTATTGTATCTATCTATCTATATAAAAACGAGTTGTGTGTATGCATGTTTGTTTGTTTGTAAAAAGAGCGTTTGCATATGACGTCATTATTAGTACATACGGCTTTGTATATGCACAGACAATGGGAAAGCAAAGAATGTTGTATATTCGCAATTTTTACGTAGTTTAACTCCTGCAGACGAAATGAATGCTTGCCTGAAAAATTCTAATTTATGGGCACACGTAAAAATATTAAAATTAACTACAAATATGCGTGTCCGATTGCAAAACGATGACTCTGGTCAAACATTTTCAGATCAATTGCTGGCAATTGGAAACGGAAAGCTCCCAGTAGTGGGAAAGCCAAAAATGTTGTATATTCGCAATTTTTACATAGTTTGAAACACATATATAAATCTATCTATATTCACAGGTGGGACACAGGGACACAACTACAATGGCGCGTAACTAATATGGCGCGTAACGACTTACGCGCGCGGGGGGGCTTGGGTGGGCGCGAAGCGCCCCACCAACTAGGTGTTGGGGTAGCGCGAAGCGCCACCCCAACAGCTAGTATATCTATATATATATAAAAATAAGTTGTCTGTCTGTGGATCTGTCAGGTGACGTCATGTTTCTGTGTCGACTGACGTCATGTTTTCGACTGACGAAATTACAGACCGGGACATCGGACACAAATGACGACCGGGACACCGGCACATAGGGAATATAAATGACGACCGGGACGCAAGGAATGTTCGATTAGCAATCACCATCAACAAAGCACCGGGACACAAATGACGACCGGGACACAGGGAGTATAAATGACGACCAGGACATAAGTAAAAAAAAATTAAAAACTAAAAAAAAGGTAAAAACTACAAAAAAAATAAAAAGAAGAAAAACTAAAAACTAATAAAAAACTAAAAAAGCTAAAAAGCTAAAAAAAAAACTAAAAAAGAAAATAAAATGGAAAAGGAAAAAAAATGAAAAATAAAGGAGAAAAACAAAACTAAAAAAAAAAAAAAAAAACTAAAACAAGGTAAAAAACTAAAACCTAAAAAAAGACCAATTCAAAAACGAATGTATATACAGACCGGGACACAAATGACGACCGGGACACCGGGACATGACGACCGGGACACAGGGACACAAATACAACAGGGACGCCGGGGGGCTCAGGGGGATATATAAATGACGATGGAGACACAGGGAATCGTCGATTAGCAATCACCATCAACAAAGCTCAAGGGCAATCATTAGAATGATGAGGTATAGATCTGAATACGGATTGTTTTCCCATGGACCATTATATGTTGCATGTTCAAGAGTCGTTAAACCTGACATTCTATTTATATGCACAGACAATGGGACAGCAAAAAATGTTGTATATCCGCAAGTTTTACGTAGTTAAAAACATATATATATATATATATATATATATATATATATATATATATATATATATATATATACATGTATATATATATATATACATATATATACATATATATATATACATATATATATATATATATATATATATATATATATATATATATATATATATATATATATATTATATATATATATATCTATATTCACAGGTGGGACATAGGGACACAACTACAATGGCGCGTAACTAATATGGCGCGTAACGACTTACGCGCGCGGGGGGGCTTGGGCCACCCCAACAGCTAGTCTATATATATAAAAATAAGTTGTCTGTGTGTGGATCTGTGGATCTGTGGATCAGGTGACGTCATGTTTGTTCGCATATGACGTCTGAATTATTTCACACTAATACAAAAGAAGAAAAAAACTAAAAAAGGTAAAAACTACAAAAAAAAACTAAAAAGAAAAAAAACTAAAAAAGCTAAAAAACTAAAAAAAACTAAAAAAAGGTAAAAATCTAATAACTAAAAAAAAACTGAAAAAAATAAAAAAAGGCAAAAACTACAAAAAAATAAAAACTAATAAAAAAACTAAAAAAGCTAAAAAACTAAAAAAACTAAAAAAAACTAAAAAAAGGTAAAAAACTAAAAAAAACTAAAAACTAAAAAAGAAAAAAACTAAAAAAAAGGAAAAAACTGAAAAATAAAAGAGAAAAAGAAAACTAAAAAAATATGAATAAATATATATAAAAATAAGTTGTTTGTGGGTTATGTCTGTCTGTCTGTCTGTCGAGTGACGTCGTGTTTGTCCGCATATGACGTCTGAATTATTTCACACTAATACAAAAGAAGAAAAAAACTAAAAAAGGTAAAAACTACAAAAAAAACTAAAAAGAAAAAAAACTAACAAAGCTAAAAAACTAAAAAAAACTAAAAAAAGGTAAAAAACTAAAAACTAAAAAAAACTGAAAAAACTAAAAAAAGGCAAAAACTAAAAAAAAACTAAAAACTAATAAAAAAACTAAAAAAGCTAAAAAACTAAAAAAACTAAAAAAACTAAAAAAAGGTAAAAAACAAAAAAAAACTAAAAACCAAAAAAGAAAAAACTAAAAAAAGGAAAAAACTGAAAAATAAGAGAAAAAGAAAACTTAAAAAAATATTAATAAATATAAAAAATATAAATATAAATATAATATAAATTAGCAATCAACAAAGCACCGAGACACAAATGACGACCGGGACACAGGGAGTATAAATGACGACCAGGACATAAGTAAAAAAAAAAACTAAAAAAACTAAAAAAATGGTAAAAACTACAAAAAAACTAAAAACTAATAAAAAAACTAAAAAATCTAAAAATCTAAATAAACTAAAAAAGAAAAAAAAGAAAAAAGGAAAAAAATAAAGGAGAAAAACTTAACTAAAAAACGAATGTATATACAGACCGGGACACCGGGATACAAATGACGACCGGGACACAGGGAATATAAATGACGACCGGGACACAGGGACACAACTACAATGGGGACGCCGGGGGGCACAGGGGGATATAAATGACGACCGGGACACCGGGACACAAGGAATATAAATGACGCCCGGGACACTCAAAGAGAAATCACAGACTGGAACACCGGGACACAAATGACGACCGGGACACAGGGAATATAAATGACGACCGGGACACAGGGACATAACTACAAAGGGGACGCCGGGGTGCACAGGGGGATATATAAATGACGATGGCGACTCAGGGAATGGTCGATTAGCAATCACCATCAACAAAGCTCAAGGGCAATCATTAGAATCATGAGGTATAGATCTGAATACGGATTGTTTTCCCATGGACCATTATATGTTGCATGTTCAAGAGTCGGTAAACCTGACAATCTATTTATATGCACAGACAATGGGACAGCAAAGAATGTTGTATATTCGCAAGTTTTACGTAGTTAAAAACATATATATATATATATATATATATATATATATATATATATATATATATATATATATATATATATATATATATATATATATATCTATCTATATTCACAGGTGGGACATAGGGACACAACTACAATGGCGCGTAACTAATATGGCGCGTAACGACTTACGCGCGCGGGGGGGCTTGGGCCACCCCAACAGCTAGTATATATATAAAAATAAGTTGTCTATGTGTGTGTGGGTCTGTCGGGTGACGTCATGTTTGTGTGTTGACTGACGTCATGTTTTCGACTGACGAAATTAGAGACCGGGACATCGGGACACAAATGACGACCGGCACATATCTATCTTCTATAAATATAAAAATAAGTTGTCTATGTGTGTGTGGGTCTGTCGGGTGACGTCATGTTTGTGTGTTGACTGACGTCATGTTTTCGACTGACAAAATTACAGACCGGGACATCGGGACACAAATGACCACCGGGACACCGGCACATAGGGAATATAGATGACGACCGGGACACTCAAAGAGAAAGCGACCGGGACACAAGGAATGTTCGATTAGCAATCACCATCAACAAAGCACCGGGACACAAATGACGACCGGGACACAGGGAGTATAAATACTATAAATACTATAGGCCCTAGGGGGCCTAGGTGCCCCCTCCCACTTTTTTTAGTTTTTTTTTGTAGTTTTTACCTAGCCAAGGTTCGAACCTGCAACCTCTCGGAGCTAGAACCTGGAACATAACACGCTACCAACTCAGCTACTTCGGGCTTGAATACATTCGTTTTTGAATTGGTATATGATGAAATAATTCATAATTCAGACGTGCCCCTCCCACGGAGACTGTGGGGGAGTAAGTCGTCCCCAAAGACATAGTTATAAGGTTTTTTGACTATGATGAATAAAATGGCTATCTCAGAATTTTGATCCGTTGACTTTGGGAAAATAATTAGCGTGGGAGGGAGCCTAGGTGCCCTCCAGTTTTTTTGGTCACTTAAAAGGGCACTAGAACTTTTCATTCCCGTTAGAATGAGCCCTCTCGCAAGATTCTAGGACCACTGGGTCGATACGATCACCCCTGGGAAAAAAAAAAAAAAAATCAAAAAAACAAATAAACACGAATCCGTGATCTGCCTTCTGGCAAAAAAATACAAAATTCCACATTTTCGTAGATAGGAGCTTGAAACTTCTACAACAGGGTTCTCTGATACACTGAATCTGATGGTGTGATTTTCGTTAAGATCGTATGACGTTAGGGGGTGTTTCCCCTTATTTTCTCAAATAAGGCAAATTTTCTCAGGCTCGTAACTTTTGAAGGGTAAAATTAAACTTGATAAAATTTATATATTTAAAATCAGCATGAAAATGCGATTCTTTTGATGTAGCTATTGGTATCAAAACTCTATTTTTTAGAGTTTTGGTTACTATTGAGCCGGGTCGCTGCTTGCTACAGTTCGTTACCACGAACTGTTTGATTCTTATCGTTCCTACCTTGAACTGGTACAAGTCAGGATTGACTACTCCCTCTCAATTTATTAACATACTATTACTACTACTATTAATAACTCACTGCAGCACCAAGTCGCCTAAGGCCAACGCAGCTACGCACGCTCCTCCTCCAGCCTAATCTATTCAAGGCCTCCCTCTTTAAAACCTCCCAGGGAGTTCCCATTTCCTTTAAATTTATGACATCCTCCCAACCCAGACAACCGGACGACGTGCTTTCCGTGTAGCCCCAGACGGTTGGTCAAAAAGGACAATCTTCGACAATCCTCTGTCATCCTTTATCCGCAGAATGTGGCCTCGCCATCTCATCCTTTCTTTCATTATAGCCCTAGAAAGCGGGATTGAACCAGATTTTTCGTACAGCTTACTGTTTGAAATACGGTGAGCCAGCCGGGTACCCAGAACAATCCGTAGGCAATTTCTCTGGAAAACATCTAGTAAATTTTCATCTGCTTTTCGGAGCGCCCATGCTTCAAAGCAATATTTGACCACTGTCATCCTAAATAGAAACTTACATTCTGTCTTACATATTTATGTGTACAGAGCAGTCACGTTAACCGGGGGGGGGGGGGGGATTGTCATCCTAGATTTTGAAAACTACCATTCACTGATATTTTTTTTGTTATTTCCATTGATTGTGTTTTGGCTATTTTCATAAAACGCATATTAACGTCAGGTAATTCAAATATTATCTCAGTATTTGTCTTTCTTTTAACGGTTAATTTTGCTTCTACCACACTGTTTTTCACGTAAATTATACAACGGAAAACTGCAGAGCAGTCACGTCAATAGGAGGGGGGGCCTTTCCATCCTAGATTTTCAAAATTACCTTCCACAGAAATTTTCATTGTTTTTTTTTTTTGCTATTTTCATTGAAAAAGTATTGCCTCCACCCTCAAATTTCCCTGAATAGACGCTACTGCTACAGGGCGTTAAATAGATTCCAGAAAATAGTAAATTTGAGGATCTTAACTAAAATAAAGCTACTTCTTCTTTAACGAACATTGTTTTTCCTTTCATTCGGTGGACTTACCTACCAAGCGTTAAGGATGAATTCAAGGCGATTTTTATTTCAAAATCTTTTGCCCCTGAGAGAAAACCTACAAGTAGGTTCAAATTTCGCCATTTTCGAAAATGTCGGACAGATCCAAAATACCTTTTATTATGCAAGTAGCCAAAAAGGCTTCTAACTGAATTAATATTGGATTCGTCTCCGTCATTTTTGTGGAACTAGCCGAATGGGTTTCTATCAGAATTAATACTGAATTCATTTCCTCATTTTTGTTCCTTTTTTTAGAGCCCAAATTTATTCATACAGTTCCAAAAGAATTCTGTATTTATTTTCAAGTTTATAAATTATGTATATAATTAACTATCTAGCATTTTGTGAAAAAATAGATATAATTTCTTAGAAATTATGCCTATCTTTTGGGAGTATTTTAAACTGTTAAGAACAAAAAGGCACTTTGATGTACAAAAAAGAAAAGACGAAAAAAGCTTTGTGCTTAGCTCATTTATATATATGAAAAAAAGAAAAGAAAAGCTGACTATCAGAAATAAACAAATGTAGATAAAGATCAGATATTTTATTTCAAAAATGCCCACGCTGTTTAAGCATAGCGGCTTAAACAGTGTTGTCAGAAAAACGACTTTTCCAGCCAATATTATAAAAATCTGAAAAAAAATTTTTGTTGAGGTAAAAAGATGGTGGAGCAAAAACGGCCAATGTTTTTGTTCTCTTTACTTCCAACACCAATGAAGGATGATTCGTTAAAACAAGATGTAGGACTCAATGCATATTTAGGATTATATACAGTAAAGACTGAAGTGCTTACTTCATAATATAAGCATCTTTTGAAAAGTTTTTCATACGGGGTATAGTGCCATACTGTGGGTTTTTTCTTACTATTCCAACCAAGAAAAATCTATTGGATTTTTCCTGTTTGTTATATTAAAGAAAGAACTGTATCCTATAGCAATTTATTTAAAAACTTTTCATAATTAACAAAAATAATTTCAAAAACAAAATCATTTTTTTACGAAATTATTCTCAGGTCATGGTCGCTAAAGTTATGTAATATTTCTGGTGTTTGTGCAGTATTTACATAAAAGATATATTACATTAAAATAAAATAAAAACAATTTTTTTCAACTGCAAGTAAGGAGCGACACTAAAACTAAAAAAGAACAGAAATCATTCCGTATATGAAAGGGGTTGTCCCCTCCTCAACGCCCCGCTCTTTACGCTAAAGTTTGACTCTTTGTCACAACTCCACTTTTAAAAACAATAAAAAAAAACTATCGTTACCACGAACTGTTTGATAAATCAGGACTAAGTAAGTCTCATCGGATACCGCTGAAAAACAAAGGTTTGAAAAACAACGAAATTATATTGGCTTGAAAATCAAGAGAAGTGGCTGCAACTACAATATTTTACATATACGTTTTTTTTTCTTTTTTCTTTAACAAGGGATTACAAAAATTCAAAAGCCTTAACATAGAAAACATATTTGAACACAACCAGTTATATACTGTCAATAGAAAGAGCCAAAAAACGAAAATTTTGCAATTATTACAAATGATGAGTCTCTACTTTGACAAGGGATTACAACAATTCAAAAATCTTAAAAAAGAAAACCTTTTTGAACGCAACCAGTTATATAACGTCAGGAGGAAAAGCCAAAAAACGAAAGTTTTGCAATTATTACAAATGATGATTCTCTGCTTTGACAAGGGATTACAACAATTCAAAAACCTCAAAAAAGAAAACCTTTTTGAACGCAACCAGTTATATAATGTCAGTAGGAAGAGCCAAAAAACGAAAATTTTGACAAGGACTACTTTGACAAGGGACTACAACAATTCAAAAACCTTAAAAAAGACAACCTTTTTGAACGCAGCCAGTTATATAATGTCAGTAGGAAGAGCCAAAAAAAAACGAAAATTTTGCAATTATTACAAATGATGATTCTCTATTTTGACAAAGGATTACAACAAAGAATTCAAAAACCTTAAAAAGAAAACCTTTTTGAACGCAACCAGTTATATAATGTCAGTAGGAAGAGCCAAAAAAATGAAAATTTTGCAATTATTACAAATGATGATTCTCTACTTTGACAAGGGATTTCAACAATTCAAAAACCTTAAAAAAGAAAACCTTTTTGAACACAACCAGTTATATAACGTCAGCAAGAAGAGCCAAAAAACTAAATTTTGAAATTATTACAAATGATGATTCTCTATTTTGACAAGGGATTAAAACAATTAAAACACCTTAAAAACATAACAAAAGGTTTGAAGCTTAGTAGACAGCGTTGTTAAAAATCGAACACGCTAAATGGTCAAATATCTTTGAATGGTAATTTTTAGTAAGTAAGTAAGTAATGGAGTAACTTGATAAAGAAGAACAACTTGCAATTTATTTAACTTAGACATACAAAATCTTATAATTCACGCCTAAATAAAACTACTAAGATAATACAAATCCACGAAACCGAGTAATGACGACTAGATTAGTTTATTACACAGGGAGAGATTACAGTACTATATTTAATTATATCATAAAACTAAACTTAAAAACTCCGTTTAATTGATGTCTTAATTAACGTTTCATTTTTGAGCAATAATGTGAATAAAGCAAATAGTAATAAGTAGTACTACACTGTCCCGTTTTTCTTGCTTACCTACTGAACCCTGATCTTGTGAGAACAGTGGTTCAACTAAAGTAGGGGCGTCGATACCCAGAGTGGCTCTGGATTCAGAGCAATAGTTTGACGAGATGATATAGCGCAAGTATCTTTCGAAAATGATGTATTGTTTGAGTTACTCTGCTATATGTCGTCATACCACTTGAAATATTGTACGGGACTGGTTTCCAGAATATTACTTTGCTTAACAGCAAAAATCAAGCAACTAACAGGTGATTAAAAACAGAAAAGAAAAAAGTAATGACTGTTCCGTATTTACAGGTTTTCAGAATATTACTTTGCTTAACAGCAAAAATTAACCAACTAACAGGTGTTTAAAAAAAGAAAAGAAAAAGTAATGACTGTTCTGTGGTTACAGGTTATTTATACAGCCATAGCTGCCATTAGAATATCTTTTCAGCTAATCAGAGACCATGGTATCGTATGAGCTAATGACTAAAGAGTTGAGAAGATACCAAAGCAGAGAAACTAAAATATCTACTGCGAAGTGTAATACAACAAAACGATACAGCAAATCGGAAAATATGGAAAAAAAAAGTTAAAATAAGGATGGTTACGAAAGGGTTTTGCAAACTAGATTTTAAGACAAAAAATCTTCAAGTAGCAAAGGAAAGAGGAAACAAGGATATTCAAAATACTGTTTATGTAGGGTTTTACTCTCCAACAGTACAAACTCCTAGATTTCTCACCTTTTTTGTAGTAATATATATCACTCCAGTATTTCAAGCAATACAGAAAACCAGATCTGAAAACTGAAATTGTTGTTGAAAACAACAATTGTTGTTGAAAATGTTGTTGAAAATTGTTGAAAACTATTGTTGTGGTTGCGGTAGGAAGTGAAGTTAGTAGCTGGTTTTGTATTGCATCAGGAGTTAAGCAGGGTTGCGTTTTATTACCATTTAAATGGATTTTTTTGATGGACTTTGTTCTAAGGAATACGACTAAGTCCATGGGACACCACGGGTCTAAATAAAAGAGCAGAAATTTCCAAGGCTTATACAATGCTTATTACTTGAATGTTCTAGGAAAATAATAAAAATGGATAACTTTTTTCAGAGGGGTGGAGGGTTGTGAGTTCAGAGCGCACAAATAGCCTTGAAAATAATTGTAGTCACTTATACTAGGAATATCAGAAGGTGAAGACGCCACGTTCGGTAATAAGAATATCGATCGAGTGGATAGCTTCACATACCTGAGTTGTATTTTTTTGCAGTGATGGGGGATGAAATAAATATTTAGAAAGTAGAATAGCCAAGACTCAGGGTGTTTATCTCAAAGTAGAAAAAAGTTTGAATAATAGGAAGATACGTCTCCGAGCCAATATTAGAACAATGTAGGCTACAGCAATGACTATAGTCGAATATGGTTCTTAAGCTTGGGCGCTTTGAAAGACGGAGGCTTTGTTGGATCTTTTCAAGAGGAAAAGTATTCGGATTCTTTTAGGTCAAGTCTGACTGATATTATTTCAAAACAAAAAGCCTTATGAAAAATGTGGTTCCGTCCCGCTGTCTAGGGTTATATGAAAGGATGGTTGAGATAGTTAGAATAAGTTCTACTGATGACAAATTACTAAAAATCGTCCTTTATCACCAACCGTCAGGGGCAAAACGAAAGAAAGGTAGTCTCGAAATGGAGTGAAAGGAGATCGTTAGGAAGGATTTAAAGGAAATAGAAACTTCTAGGGGTAGTGCAAACAATGAATGTATTTGGATTGAATAAGGGCATGCACAGCCGCGTTAGCGTCTTGTGACTTGGGGCTGGAGTGAGTTGTCAGCAGCAGTAGTAGTTTCAAGGGATATGACAACATTAAAGAAGTTGAAACAAGCTTTGACTTGTTCGACATAAAATAGTTGCTAGAAGAATAATGAGTAAATACTGGAATCATAAAAGCCTCATGAATGGTTGAGAAGACTCAAGATGTTCGACATTCCTTTCTAAATAGCTCTCAAGCTCTTTTTAGCTTTCAATTAATTTTTTAAAAGCCTCATTTTCTTTTCCATGTAAGCTGCTCAATCTTACATCATGGATAATTTTATGAAGGAAATTGTCTGTAGGGGTAGGGGAATCGCTCTCGGGAAAGACAGAACTTTTGGAGGAAAATCGTCCACGGGGGAGTGTCCACAGGAGTGAACTTTCTATGCGAAATTTTCGGAGTGCGGGAATCACCATGAAACCGCCATTAAAAAAGCCGAGGTAAAGTCTTGGGGAGGTGGTGGGCTCAAAGTGACCGACTCACTTTATCACTGAATGGAATATTAGTCAAATTAGTCAAATAAATATTGGTTAAATTAATATTAGTCTAATCAGGTTTGGACTTATTTCCGAATATCGTTTTATACACTTGTCTAAGTTTCACCGGGCAGCTTTTTACTTTCCTTTGGCTAATTTAGAATTATATTCCCCGAATTAGCGGACCGTTTCACCTAATTCAAAATATTACGAGGCTTTAGCTAAATGAAAGGACATAGAATACTCGTATGTAGATTTTGTTAGAATATTTGTAGGGGGCATAGTTGATACACAAGATATTTCAAACCGAATAAAATACCAAACGTATAAATGTTAAATTGAGTATGAAACGAACGACAAAACAAAATACAAAACATGATAAAAAAAGCATGAAATAGAGATAAGAACATCAACAGTAGATCTTTTTTTAAATAATAACTACAAAACGGCCTCTGAGAACAAAGGTGATAAGAGTGGGTGTGGTAATTACAAAGACATTAGCTTAGTTTCTATTAGAAGTTACTCAGTAAGACAATTATTTATCATCCACCTGAAGCTCTATGAAAGGCCTAGTGTAAAGGGTACAGTGCTTCTAAGGAATACAGGATAGGATGTGATGTCTAATAAAACGAAAAAGGTGGCAAAGCAAGGTAATAAAATCGTGTGAAATGAATGAACTCTGAGAATCGAACTACTTAAAATTGTACACTTGTAAGGCTTGAAGGCTTATTGTAAGTTTAAAGTTTTAAGCATTGGAGTTTAAAGTTTAAGTCTGAAGTTTTAAAAGATAAAGGCTCCTTCCAGCAAGAATTTTCACACCCTGAGTAAGATCCTACAAAGATGCATGAAAGCTTAAATTTGAAATAAACGATTTATTTCACATTTAATTTCAATTTGACTTTGCTCTTTTTTGTTTAAGGATTTCTTTCTTTAAGAATTTTTAAACACAGAAGTTAACACACAAAGAAATTAATGCCAAGATCACAAGAAATTAACACATCTATTCATTAACAAACGATGAATGAAGAGGATGACATATGTTGCAATACTTCTGAAGGGTATAGTGCTTCTAAAGAATATAGGATAGGATGTGAAGGCTAATAAAAAACGAAGAAGGTGGCAAAAAACGCAATAAAATCGTGTAAAACGAATAGTCTCTGAGAATCGAACTACTTAAATTGCACAATTGTAAGGTTTAAGGCCTTTTTGTAAGTTCAAAGTTTAAAGCGTTTGAGTCTAAAGTTTAAAGTTTAAGCCTAAAGTTTTGAAGGATAAAGGTTCCTTCCAGTAAGAATTTTCACACTCTGAGTAACATCCTACAAATATGTACGAAAGCTTCAATTTGAAATACATGATTGAAAACTTCAAACAGGTCACATTAATCCAATCCAATTCAAAACCAGCTCAAAGAATCGTGTTCTAATGTTCATAGCCCAGCCTACACACGTTCTTTTACAGAACGTGTTCACTTTTATGTTGACCAGATAATGCATGTTTATACCCATCAGTACTATTGTTATTCACAAGCCATTTTTGGGTCAAAACTAGATAGGGCAATAGCAAAGGCCTGAAGCGGACAAATTGGTGCTCGTAAATCGAGAGTGAACACATCCTCTGAAATTCGTCCAAACTGCAACACAATGTTTTCTTCTGCAACAAAAAATAATCAGTTTAAAAATCGGTTTAAAATTTTCAGGGTTCAGTAGGTAAGCAAGAAAAACAGGACAGTGTAGTACTACTTATTACTATTTGCTTTATTCACATTATTGCTCAAAAATGAAACGTTAATTAAGAAATCAATTAAACGGAGTTTTAAGTTTAGTTTTATGATATAATTAAATAATGTACTGTAATCTATCCCTGTGTAAAAAACTAATCTAGTCGTCATTACTCGGTTTCGTGTATTTGTATTATCTTAGTAGTTTTATTTAGGCGTAAATTATGAGATTTTGTATGTCTAAGTTAAATACATTAAGTTAAATACAGTACATTATATAATTATATAATTATAATAATTATATTAATTATATAATTATAATAATTATATTAATTATATAATTATAATAATTATAATCTAACTGAATTAATATTGGATTCGTCTCCGTCCTTTTTGTGGGACTAGCCGAATCGGTTTCTAACGGAATTAATACTGAGTTCATTTCCGTCATTTTTGCTCCTTATTTTAGAGCCCAAATTTATTCTTACAGTTCCAAAAGAATTCTGTATTTATTTTCAAGTTTATAAATTATGTATATAATTAACTATCTAACATTTTGTGAAAAAATAGATATAATTTCTTAGAATCTATGCCTATCTTTTGGGAGTATTTTGAACTGTTAAGAACAAAAAGGCACTTTGATGTACAAAATATTTCGAAATATTTTGACAATAGATTAAAGTAATTCGAAAAAAGAAAAATGGTAAAAAACTAAAAAAAACTAAAAAGAAAAGACCAAAAAAAATTATAAAATTAAAAAAAGAAAAAACCATAAGAAAAAACGTAAAAAAATAAAAAAGATAAAAAACTAAAAGAAAAAAAAAACTAAAAAAGCTAAAAAACTAAATAAAAGAAAAGACTAAAAAAAACCTGAGAATTGCACAAATATTTCAATATATTTTGACAATAGATTAAAGTAATTCGAAAACCTTAAAACAGATACCCCAAATTTGAGGTTTAATATAAATTGTTGGAGCTTTAGCATGCTTGGCACGTAAAGATTTTTCCAAGTGTCAATGTTAGAATGAACATTGACAAATTGAAGAAAACAAATCAATAAAAAGAAGAAACTAAAAAAAAGAAAAAACTAAAAAAGAAAAAAAAACTAAAGAAGAAACTGTATCTATATATATAAAAATAAGTTGTATATATGCATGTTTGTTTGTTTGTGGGTTTGCATTTGACGTCATTATATGTATATAAGGCTTTGTATATGCCGTCATTATAAGATGACACTACAGACCGGGACACCGGGACACAAATGACGACCGGGACACAGGGAATATAAATGACGACCGGGACACTCAAAGAGAGATTACAGACTGGGATACCAGGACACAAATGACGACCGGGACACAGGGAATATAAATGACGACCAGGACACAGGGACACAACTACAACGGGGACGCCGGGGGCACAGGGGGATATATAAATGACGACGGGGACACAGGGAATGTTCGATTAGCAATCACCATCAACAAAACTCAAGGGCAATCGTTAGAAAAATGCGGTATAGATCTGAATACGGATTGTTTTCCCATGGACAATTATTATGTTGCATGTTCAAGAGTTGGTAAACCTGACAATCTATTTATATGGACAGACCATGGGACAGCAAAGAATGTTGTATATTTGCATGTTTTACGTAATTAAAAATATATATCTATATATATAAAATAAGTTGTCTGTGTGTGTGTGTGTCGAGTGACGTCATGTTTGTGTGTCGACTGACGTCATGTTTGTCGACTGACGTCATTTTAAGGATTGAGCTGTATGCGTCATGAAGTTGTTCGTCGACTTACGTCATGTTTGTCAACTGATGAAATTACATACCGGGACACCGGGACACAAATAACGACCGGAACACAGGGAATATAAATGACGACCGGGAACCTCAAAGAGAAATTACAGACTGGGACACCCGGACACAAATCACGACCGGGACACAGGGACACAACTACAACGGGGACGCCGGGGGCACAGGCGGGATATATAAATGACGACCGGGACACAGGGATTGTTTGAATAGAAATTACAGACCGGGACACCGGGACACAAATGACGACCGGGACACTCAAAGAGAAATTACAAACTGGGACACCGGGACACAAATGACGACCGGGGCACAGGGAGACATCATTACAATAATGAGGTATAGATCTGAATACGGATTGTTTTTCCCATGGACAATTATATGTTGCATGTTCAAGAGTCAGTAAACCTGACAATCTATTTATATGCACAGACAATGGGACAGCGAAGAATGTTGTATATTCGCATGTTTTACGTAGTTAAAAACATATATATATATATATATATATATATATATATATATATATATATATATATATATATATATATATATATATATATATATATATATATCTATCTCTATTCACAGGTGGGACACAGGTACACAACTACAATGGCGCGTAACTAATATGGCGCGTAACGACTTACGCGCGCGGGGGGCTAGTATTGAATAAGTTCAAATAGAAAGTAGAAAAGGAATCAAGTCCAATTTCGAAAACACTGAGGTCTCTGGGTCTTTTGGAAAAGATGGTTTTTACTCTTTACCTAAGACCACTTTTTTCCTCTATATGAAGTAAATCATCAAAAAGTATAAACATAAAAGTATATATATATGAAAACAAATAAATTATACATTTTGGTATTATAAAATAAAATAATGAAACAAAATAAATAATACAAATATATATTATGTTATAAATAAATATATGAAGTAGATATTATAGTAAATACTATATAATAAATAAAAAGTAAAAAAAAAATAACGCAGATCATCAATCCTCTGTGCATTGCAAAATCAAAAAATTCAATAATTGATGGATTACCATATTAAGAAACTTCAAAAGGACAAAAGAGCAAGTCAAATATTTATCACAGTCAACAAATGTCAAAATCACGTAGTGGCAGAAACTTCTTCAGCTGAAATATTTAACAACTTCAGCATTTTGCATGATTGATTTCATTGAAAGTCAAAGATAATTTCTAAAAGCACATTGGCCTGCCATAACATAAAGAGAGAAAACGATCAAAAATGGGGTTTTTAAAGGCCGAATGGAAATACTGAAAAAAACATAGAAAGCGAATATTTCGAGAGAATAATCGCCTCTCTTCTTCAGCACGAATAAAATAAAATGATCAAGGAAAAAAAAAAAAAAAAAAAAAAAACAAGCGCGGAAAGTACAATAAAACTAACGAAACAAAACCGCCAAAAAATTAAATAAAATTCAATAAAAGACCAAAAATTAAAAGAACTAAAATCAAATACCTAACAAACAATTCCACGATTTGCACAAAATCCAAACAAATTCGAACTGCCAACAACGGATACTAATGAAAAACTGAGAAATAAAGACAAATTCATTCACTCAAACAAACGAAGCAGCAATTGAATTAATTGGAGAACTAGGGTACTTGATTTCTGATTTTAACCATTGCATTTTTTTGCGGATACCCTTTGAGGATTCGGGAAGTGGTTCAACGTTTATTTCCGGGATTACTAAAGTATCGGCTTATCTTTTGAGAAAACCGAAATACGACTCATTTATCCTTAAATCGCCTGAATCTCTGTTCAAAGCTAAACCTAAATGTTGGTATTTGTAAATTTGAACAGCTTCTGTGTAGTGCTGAACAATACCTTTGTCATGCGAAATTAGGCTAGCCTGGTTAAATAAAACGGTATGGTTTGGATTACTAAATATATGTTTTGAGAGGGCAGAGTCAAAATTTTCTGAATTTCTCCGCTTTTTGAGGGTGTTATTAATTGAGGTAGAGTGCTGAGTTAATCTATCCGTAAGTCGTTGATCAGTTCTTCCAATGCAACAAAGACCACAAGAGCAAGGAGTTCTGTAGACACCGGGGTTTTCACCTATCAGGATAGGGTCTTTACCTTGGTAGATTCAGGAAATGATAGTTTTTATAGGTGTATAGTAAGTGAAAACATTATTTTTTCTTAGATTTTTGGAAATGTGGTTTGAAATCTCTTTAACGTACGGGAGACCAAAACGTATTAAAAAATTATCAGATAGTGAAACATTAAACGCAAGTCAAAGGGAAAATTTAGTTTATCTTGGTCTCCCGTACGTTTAAGGGGTTTCAGACCGTTTCTCTAGTGAAGTAAATCTGCATCAATATTATTGTATCATTATGCATCATATCAATCATAACATTAGCATCATACCAATATCATTGTATCATGGATCAATATCATCAACATCATTGTATTGTAAAAAGGATAAAGGATAAAGATCCTCCTGAGCCATTGCTGGCACACAGGGTGTCGATTCGACGTTTCCGCTGTTATGTGTTTTTTAAAGCGACAAGTAGCAAGCTTGTCGCCCAGCCTTGCTGCAGCGGGGATCGAACCCTGGTGTTCGGTATTGCCAAGCAGAGCATCAATCCACTGTGCTACAACAGGTTATTGGATTATAAGATTAGATAAAAAAAGCTTATTCAACTGAAAGTAAGAAGCAACAATAATATTTAAAAATTATTACGTGCATGAAAGGGTCGGGGTCACCCTCTCCTCAATATTTCGCTCTTTACGCTAAAGTCTGATTTTTTGTTTCAGTTATTAAGAATGACTTCTGAAACACAGAGGCCGTTTAATAGGGTAATAAGCTTTTACCAAAAAAAAAAAAAAAAAAAAAAAAGCGTAAAGAGCGAGGTAGGCCTACCGAGGAGATGGTGACCCCCTAATATACGTAATAACTTCTGTTCCTTTTAAGTTTTAGCGTTGATCCTTACTTTCAGTTGAATTTTTTTTTTCAATTTAATTTCAGATCGGTTTATTAAATAATGCTTGGAAATCCCCTTAATGGAAAATTCACTTATCCCATAAAAATTACTCCATGAAAAGAACCTTCCACGTAACTAGCCCCTCAACTCCTCCAGAAAAAATACCTCTTGAAAAATGTCTGTATACTTCCCAATATAACCAATACTAGAGGTAAACAATGGACAAAGTTCATAGCTTAAAACCCCGTCCCCGGAGAATGTGAGGGTCAAGTCATCCTCAAAGACATAGTTATTAAATTTTTCGACTATGCTGAAAAAATGGCTGTTAAAATTTGATCGAGCGACTTTGGGGAAAAATGAGCGTTGGAGGGGGACTAGCTGCCCTCCAATATTTTTGGTCACTTAAAAAGGGCACTACAGCTTTAATTTTCAATCTAAAGAGTCTTCTCCAGATCTTCTATGATCACTGGTTGGACACCATCACCCTTGGGGAATAAAAAAGAAACAAATAAACACGCATCCCTGATCTTTCTTCCGGCAAAAAATGCAAAATTCTACATTTTAGTACACAGGAGCGTGAAACCTTCCCGGTAGGATTCTCTGGTCTGCTGAATCTGATGGAGTCATTTTCATTGAGATTGCTTGATGTTTTGGGGGTGTTTCTCCCTTTTTCAAAAATTGGGCAAATTTTCTCAGGCTCGTAACTCGGGACTGGTAATACTAAATTTAAATTTTTTTAAATATTTCAAATAAGCATCAAAATTAGATTCTTTTGATGTATCTATAGTTAACAAGAGTTTGTTTCTTAGAGTTACGGTTGCTATTGAGCCGTATCAGGCCTTACTTGTAGTTCGTCACCACGAACTGTTTGATTGAAACATAAGGAGAATGTTACTTGAGTGAAAGAGAGATGGATGCAAACTGAAACCTATGTATATCATACCCTTATTGGTCTAATTAACCCTTCGTTACTTCAAAAGATTCCCCAGTGGATCTCAACTATAAGTAATTTCTGTACGTAAGCATCATTATCACCATTTTTTTTATAGACCGTTATATAAAAAAGAATGGACAGGCCAGAAAATGCGGAGCAATAACAAGAAGTACAGAAAGAAACATAAAACAGAAAAACATACTTTGACAACCACGAACAAGGGACAAACAGAAAATACCAAATATTGGAAGACTCCAATTTTGCAATATATATAAATAAACGTTCTAACTTTTTTAATTTATTTTTCTCATTGACTTCTCTCTTGTGAGCTGTGTTATTTTATTCCGCTCCGCTCATCATTTCTATTATGTCCCATTTTCTTTGCTGATTGCAAACAGGGTTGCCACTTTAGGAGAATAATTTATATTATTCTATATATTTATATTTTATAATTCTATATTATAGAATATTATAGAATATAATTCTATATTATATTTTATAATTCTATATTATATAATTCTATATATTATAGAACTTTTTTTATTATAAACTTTAGTTTCAATTCAAAACAAAAACAAACCTAATAGTCACCCACATGGATATTTGTTAGGCAACGAAGGATCTGCCAGCAGAAGGGAAATTTGAAACCTGTCGAATCTAATCTTATTAAACGAACATAAACTGCATATATTATTTATATTTCTTTATCAGGATTTTTTTTCCTGGAGTCGGGAATACTTTTTTTTTAAATTGACATGCTACCATTTCCCAGTGTGGAACGTCAATTTAGATAGGTCACGACTTTAAGAAATCTCGTTTAGAGCCTTAAATAAGGAAACCCATTTTTCATATTAAGGACGCAACAAATACTTGAAATAGTTATAATAAATTTTTCTGATGAATAGCATCTAATATATAAATATTTATATTTAATATAAATATTTACTAAATATTTAAAAACACATTACAATGTAATTTGATTGTCGATGGTATAATAATATTAATAATAATTTATTCCAGAAAAAGCCCATGGGCCATAGGAAATTTACATAACAAAAACAAACAACAAATTAACTAAAATAAACCAATACTATTTAAAGAAAACGCTCACGATGTGCCGCTACAATCCTGACAAACCTTGCTATTATTTTAATACTCAGGAAATTTGTCTCTTTCATTCTATCTACCATTCATATCTCATTCAATTTTTCTTTACCAAACATCTCTCGCCTCCATTCATTCAATTCGACACATTCACACAAAAATGTGTTTAACTTTCATCCTGAGACCCACACATAGTACAAGCAATAGATTCTACCTGTCGATCCACAGGACAAGCAATAGATTCTACCATCTGTCGATGGTATTGAATAAAAAGTCGGCATAAATATGCAAAAAAGTTTGCTCGATAAATGAAACTAACTTTTTTTTTAAGCAAAAGAGACTAAAAACAAAAGAAATAAAGGCCTTTCTCATCACCGGTACCCTGGTACTAGCTTGGTTACAGCTGTAACCAAGCTAACAAGTAACCACAGCCAATAGTAAAAAAAAAAAATCTGTCTAAAGACAAAAAATGACCATTTGAGGCGGACTCAAGAATAAAAACTAATAGTTAGATTAATCTTAATAGTAAAAGATTGTAGCAAAAACAAATTTAAGGGAATGTCGGGAAATAGTCTAAAGCCCTTCGAAAATGGAATTAGAAAACAAAAATTACCATTTGAATCGCCGATGCAAAAATATCCCACGGAGAAAACTTACAGTCGCCCACCTTAAACAACAAGTAAAATAGTTTTTTGAAGGGGTAGCACCAATTTATCATTTTCTTTTAGTGCTTTTTTCTTCACGGCTAGCGGGGCACTTGAACATGATAGAGAGCTGTTTAACAGTTCATTTGAAATTAAATTACTATATCTATGTGCTTTTGTAAGTACCTAAATATAAAAACTGCATCTTCATAAACAAGATGATGTCATACTACGTATGATTTCATATTTGATACCACAACACGGTAAATGAAACAGTCAGACTTACGATCGTCGTCTTGCACCAGTTGAAAATTTTTAACTGAAGCTTGCGTCACTCTGCCATGAAAATTGAGAACATATGATTGAGTATCATCATTCCAGACCGGGGTTTTGTTGTACAATACAATTAAATCATCTAATCGACGACTCTTCCATCGATCTAAGAACGAAAGAGAACGCAGATATCAGAAATAATTGCAAATAAATAATAAATATTAGAAAGTTACAAACAATATATTTCCATAGCTATTCCGTCAATTTATTCGAGATTGCTAAAGTACTTAAGGTTTATTTTCAATGTGGTTGATCTAATTTTGCGACACATCTACAACTCAAACCAAAACACAGTATTTTGATACCATTGTATTCGTTGATCCACATCTATCCATTAAACAAGCTAAAATTATGATATTCCTTGGACATTTTCTTATATAATGATATAAACTTGCTTGAAAAATGGGAAAACTCTCCCTTCTGAATTTCTAACGTGCTATTCAATCTAAAAAATTTAAAACAGATCCCAAAATATATTTCAAAAGCTGAGCAAACCTGAATTTCAGTTACTAAATCATAGCAAATTTTTCTTCAAACATTTTTTTTGTCTTAGATTTTTTTCGCCTTAGATTCAAACATTAAAAAAGCCTGACCACAAAAAAATGGAACATAAGTCTTAATGGTGGAACATAAGTCTTAATGGTAGATAGCTTTCAGAATAAGTGATACTGCTTCAACCGTATTTCACGGTCGCAGCAATAGCTGTATCCTACTAAAATATCAACCGAAAGTTAAAAAAACGTTTTAAAAATAGTATCGAGGGCTTTTTTTTTAATTTGTTTCATGCTCATTTAGGATTAATAATTATTATTCCAGTTCATCTTAGTATTAAAAGTTTCTTGCAAAACTAAATTCATGGGAATTTCGAGAAACAGCTTAAAACCCTTCAAAAATGGCACCATTAGCCTCTATACCGATGATGGATCACTGATTTTGACTCTTCTCTTTCCATTGCTGCTAGTGGGGCACTCGAACATCATTGGATGAGTTTGAAGACTTATTTGAAAGCTAATCCTCCATGTTTTTTTTTATATCAAATGTCTACATGCTTTTTATAAATTTAACTTGATAATCTCACAGAAAACTATATAACTTTTTGTGTCTTTTCCGTGTAACTACCTGTATGAAGCTATACTAATTACATTAAAGGCTCACTTAATGCATTTCAGTGTTCAAGGTCATATCCTATCTGATGTTGCATTTATAAACATTTCTCTTAAATTTTTAGAGCAAACACAATTAAATTATTAAGCTTTTGGCTTTCAATTCTGTCTCCATGGGCAGCACCATTTTCAAAGTAACCACCTTAGCAGAAATAATATCATGAAGTGGCAAAATGGGTTTTGCCTCAGCTTGGTAATGCAGGACCCAGAGCGAGAAATTAGCTGTAGAAATATACTACAGGGCCAAAGTAAGGACCATAGTAGTCGAGAAGCGTCATTAATCTAATACATTGACACACAATATCATGATATCAAAGCACCAAAAATGTCCATGATTTCAAAATATCTACAGCTTCAAAGCATAAAAATAGGCTAGTTTGAACATAAACAAAGTAACTAAAATTATTTTTCTATGTTTGTAATAAGCTTTAGGCCCAGGCCCAATAGGTCATTCCATTAATTCCTACGTAAACGTATACACATCCGACTAGTAAAACTCGTGGGACTATCTAAGGAACCATTGAGCAAAAACTTCAACTTGTGCAAAAAAAACATTTTCAGTTCCCTAAATCCCTGCGGTGAAAAAAACAAACAAAAAAACTTGAAACATGCTATTTCTTTTAAGGATAAGTAATTTATAATTTTATTACATACATATAAAATTAATTAATTCCATATTTTTTATAAGTGTTTCCTTCTGCTTATCAATTTCCTCCTTTTTTGTTCCATCCCTCAAATGTACACTCAACGGAGCCCACCGACGTGTCCAAACGTCCCGTTAGTTACAAACCTTCTCCCAGTAATAGGTTAAATTGCATGGTGTCGCAGAAAACCATCACAGGAGGATCTTCTATGGGATAACAACTGTGGCAGGGCGTAAAATCCAGATCTATGGAAAATGGCCTCTGCAAATGGCTGCCTCGACCCTTTCAGGGTACCTGCAAGACTGAGAACCTTGCGGTCAACTCTATTCCCGCTTGAGGAGTGGCGCCCATCGAGGAAATTATGGCCTAGTAAACGACAGAGCATTCGCACAGGGTTCGGATTAATGGATAATTTTTCTGGGCTTTGTGTGTATTGACGGGCGTTTTCGGGCAGAAAAACTTCTTCCTAACTAATTTATATATTATCGGCTGCCTCCCCATAGTAGCACAATACTTGTAGGCATGAACATATAATGAGTCAGAGGTAATAGGCTTGTAACTGTCTATGTATGATTTCGGCTCTTGTTGATAGAAGAGCATCGCCAAGTGCTGAAAACCATATTGTGACCACGATGGGCGCAGGATTGCACAAAGCCTCCATTCATACTGGAGGTCCCAGGAACTTCTTGCTGTCCGGTTCTAAGCCGGCTTAAGTGGCTTCGGTGTAGACTTAGAGAAGATATGTAATCCCCGCCCTACACTGGTATCCGGGATCATTGCTTTTCAAGAGGCCAAAATAATTTCAATGATTTAAAGAACATGAAAATTGGAACTTGGAACGTTACGAGGTCAAAATATGACTATCGTATCGACAATTTGATTGACGAATTCAGGCGATACAAACTGGACTCATTAGGAGTTAAAGAAACTCATATCCCAGGGATATGAAGCATAAAATCAGGTAATACAGAACTTGTTTACTCAGCCAGGAAGGATGGGCTGCATAGACAGGGAATAGGGCTCATTATGAATAAGGAAGCTACAAAGTCTTGTTTCAGCTGGGAAGCTATTAACAATAGAATACTCATTGCTCATTTTATCACTAGAAACTACAGGATATCTGTTATAGTAGTAGATGCCCTTGTGAAACCGACTGGCGGAGATACTAGTGACTCATATGGATTTTACTTACAGTTACAGGAGCAAATAGACAGGGTCCCAGGTAGAAATATGATGTTTTTACTAGGAGATTTTGACGCCCAAGTCGGTAGAAAAAGGGATAGATGGTATCCTAGCCTAGGTAAATTTAGTGTAGGAAAGGAAAACATTAATGGCTACAAACTTTTGCAATTTTGCAGGTATGACAATCTAGTTATAACCAATACTGTGTTTATTTTATAAAACGGCCCATAAGTTAAAACAGTATTCACGTGATGGTACGACAGCAAACCTTATTGATTTTGCTATATTAAACTGAAAACTGGCAACACCAATTCAAGATACTAGGGTATATAGGAGTGTTTTTATCGATTTTAAAAGTAAAGATCACCATCTAGCAGTGTCTAGGTTCAGATTCAGATTCATTAATTCAAACATTCATATTCATCAAAATCTTCAGCTTGCCCAAATGGAGAGACAAGCTCGACTACTGGGCAAAACATATAAACAATATTTAACAATCCTCATTGATACAGAACAAACAAAAAATGAACCACTATTCCATCAGTAAAATAAAAAAAACAGTATCTTTAATGATGGTATTTCAGGTGGAGTAAGTGGAGTGAGGCCAAAATAAAATATACAAAAAAAATTACCAACCGTTCTTGCAAGCAGATTCCATTATATAACTTTTTAATCGTCTCTTGAAACATCCTTTTAGTAACTCAACAAATTTATTTAATTAATATTTGCTGGCTATTGATGGGATCATATACCGGAGGTTGAAACGGGATCTTTCATTTTTCACCAGAGGTAGTTTATACGGGTTAACACATCTAGTTAACAGTGAATTTTGATGTCTTGACAGTAAATTCTGGTCAAAAAAGAAATTATGTACATGTTGAATCTTAAAAAAAAAACTAGATAATAGCAGATGAGATTTCTGTGTAAGAGTCATTATGTCTAGAAACAGGTAAAAGACGTGTTTCAGAGTGGATATCTGTACTCCTGGGGCATTGTAAAAACTTATCTAGAATTCGAATAGCTTTCTTTTGTAGGATTTATAGGGTTTATAATAAGGAAGCATAGAGAAATATACAACTGTCAGACGAGAAGCCGGGTGGATAGTCTGTGTAAACAACACGTTCTATGCCACTAGAGCTTCCAGCGCTTCAACCAATTGATTATATTTTGTTTTAAAACCAAGAACATCTCTCATATTATCGTTGAGAATAACTTACTCATCGTCAATGGGAGAATTAATGTAAATCTTGCCCTGTTCCATTGAATATTTAAAGTGGAATGCACCATACTTACGAACAAAGATTTTTTTATTGACAGGACGACAAAAATCAGTCATACCACCATATTCCTTGCATGGTAATGTGATGAATGTATATTCACCCGAGTTCATTGATTCTATCCAATGCTCGGTAACTAGTGGCCTATCACGAGGTCTTGCTTTTATATCATAATTATGACATTTTCTCAGAATATCATCTATATTTTGAAGAATACAATCAACATGAGCAATTTCATACTTTCCCTCGAATTTCATGGCGGAGGAGAGTTATGTCCAAAAATTGTATGTTTTATCCAAATTATTGTAGAGTGTATCAGAGACATTGGACATGAATTTCACTTAGAAATTATGAGGCATTGTGAATGTCTTCAGCGTTAATCCCAGAATCAAAATCAGAGTTGCATTCTAGCCAACGAACAAGCAACTGTCTCTTACCATTGAGAGATCGAGTCTTTAATATCTTTTCAATTTGATTCATTCCATTTTTTTAACTTTTTGTAATTGATAATCATAAAAAACGCCAAGAATAACGGCATATTTCATATCACGTAGACGATACTATACAGACCTACTGTCTAAGACTTTTGACACCTTAAAAGTTCAATGGACCACAAGTAATTCCCCTTTTCAAAAATATTGCTTGCTCTGTCGATTAGAACTGTATCATCAACATTAAATTTCTTTTTCACAACCTTTTCATTGGAATATTGTTTAAAATGTGTATCGTTATTGTGATGAACTTCAAGAGGAGCATGCTTGGCCTAGGATCTATGAGGACGTTCCATACCACTGATGCTTCCGGCAGTTTTACCATTGATTATATTCCGTTTAAAACTAAAAACTTCTCTCATATCATTGTTGAAATGAATAATTTCATTCTCAGTCGGCGAGCTAATGTGAATTCTCCTCTGTTCTATTGAATAGTTGAATTTGAAGGCAACATTTTTACGAGCAGAGATTTATCTATTGATAGGACGACACAAATCAGTCATACAGCCATATTCGTTGTATCTAAGCTGCGATTATGTTAGGCATTGTTATTGCGATTACCATTGCGACCCAACATTAAATTTTCTTTTCACAACCTTTCTCTTCGCAACATGATTTTATCTAAACCTTAAATAAAAGCAGCAATGTTTTTCAATGTACAATGTCTCGAAATTGAAATCCGAACTGTTCTTACCAAACATTCAGCCAATGCCACCTTTACTGGACTATGACCCTGATAGAGTGTTTTATTATATTTCAATAAAACTTTTTTACATGTGGATTAACAGATTCACTTCACCGATCTGTTTGAATTTTTCTATAGCAATCTTGTTCAAAGATAGATTGAATCGCACTAGCAACTTCATCACCGTTCTTTGAACGCAATGAAACAGCATATGCATAGCGACTAAAAACACTGATTGCAAGTAGAATATGCGATGGGAAAAAGCTTTAGTTTGTCGATAATGATTACCACGAACTCTATGATTTCGACGAAGAGTGTAGCTAGGTTCATTCTGTAAATACTCTGTCACCAACTTCTTTTCAACTCCAGCGACTCGAGCAGGTGTGGTGGGGGAAAATTCATAGCTCATAAACTCTTTTCAAAACTTAAGCCATCTTGAACGTAAACGTGGTGTGAAGTGTCCGCTACCCTTTTGCATACTAGATATGCTTGAAAGACGCTTTCGTTTAATACCTTTTATATCATCATACTATATATCATACATATATACATACATACATATATATCATACTTGGCGTGCTTTCCGAAAACAGTGTATCTTTTGATATTGCTCCAAATTACCTCAATCGAGTAAAATATGCTTATTCCCAATAAGACTTTTTGTAAAGTTTGATGACTTTAAAATTTTAAAAAAATGAATATCAAATGATTCACGTCTTGTATGATTTGCAATCAAATCTGATACCAAATCAATTAAATTGTAATTCTTATCGAGGATTACAACTTCATTCTCATTGTCATCAATTAGTACATGCTCATTTTGAGCAAAATAAGTGCAGAATCTTTTACTTTACAAGTAAAAGTCTTTTACTTTGTCTTTTACTTGTAAAAGAAAAAATTCTTTTACAAGAGTACATGCTCATTTTGAGCAAAATAAGTCAAGAGTCTTTTACCTTTACATTTTGAGCAAAAAGACTCTTACATAAGTCAAGAGTCTTTTACGATACGAATGATGGATTAGGTCTAGAGTACTTGTTTTCAAAGTGTCAGAGTTTTCAGAAGTTGGAGGTTGATTAATGACTTTGAGCGGTCTTTCACGGTTCGGTTTATGCTTGTCGAAACGTCGAAGGGCATTTTGAAGCAAAATTAATTTTCCATCGTCGGCAATGGTTTTATTAGTTATAAATTTAGCAAGATTATTTACAAAGGTCCTGTGGTGGTGCAGTGGATTTGACCTTAGCTTGGTAATACGGGACCTAGAGATCGAATCACGCTGCAGGAATGCACTGCAGGTCCGACGCAGGGACCTTAGTAGTCAAGAAGCGTCGTTAATTCTTAAATAAAATTATTTACAAAGTACTCTTTTGGGAAAAGAATGAGTTCAATTGGCGTCAATTTGAAAAGTTTTGCCATTTCTAGAGAATGGTTTTTACAAGCACCACGATTATTGGCAGTAACAATGAAAAGAAACTACCACCCGCTTGAACAAGCCGTATTCTTTTAAAATCTTTTACTTTCTTTTTGCAAGCAAGGGCGCGTACAAGTGAACAATGTTACTTTGTCTGTTGTCTAACACATTTTGACAGTTAAACATTGCCTTCTGTTAAATTTAAACTAAGCTCAGATAGGAGATTAATGAATTAAATGTCAATACCACGTTTGAGCTTAGTTTTCCTGTCGTGGTTTTGAATTACCTAGGACGGATAATAAATGTCTATTTTCATGTAGTTTTTTCAATGTCATGATGACGACAAATGACCTGTTTTACTATTCACGGGTAAATATACTGTAATTTTATTATCAAAATATCCACGACTACACGTAACTCCTCGGGTGTGTTTTGATTGACATCTAATGGAATGCATCAATGAGGTTTATTAGTAGCTTGATTGTATGATGAGAGTAAAAAATTTCGGTTTACCGGGATATATTTGCTTGTTTAAAGTTATAATAAAACTTGAATCGCGAACAACCCTATAGATGATATAGTAAGTATAATTCAAAGCAAGCGTTCTCATATATTTAATCTGAATAAAGAGATTATGGAGAACAGCAGTTACGGAAATATGTTCCTGATGACACCGAAACATGAATAATTGTGACATCTCTTGAGACCATTCTTCACTGAATTAAGCTAAATAATAAATAATAAACCACAAGCTTGATTCAATAATATTAAACACGTCAAGTCCTCGAGTGAGTTTTATGTCTGGTGCAAATACTCTTTATTTTATCTAAGGACTCTTGCATACACTATAACAATAATGGATATTTTTGGGATTTTCTAAAAACATTTTATCACGATCTTGAATCATTTTGTCAAAAGAGTTGTTGTTTTGCCACACACTGATGGAAATGATCTGAATGATGTTTTAAAATGATACATACTCTTCCAAAGTCAAAATATAACTGACCGAACTTAACTAGAGTGGGTTGAATAAATACTCAAAAAATAAAATGCATGGCTACTTTAATACATAAATAAATGCACTTCATATTAACAAACATTGAAAAACGCTTGGACATTTAAATAACACTTAAAAATAGCGCCACCCCAAGAAGACGGGGTGGCCACTGCGGCGTCCCAAGGCTGGGCTGGGCAGGAAAATGCGTGACCCGCTGCGGCGGGCCGGAAAAAGCAGGCGTGATTGAATTGGTGGTAAAAAATATTATTATATTAGAAAATTTTTAAAACAATGATCCGACTTTGCACAAAATATAAATAATAAATATTTAAAAATACAAAAAACTGCTTTTAAAAACACAAGAAAACGGCTAGAAAACACACATTGCTGAGCTGGAGACTGATCGGATTTGTAAGAGTATTGCAGGAATCACCAAAATCAGCTCTAAAAACATAAATATTGCGCAAAGCGGGGAATACAGGAGGTGAGCCGGCACCACTTTGTTCGTGATCCCCCACGAACTAGATGAATAGTGCAACTATTCATCTAGTACCCTCTCAACCTCGCTAGGCGGTACTTGCACTAAGAGATTGTCCAAAAATTCCACATCGAGGCCGAGATCGCTCATAAATCGATATATATCAAAATTGGGGAAAGTACACTAATATGGCTCAACCCCGAACGATAATCCATCTCAAGTTCACTTTCCACCTAGGCCGTACAGATATTTTCTTGGAAGTCCTCTGTTAATGCCAGTATGTGAACCTAGGAAATAACAGGAGCTTACTAACTCATTGAAACATTCTTGATTTCACCCTGTGAAAGAATATATATTAGGCTAAAAAGAGAATACAATAGTTAAGAGTGACCCCTTCACATTTATCGGGATCCCACTACTAGATAAGAATTTGATGACATGGGCTCTTAGGATGAATTGAAACCTCACAACCAGTTAAGAATTAAATAATCATACAGAGACCCGTCAGATGTATTGAGACCATACTACCATTTAAGACTTTAATGGCCATACATGGAATCCTTCGTGTCCATAGCCCACCACACTACGAGCTATAAATTTAATGACCAAATATTACCAGAAAAGTTGTCACTCTTCACGTTTCAGGTATTATACTGTTCTAAAGAGTCTTGAAGCTTACAGAGGGGGTATTGAAATCTATTGACGCTTCTTCTTCTTCCCCGAAGACATCAGTCAGCAGATTCTTGATCCATGCCGGGAGATCATCATTGTTGGTCTAGAAAAAGAATAAAAAACTCTCACTCCCTTTGAATTATTTAGGATTCTAAACTGTGAAAAAGAACTTTAATCTAGGGGCCAGAGGCCCGTTATTATGCTGAAAAATATTTCCCCAATGTTAGTCTGAACAGGAATACACCTTGGTTTTTTAGTCCTAATAAATATCAATAAATTTAGAAAAGTTACGATCAACAGCTTGCAAGTTGGACATAGAAGACCACACAGCTTGAATTACATAGGACTTGGGGAGCGAAAGGGTAGTATTTTCCTTTTGCATGTGGAGGGCGGAGGGTGTGCCCTCTATTTATGCATCGTGACTGTGTAGAGCGGGGGCATTCTCGCCTTGTTTGGATGGCGTAGAACGGCCAGAAACTCCAACTCGCATGGGGATCACTGGTCCTGAAGGGTCCGCAGTAGTGGGTTCGGCTTCATTTGCCCTTACCTTTTTTGCCCACGGGGGACATTTGTCAGGGTTTTCCTTAAAAAGAAATAAAATCTTAGTTTTTTCATGAAGTCAAAAAATACATCGTATGGAATTAGTTTTAAAAAGTAAGAGCTAAGAGCTCATATGGCACTTGTGACGAGGCCAGAAGAGCCAAGAGCTCATATGGTATGAGCTCTAGCAAAATTCTAAAAATCAATAGATTGATTTAAAAGGAAAATCAGAGGCTTCATGCCGGTTGGTATTTAAAATAAGAGCTCTGAGACACGAGGTCCTTCTAAATATCAAAATTCATTAAGATCCGATCACCCATTCATACGTCAAAAACAACTCATTTTTTCTAATTTTTCCTTTCCCTTCAGCCCCCCAGATGGTCGAATCGGGTAAACCGACTTTACAAAGTCAATTTGTGCAGGTCTCTGACACGCCTACCAATTTTCATTGTCCTAGCACGTCCAAGAGCACCAAACTCGCCTAAGCACTGGACCCCCCCCCCCCAAGAGAGCGGATCCAGTTACGCCAATCACAATCTACGACATTTGCTTAGTCTACCCACCAAGTGTCATCCTGATCTCTCCACTCTAAGCGTTTTCCAAGATTTCCGGTTTCCTCCTCCAACTTCCCCCAATGTAACCAGATCTAGTTGGGATTTAAAATAAGAGTTCTGAAACATGATTTCCTTTTAATTATCAAATTGTATTAAGATCCGGTCACCCGTTCTTAAGTTAAACATACCTAAATTTTTGTAATTTTTTCGAATTGACATTCCCCCCCAACTCCCCCAATCAGAGCGGATCTGTTCCAATTATGTAAATCACGTACATAAAATTTGTGCATATTCTTCCCAACCATGAAGTTTCATCTTGATCTCTCCACTCTAACGTTTTCAAAGATTTCCGGTTTCCAAGACTTCTGTTTCCCCCTCCAACCCCCTATGTCCCCGGATCCAGTTCGAATTAAAAGCGGAGCATCTGAGACATAAAATCTTTCTATATATCAAGTTTCATTAAGATCTGATCACCCATTCGTAAGATAAAGATACCTCAATTTTCACGTTTTCCAGGATTTCTGGTTTCCCCCTCATACTCTCCCAATGTCACCGGACCTGGTCGGGATTTAGAATAAGAGATCTGAATCACATAATCCTTCTAAATATAACAAATTTCATTGAGATCTGATCACCCGTTCGTAAGTTAAAAATACCTCATTTTTTCAAATTTTTCGAATTAACCCCCCTCCCCCAACTCACCCAAAGAGAGAGGATCCGGCCCAATTATTTCAGCCACGTAACTTGGACTTGTGCTCATTCTTCCCACCAAGCTTCATCCTGATCTCTCCTCTCTAGGCCTTTTCCAAGATTTCCGGTTCCCCCCGCCCCAATTCGCCCCAATGACATTGGATCAAGTCAGGGTTGAAAATAAGAGATCTGAGTTACGAGGTCCTTCTAAATATGAAATTTCATTAGCATCCGATCACTCCTTCGTAAGTTAAAAATATCTCATTTTTCTAATTTTCAGAATAACCCTCCCCCCAACTCCCCCAAAGAGAGCGGATCCGTTCCGGCTATGTCAATCCCATATCTAGGACTTGTTCTCATTTTTCCCACCAAGTTTCGTCTCGATCCCTCCACTAAGCGTTTTCCGAGGCTTTAGGTTTCCCCCTCCAACTCCCCCAATGTCACCGGATCCGGTCGGGATTCAAAATAAGAGCTCTCAGACACGATACCCTTTTAAATATCAAATTTTATTAAGATCCGATCACCTGTTCGCAATTTATAAACACCTCATTTTTTCTTTTTTTCAAATTAACCGTCCCCCCTCTCCCCTCCCCTCCCCAGATGGCTAAGTCGGGGAAACTACTATTTCTAACTCAATCTGGTCTGGTCCCTGATACGCCAGCCGAATCTCATCGTCCTAGGTTATCTGGAAATGTCTAAACTAGCAAAATCGGGACAGACAGACAGACAGACCGACAGAATTTGCTATCGCTATATGTCACTTGGTTAATACTAAGTGCCATAAAAAGGAGATATATGGTTCATCTTATTACTAAGGCCGTTGCTAAGAGGGCTAAGCCAAAGATAGGGTATTTCATAAAAATTTGAATTGGTGAAAATCACAGGCCGCCATTAAATTTTTGTGTTTTTATTCCCACTATAATATGGCTATAAATGTTTTATACAACTTCGTCTAAATGTAATATTTAAATAACCTCCCGTTTCTTATCATTGTTACAAACTCACCCCTCTCCAACTTAAATTGTCATGCAAGTATTTGAGTTTTAGAATAAGTTTTTCCAAGAAAAGCTTTAAAAATTTGCGATTATTCGTCCGTCTGAAAAGTTTAGTGCTTTCGATTCCAGGGCAAGAATTCGAAATTCCGCCCACAATTGAGAATACGGAATTTCACGCTTATTTATTTAGAGGGTATAATAAAATAGCTTTGGTACGCGCCTCAAAATGCCTTCTCAGGGTATGCGTTACCCAGTAGATTCAAGATATCAAAAGTAGCTAAACTAGATTTTTTGGAGGGGGGTGTAGCCTATATTGTTTATAAGGGACTTTTTATGAGAAATATATATAATAATAGACTAAGCTAGAGGAAAAAGCTACAGAATCAGTAAACTTTTACTCTGTTGCCTAGGGTTACAACTAGGGGGAGAGGTTTCAAATAATTCGATATAATTGTCATAAAAAGAAACTTGTTTGCTTTTTTTAGTATAATGAAAGAATATTACTCGCGCCAATATTTAATGCCTAAATAAAATACATTCATGTAAGTGCTTTGCCCTAGATTTCAATTTTTTAGTTTTCCAGAAGATAGCAGCTGCTATAAATCCCTTTTTCAGTAATTATTTAACGGTATTTTTGATACCTTTCCTAAGGTAATTATTTCCGATATGTCTAGTCGGCTTATACGTTAATTTAGCACCCAATGGGAGGGCCTCCTCCAATTTAATAGCCGCTCTACAAAATAGAGCTTAACATCATGGAGGGACGGGGTTTTAGCTGTTAATTCTTAATAGAGAATTATAGTAGGTTAAATTCAGTTAGGGGATATATAGGAAGAGAGGCTTACCTGTTGATATCTTTGAGACATATCCGTTTTTAAAAGTTGTGGTGGGTCATGTTCAAAATCTTGTGTAAGACCAATGGAATTTCCGTTCTAATATCCGTTTTTATACCCCCAAGACAAATGGAATTACTCAGTTCCCTGTTGGAAAAGTAGCGGATGACGTTTTTGTTTTCCAGGAAATAGCGGGACATCAACAAGCCTTTGTTCCATAAAGTCAATGGTCTATAACGGTTCTTTTCAGAGAACATGGCGGAGAATTTGCTAACACGAAATGACAGGGAAACAAGGATAAATTGTGATGGTATATGGACTAAACATTTACTAAGGAGGGGCCTTTAAGGTTTTTTCCTGACCCTTGTAGGTTTTTAAAGGACTCTATTAAGTAACAACCAACGTAATCCTAGAGTAAGGAAGCCCTGGCCCTCGCAGATTTTAAAAAAAAAGAAACTATTAGGTAAAACCCAAATAAATTCAGGAGCAAAGAAGCCCTGAATGTCTTTTAAAAGAACAATCTTCGAAATCCTTGGGTAAAGAAGCCATGAAGGGTATTTGTACCCCCAGGACAAATAGAATTACTTAGTTCCTCGATAGAAAAGTAGCAGATGAAGTTTTTGTTTTCCCAGAAATAGCAGCGGGAAATCAACAAGCCTTTGTTCCATAAAATGAATAGTCTCTATAATGGTTCTTCTCATAGAAAATGGCTCAGAATTCGCTAATACGAAATGGCGAGAAAACATGGATATATTGTGAGGATGTATTGACTAAGCCTTTACTGGGGAGGGGCCTTGAGGGTTTTTTCTTGGCCCTCGTAGGTTTTTAAAGGACTCTATTACGTAACAACCAACGTAATTCTAGAGTAAGGAAGCCCTGGCAGTCACGGGTTTTTTTAAAAAGAAACTATTAGGTAAAAGCCAAATAAATCCAGCAGCAAAGAAGCCCTGAAGATTTTTTTTAAAGAACAAACTTAGAAATACTGGAGTAAAGAAGCCAAGAAGGGTATTTATAACCCCAGGACAAATAGAATTACTTAGTTCCTGGACAGAAAAGTAGAGGATGACGTTTTGTTTTCCCAGAAATAGCGGGATATCAACAAACCTTTGTTCCATAAAATCAATAGTCTCTATAACGCTTCTTCTCATAGAAAATGGCGGGGAATTAGCTAACACGAAATGGCGGATAAACACGGATATATTGTGAGATATATTGACCAAGCCTTTACTAAGGAGGGGCCTTGAAGGTTTTTTCCTGGCGCTTGTAGGTTTTTGAAAGAACATTCAAAGAAATCCTGGAGTAAAGAAGCTCCTGAAGGTTTTTAAAACTCTATTACATAACGACCAACGTAATCTTAAAACCTTGCAGGTTTTTAAAAAAGAAATTATTAGGTAAAAACAAAATAAATCTTGGGGTAAAGAGGCCCTGAGGGTGTTTTTTAAAGAGCAATCTTAGAAATCCTGGGGTAAAGAAGCCCAGGAGGGTTTTTGAAGAAAAATCTTAGATATCTGGGGGTAAAAAAGCCCCAAACCAAGGTAATCCTAAACTAAGGAAGCCCTGGCTCTCGAGGTTTTTTTTTTAAATAAATATACTAAGTAAAACCCAGAGAAATCCTAGCATAAAGAAGCCCTGAAAGTTTTTAAAGAACAATCTTAGAAATCCTGGGGTAAAGAAGCCCTGAAATTTTTTAAAATAACAATCTTATAAATAGTGAAGATTTTTCCCCTAGCCCTTGTAGGTTTTAAACACTATTATAAAACATGCAAAGACTATGACATAATAGATACCTGTATCGTTTAGAAAACATTACCTGTGCCGCAACAAACACCTTCTGGCTGTAATGGAATGATGGGACAGGGTTGCATTTAAAATCAGGGGTAGGGCTCCGTTTAATACCTGAGATCGGATACTACTGAGGCCAAGGATAAAACTACCGAGGATCTAGAAGATGCAGTTGGACGGCATAATAGTAAAATATTATACTGGCATATTAATAAATTGAGAGGTAGTTATCAAACATGACTTGTCCTAGTCAGAGATAGGAACAGGGCCACAATCTATATATATAAAAATAAGTTTTTAGTCTGTCTCTCGACTGACGTCATTATAAGGATTGAGCTGTAGGTCGTCATGAAGTTAGTTGTTGTCATGTTTGTTATGACGATGCTTAGTATATGCCGTCATTATAAGTATTTAAGAAAATCGTTAAAAGAGAAATTTTTAATTGTAAGAAGATCGTTGAAAGAGAAATTTTTAATTGTAAAATGACTGAAGAACCTACAATGGCAACAGTCGAGGAAGCTGCTCAAAGAGTCTATGCCAAAAGACTTGCGGCTGATAGAGAAAGTAAGGAAAGAAAGCGTGCCGAGGAATCACAAGAACAGCATGAAAACAGGCTCGCGGCTGATAGAGAAAGTAAGAAATGAAAGCGTGCGGAAGAATCACAAGAACAGCAAGAAAACAGGCTTGCGGCTGATAGAGAAATTAAGAAAAGAAAGTGTGCCGAGGAATCACAACATATATATATATATATATATATATATATATATATATATATATATATATATATATATATATATAGTTGTTTGTTTGTGTGTCTGTCTGTCTGTCCGCATATGATGTCTGAATTATTTCATCACTAGCTTTGGGGTGGCGCTTCGCGCCACCCCAACACCTAGTTGGTGGGGGCGCTTCGCGCCCCCCCAATCCCCCCCGCGCGCGTAAGTCGTTACGCACCATATTAGTTAAGCGCCATTGTAGTTGTGTCCCTGTGTCCCACCTGTGAATATATATATATATATATATATATATATATATATATATATATATATATATATATATATATATATATATATATATATATATATATATATATATATATATATATATATATATATATATATGTTTTAACTACGTAAAACTTGCGAATATACAACATTCTTTGCTGTCCCATTGTCTGTGCATATAAATAGATTGTCAGGTTTACCGACTCTTGAACATGCAACATATAATGGTCCATGGGAAAACCATCCGTATTCAGATTTATACCTCATGATTCTAATGATTGCCCTTGAGCTTTGTTGATGGTGATTGCTGATCGACCATTCCCTGTGTCGCCGTCGTCATTTATATATCCCCCTGTGCCCCCCGGCGTCCCCGTTGTAGTTGTGTCCCAGTGTCCCGGTCGTCATTTATATTCCCTGTGTCCCGGTCGTCATTTGTGTCCCGGTGTCCCAGTCTGTGATTTCTCTTTGAGTGTCCCGGGCGTCATTTATATTCCTTGTGTCCCGGTGTCCCGGTCGTCATTTGTGTCCCGGTGTCCCGGTCTGTATATACATTCGTTTTTGAATTGGTCTTTTTTTTAGTTTTTAGTTTTTTACCTTTTTTAGTTTTTTTAGTTATACCTCATGATTCTAATGATTGCCCTTGAGCTTTGTTGATGGAGATTGCTAATCGAACATTCCCTGTGTCCCCGTCGTAATTTATATATCCCCCTGTGCCCCCCGGCGTCCCCGTTGTAGTTGTGTCCCTGTGTCCCGGTCGTCATTTATATTCCCTGTGTCCCGGTCGTCATTTGTATCCCGGTGTCCCGGTCTGTATATACATTCGTTTTTGAAATGGTATATGATGAAATAAAATTTTTTATTTTTCCCTTTTTTTTCTTTTTAGTATTTTTTTATTTTTATTTTTTTAGTTTTGTTTTTCTCCTTTATTTTTCATTTTTTTTTCCTTTTTTCTTTTTTTTTCTTTTTTAGTTTTTTTAGTTTTTTAGCTTTTTTAGTTTTTTTATTAGTTTTTTGTTTTTTTTTCTTTTTAGTTTTTTTGTACTTTTTACCTTTTTTTTGTTTTTTTTACTTATGTCCTGGTCGTCATTTATACTCCCTGTGTCCCGGTCGTCATTTGTGTCCCGGTGTTTTGTTGATGGTGATTGCTAATCGAACATTCCTTGTGTCCCGGTCGCTTTCTCTTTGAGTGTCCCGGTCGTCATTTATATTCCCTGTGTGCCGGTGTCCCAGTCGTCATTTGTGTCCCGATGTCCCGGTCTGTAATTTCGTCAGTCGAAAACATGACGTCAGTCGACACACAACCATGACGTCACTCGACAGACACACACACACACAGACAACTTATTTTTACATATATAGATAGATATACCAATTCAAAAACGAATGTATTCAAGCCGAAGTAGCTGAGTTGGTAAAGCGTTATGTTCCAGGTTCTAGGTCCGAGAGGTTCCAGGTTCGAACCTTGGCTTTAGCATTAATACAAAAGAAGAAAAAAAACTAAAAAAGCTAAAAAACCAAAAACCAAAAAAAGAAAAAAACTAAAAACCAATAAAAAAAAACTAAAAAAACTAAAAACTGAAAAAGAAAAAAAAATTAAAAAAAGAAAAAAACTGAAAAATAAAGAAGAAAAAGAAAACTACAAAAAAAAACTAAACAGAAAAAACAAAAAAAACTAAAAAAGATAAAAAAAAGGTAAAAACCAAAAAAAAACTAAAAAGAAAAAAAGGAAAAAACAAAAAAAATTATTTCATCATATACCAATTCAAAAACGAATGTATATACAGACCGGGACACAGGGAATATAAATGACGACCAGGACACTCAAAGAGAAATTACAGACTAGGACACCGGGACACAAATGACGACTGGGACGTGTGTGTCGACTGACGTCATGTTTGTGTGTCGACTGACGTCATGTTTGTCGACTATAAATGACGACTGGGACACAGAGACACAACTACAACGGGGACGCGGGGGGGCACAGGGGGGATATATAAATGACGATGGGGACACAGGGAATGTTTGATTAGCAATCACCATCAACAAAGCTCAAGGGCAATCATTAGAATAATGAGGTATAGATCTGAATACGGATTGTTTTTCCCATGGACAATTATATGTTGCATGTTCGAGAGTCGGTAAACCTGACAATCGGTTTATATGTACAGACAATGGGACAGCGAAGAATGTTGTATATTCGCAAGTTTTACGTAGTTAAAAGCATATATATATATATATATATATATATATATATATATATATATATATATATATATATATATATATATATATATATATATATATATCAGTTGTCTGTGGATGTGTCTGTCAGGTGACGTCATGTTTGTGTGTTGACTGACGTCATGAAGTTAGTTGTCGTCATTTTTGTTATGACGGTGACGTCATTAAAGATATTTAAGACATGCGTTCACGTAGAAATCTATTAATGTTTAACTTTAAAATGACTGATGAACTTACAATGGCAACAGCCGAGGAAGATGCTCAAAGAGTCTATGCCAAAAAACTTGCTGCTGATAGAGAAAGTCAGAAAAGAAAGCGTGCCGAGGAATCAAAAGAACAGCAAGGAAACAGGCTTGAGGCTGATAGAGAAAGAAAGAACAGAAAGCGTGCCGAGGAACTACCAGAGCAACGCGAAAGCAGACTTGCTGCTAAAAGAGAAAGTGAAAAAAGAAGGCGTGTCGAGGAATCACAAGAACAGCAAGAAATCAGGCTTGCTGCTGATAGAGAAAGTAAGAAAAGAAAGCGTGCCGAGGAATCAGAGCAACCTGAAAGTTATCGCCTGGCATTCAGGTACAGCCCAGTCGATGATTATAGCTTGAGTAGATGTGTTCAAATCGGGACTATGTCTAAAATTTGTCCCTATTGCAAGGCCTTGAAATTCAATGGTGAAACAATGGGAATGTGTTGCGCCTCAGGAAAAGTTAAACTTCCTCTATTAGCTGCACCACCAGAGCCATTGTAGACTTTCCTTACTGGAACTACGTCAGAATCAAAGCGTTTTTTGTCACAAATCAGAAAATATAACTCATGTTTCCAAATGACGTCGTTTGGAGCCCAAATCGAAAATCCAGATCAATTTATGTCTACTTTCAAAGTAAAAGGGCATATTTATCATAGAGCAGGGTCCCTTCTACCATTCTCAGGCGAGAATCATAAATTTTTACAATTGTACTTCATCAGTGATAGAAATTCTGAATTGAATGCACGTTGCGAAATTTCTCCCAACGTTGAAAGGACAATCGTTTCCCAATTGCAACATCTTCTCCACGAAAATAATAATTTAGTGCGTCTGTTCAAAACAGCCATCGATTTGATGCCTACTGATACGCATAAAATTGTTATTTCCGCTGACAAAACGCCTCCTGGCCAACATGTGCGTAGATACAATGCTCCAACTATCGACGAAGTGGCAATGTCCAGCTGTTGTTCACTTAGCGGTACATTTACAGAATGGTCAACGTGTTTATTTCTCGGAAACCAACGTGCAACAAAGAGCCCTGAATCCACCGGATACAAAGTTAACCGGTTTCTTTTCGCTTTGCAAAAATGATTCTTTTGCAAAAAAACTGCTGTATACTGAAGTGCCTTCGTATTACACGTGGAATACTAAAAATAAAGTATTTGAACGTCGAAAACAGGGTAAGTCAGTCGACCGCCAACCTACCATCTTCAAAGAAACCACGATAGGAAGACTCTACACCGTTCACCCCAATCAACATGAATGCTTCTTTCTACGCCTGCTTTTGGTGAATGTAAACGGTCCGACATCCTTTGAGCATTTGAGAACTGTAAACGGTACTATACATGACACTTACCGTAGTGCATGCCAAGCTCTGAATTTATTGGAATGTATACTGAAGTGCCTTCGTATTACACGTGGAATACTAAAAATAAAGTATTTGAACGTCGAAAACAGGGTAAGTCAGTCGACGGCCAACCTACCATCTTCAAAGATACCACGATAGGAAGACTCTACACCGTTCACCCCAATCAACATGAATGCTTCTTTCTACGCCTGCTTTTGGTGAATGTACCCGGTCCGACATCCTTTGAGTATTTGAGAACTGTAAACGGTACTATACATGACACTTACCGTAGTGCATGCCAAGCTCTGAATTTATTGGAGAATGACCAACACTGGGATAACTGCATCAATGACGCGTGCGAAACGTCAACCCCAAGTCAAATTCGTGCATTGTTTGGCATCATTTTAACAGCTTGATCTCTATCAGCTCCTACAGAGTTATGGGAAAAATATAAGTCAAAAATGTCCGAAGATATACTCCATCGAAAACAGTTAGAGACGTCAGATATGACTTTTGATTTTACATCAGAAATTTATAACTACACTTTAGTTATTATAGAAGATTTGTGCGTACGTATGGCAAACAAACCTCTTCAGGATTTGGGAATGCCTTCACCTAACCGTATCGCTGCTGTTTCAACATGTGTAGAATTGGATCGTGAACAAAGTTACAGTACGAGTGATCTATTGTCGTATGTACAAAATAACATTTCCAAGTTAACGTCGGAACAAAAAGACCTTTATGATAAGATAATGCATTGTGTCGATAACAACGTTGGAGAAATTTTCTTTTTGCATGCGCCAGGAGGTACTGGTAAAACGTTTGTGATAAAACTGATTCTGGCATCAATTCGATCAAAAAATAATATAGCGTTGGCAATTGCGTCGTCCGGAATAGCCGCAACATTGCTGCCTGGTGGAAGAACTGCTCATTCCGCTTTGAAATTGCCTCTGAATTTGCATTCTACAAAAACTCCCACGTGCAATATTTCCAAATCATCTGGGATGGGCAAAGTATTGCAGCAATGCAAACTTATTATTTGGGATGAGTGCACAATGCCACACAAAAAATCGCTCGAGGCTCTGGATCAATGCTTGAAAGATTTGCGAGGGAAGTCGAAACCCTTTGGCAGCACATTAATATTGCTTGCGGGAGATTTCAGGCAAACATTACCTATAATACCTAGATCAACTCCTGCAGACGAAATGAATACTTGCCTGAAAAATTCTAATTTCTGGGCACACGTAAAAACATTAAAATTAACTACAAATATGCGTGTCCGATTGCAAAACGATGACTCTGGTCAAACATTTTCAGATCAATTGCTGGCAATTGGAAAAGGAAAGCTCCCAGTAGACTCAATTTCAGGACGTATACAACCACCTGCTGATTTCTGTAATTTAGTGACGTCCAAAAACGAATTGATTGAAAAAGTATTTCCGAATATTCTAAAAAATTATAAAAATAATAAATGGCTAAGTGAAAGAGCGATTCTCGCACCCAAAAATATAGACGTCCACGAAATCAACAATATTGTTTTGACCAAGATTCGAGACCAGGCAGTCCTTTACAAGTCAGTCGACACAGTTTTGGAACCAAATGAAGCGGTTAATTATCCATCTGAATTTTTAAATTCCGTGGATCTTTCAGGGTTTCCACCACACGTGCTACAACTAAAAATAGGCGTACCAATAATACTTTTAAGAAATATCAACCCACCAAAGCTTTGCAATGGCACGCGACTTGCCGTAAAAAAAACAATGGAAAACCTAATAGAGGCCACAATCTTGACAGGGCCTTTTGAGGGTGAGGCTGTTCTTATTCCTCGCATTCCCATGATTCCAACGGATCTGCCTTTTCAATTTAAAAGATTGCAATTCCCAATTCGATTAGCATTTGCAATCACCATTAACAAAGCTCAAGGTCAATCATTAGAAAAATGTGGTATAGATCTTAATACTGATTGTTTTTCCCATGGACAATTGTACGTTGCATGTTCGAGGGTCGGTAAACCTGACAATCTATTTATATGCAGCGACAATTGGACAGCGAAGAATGTTGTGTATATATATATATATATATATATATATATATATATATATATATATATATATATATATATATATATATATATATATATATATATATATATATATATATATATATATTCACAGGTGGGACACAGGGACACAACTACAATGGCGCGTAACTAATATGGCGAATACTTACGAAGCGCCCCCACCAACTAGGTATTGGGGTGGTGCGAAGCGCCACCCCAACAGCTAGTTAGTAATAAGCAAAGAGCTAAAGAGAGATGGTCAGAACATTTTGAGAATGTGCTAAATCGAGATAGAGGTACATGAAAAGATATAGAGGAAAATGGAAAGTTTGTGATACCTTGGATGTGAAGGAATATTTGTTTTGTGAGGAAGAATTAGCGACAGTACTAAAAGGATGAAAAAACAATGAGCTCCAGGTACTGATAGTGTGGTAAATGAATTTCTTAAATATGGTGGCTCTGAGGTTAGAAATAAGTTACTGAAGATTATGAATATGATTTTTTTTTTAAAGGGGAAGTACCTAACGATTTTACGGAGACCATAATTAAACCAATGTATAAGAAAGGTGATAAGAGTGAGTGTGGTAATTATCGAGGCATTAGTCTGGTCTCTTTAGGTAGCAAAAAGCTTACTAATATGATAATTTTTAGACAGAGAGATTCTGTAGACAACGTTTTCACAGATAAACGGTGTGGTTTTAGAAAATGTGGAGGATGTGGTTTTAGAAAGGTGACTTGTGCGCAATAGCGCACAAGTCCTGCATAATTCAAACGTAACATCTGAGAGCTATTTTATAACGTGTGGAGTCCCACAAGGGTCAAGGGTAGAAAGAGCCAAAACTTTTAGATATCTAGGTTTTATAGTTGGTGAGAATGTTTCATGGAAAGAACATAATAAGTTAGTTGGTAACAAACTATCAAGGTCCCTTGGAGTCATCCTCCACCTTAAATTCCGTTTTCCTAAGAAAATACTAAAATGATTTATCATTCTATATTTCATACTCGTTTGTCTTTTGGGTGTCCCATATGGGCAAGTACTTTTATTTCTTGTTATAAAAAAGTTCAAATCATCCAAAACAAAGCAATTCAAATTGCATCCCTGGTTCAACATACTGATAATATCAACCTTCGAAGACTCGGGATTCTCAGATAGCAACTTTTTACTTTAAATATTTCATTAGCTTCCTTCCATGAGCATTCCAAAACATATTCACAATAAATAAAGATACACATTCTCATGACACCCGACATTGTCGTGACATCGTCCAAGAAGCGCCCTCAACAAAAAAAAGCTTCATTTTTAATTTTTATTTTTTGCACCAAATATTTGGAATCTACTACCATTCGATATCCGGCATTCGAATAATTTTACTTTGCTCAAGCGAGCAGCGAAAGGTCATTGCAAGAAAATCGTTTAATGTTTTCTTCATTTACACCCCCCCGTTTTTTCTTTATTTCTAGTTACCTGTCTCCATAATTTCCTCTCTTTTTTTATAGTTATAAGTTGGGTTATTTTTCCCTTTCCTTTCCTTTTTTATATATATTTTTTTTAGCATTCATTAGTTTATTCCGTTTGTTGTTTGCTGTTTAATTAATATTAGTTATTTCCCTGCCCTAGCCAAGCACTCACTTCGTGCTTTCCTGGTAGGAATGTCATATTTTGTAGTTTTTTTGCATTTAAAAAAATAAATATGGAATGGAAAGTGGAATGCTTTATCCCCCTTTACATGTATTTTTTTAACCGATTTTGTATTAAGGAACACAGGAAAGGCAATGGGAGACCCCAGAACAAAATAGGGAGGAAAAACTCACCTGGACTTATGATTATAATGATGATTTATGTGTCCTTGATGAAAGTGTGAGCAAAATGAATGAACTTTTAAAGGTTTTGTAAGTTCAGGGTGCTAGAATAGGTTTAAAAATATATGTTAAGAAGATTGAGTTACTAGGGCTAGGAATAAGTGAAGATGAAAAGGTGATGTTGGGTAAAGAACAGATTGATCGGGCGAAAAGCTTCACTTACCTTGGAAGTATTATTAGTAAAGATGATGGGAGCAGTGAGGATGTTAAGAGTAGAATAGCCAAGGCTCAGGGTGTTTTTTTCACAGTTAAAAAAAAGTTTGGAGGAATAAGAAGATAAGTCTGCAAACTAAGATTAGAATATTACATCTTCATGTGCTCCAAAAACCACAGGAACATTTTCTAGATGTTTTCCAGAGAAACTGCCTGCGAATTGTTCTGGATACCCGGCTGACTGACCGTATTTCAAACAGTAGGCTGTACGAAAAATGGGATTCAATCCCGCTTTCTGGGGCTACAATGAAAGATAGGTTGAGATGGTTGGATTATTTTGTGCGGATGAAGGATGACATATTGCCAAAGATTGTCCATTTCGGCCACCCGTCTAGGGCTACGCGGAAAGAAGGTCGTCCTCGTCTTGGGTGGGAAGACGTCATAAATTAAAAATTTAAAGGAAATGGGAACTTCCTACGAGGGTGTAAAAAGAGATGCTTTGAATAGATTAGAATAGAGAAGGAGCGTGCGTAGCTTTGTGGGCCTCAGGCGGTTTGCTACTGCGATAAGTTATTAGCAGTAGTGGTATTATGGAGTTGTATCCACATGTTTTAAAGGTTCTTCCATTATCTTATTGTCTAATGTGTTAAAGAAAAATTTCTAAAGAAATGAAAAGAGGAAAGCAAAGAAGAGAAACCCTACCAATCAAAGATGTGTTTAGATCAGTTTTAGATCTTGTGTCAGAATCATCAACATGTGGCAAAATCGCTGTCATTTTCCGAGGTCCTTTAAAGCCAAGCACATTCGTATCCTGAAAAAAAAAAACACTGAGTAAAAACAAATAACCATATATTATGACGTCAAAAATAAAGCTGGTTAGATTGATAGTATAACCTTAAGTAGTATGCAAAGGCCACCCTGACACATTCAATATTATTAGACAATGAACTTGTGCAATCAATCTTAGATTAATAATATTACCCACAGAGTTGCAAATGGGAAGGCTAACTATCGTATTGCTACTACTACTAATAATAATAACTCACCACAGCACCCAACCGCCTGAGGTCAACACAGCTACGCATACTCCTCATCCATACCAACATATTCAAAGCCTCCCTCTTTACATCCTCCCAGGAAGTTCTCATTTTCTACAAATCTTTCTTTATGACATCCATCCACCACAACCGTGGACGATCTGCTTTCTGTTTAGCCCTAGACGGTTGTCCAAAAATGACAATCTTGGACAATATGTTTATCCCCCAAACTCAATTAAAGCAGTTGATTAAAGTAGCATTTAAAGTAATTCGCTTGGCGGGTTTCCTGGTCAATTTTGGAGACGCAGCAGTAGGATCATTTTTCAGTTTGCATAAAGGGCACAGATATATGTTCTTTAGTTATTTTTTTACTCCTAAATTAGAGGCGCCAGATATAGTCAAACGTCTGATTTTACCACTAGTATTTTATCGATATTTTAAATGACTGTTGAACCTTCTTCCAGGAAGATCAAGAAGATCATTCCAGACCGAAGTGTAACGTCAAACAAAGCTGTTCATCAAATATTCTGCTTTCGGCGTGTCAACTTCCGAGATAATTATATCGAGCAGTATGCCTTCAAATCTCTCTTATCCGTTGAATGGTGGGGGCACAATACAAGAAGGCCCTAGAGAAAGATGTGAGTATGTGTACTTATATAGAGGTGAATACACAGCAGGCATCTACCCTCGGCTATGGTTCTTATGCAAGGCATGTAAAGTGAGATGATCGAGCTGAGCGGTAGAAGGTTTTTGCAGTTTCATTATTTGAACCCTGACTAGATTCTAGCTACAAAAAGCTTACGGCTTTTTGTAAAGGTATTTAATTAGCAAGGCTGCAGCAGCTGCCGCAGCCTAGTAGAGGATGAACTCTAGCCCATTAAAAACAGGAAAAGTCTTCACACAGTAAAAACAAAACGCTCAGGTGAGGAAGAGTCACCAACTAAAGGTGATTCAGGAATTGTAACTATTACTCCAAATAATCTTAATGGTAGAAGTATATCGTGAAAAAAAAATCGAATGAAGCAACACGGGAAGGAGGAAGCAAAGGAAGAAACATAGGAAAGAAAACAGGACAAAACACAGGAACAAAACAGGAAACATGCAGAAACGAAGGAATACAGCAACGACGACAGGCAGAAAAACAAGACTGAACACTGGAGCAAAGCCAGGAACAGACGAATACGGGAACGACTGAACACTTATTAGTCATAAGCTAAAGCAATTTCTTTTTTTTTACCGTAGTTGCAGCGACAGCAGCAAGCTAGTTAAAGATATAGCAAAGAACGATGTGGCTTCTATGTATATTCAAAATTATTTTCTAAATTCCCATAAATTTATATCAAAATTCCCATAAATTTGTATTATGGGAGTTTGTATTCAAATTTCAAAATCATAATCAGAATACAAATTTTCTTTTCAAAGTAACATTTTACCGTTTGCGACTAATAGAAATGATAGGCATCGTTACAAATGACTATTTTTCACTTGACAGTCTTTTTTAAACATAATTTAAATTTTTGGTTACTATGGACCGTGGTTTGTCCTTTACTAAGTTGCAGCAAAAAATAGCCTTCTAGCTGCAAAGATATGAAATTCGTGCTAAACAACAATGCCACTGTTGTTCATAATGGACTCAGGTCATTATTAAATCTGCAAGTGGACATTGGAAGGTACATGGTGTATCTACAGCAATTTAGATGGAAAATGGATGACAACAAACAATAGACTTTAGGTACCATTTTTGCTGTTCTTTTAAAATGTACCTGAAATATCTTGAAATGTTTAAGGTTTTTTCTGGTGCTGTTTTGAACTTAATCATTGCTTGGTTATAACTTGTAAGAAGCACTTCTTTTTTAAAAATTTTACGAAAAAAGGGACACATTTTCGTAACTATGTTCTTTCAGTCACGAATTGAACTCATGTTTCAAATCCAAGCTAGCTCATCTTTTGTCATTTATTTTTTCAAATTAGTCACTTTTTGCTAAAGCAAAGAAATTTAGAGCCAGAGAAAATCTGTTGATCCCGAAATGTTTACGCTACCAATCTAGAACGCTCACAATCGATTTATAAGTATTGGTCTTTGCAATTTGAGAGCACAAAATAGTCACCTCCATTATATCTTGGATAGGCTAGGTATGATTTGAAAAACGATCAGAAATTAAATTTGCAAAACGACCAGATATTATTCCGTGCATTAAGGAATAATAATTTTATGGTTATGATTATTAGTTATTCTATATATAGTTATACTATATCTAGTTATAATAGTTTTATAAAATATTATATAAAATAAATATTTATATAAATATTTATAAAATTATATAAAATATAATTTTATGTTTTATATTGTTATAATAATAATAGTTTATGAATCAAAATGCAGAAAAATTGAAGTGCTAAAACAATGACATAATTCCGTCAAAATCCTGGGGGGGGGGGCAAAGTTGGAGCCAGTTTTCCCAAATCAAGTGAAAATGACAGTAAAAACTAAAAAATAAGCCATTTAGTACCATGGAGGTTCGGCCTTCGGCCTGGACTTAGAATATGGACTTCGACCTTTCTGAGCCATCTGCTCTTTGCACTAAAGTTTAACTTTTTGTCTCAGTTGTCTAGGAGTTCTGCTCAAGCACAAGGACAGTTCGCATGGGATATATATATATATATATATATATATATATATATATATATATATATATATATATATATATATATATATATCCTTATCCTTTATATATATATATATATATATATATATATATAAAGGATAAGGATATATATATATATATATATATATATATATATATATATATATATATATATATATATATATATATATATATATATATATATATATATATATGTATAGCCTTCCACAACGATGGTAGTAAAGTAGTTATATTGCCACGGTTATTTTCTTAATATACAACAATTATGAATTAATAATTCTATATAGTAAGTTATCTATAATAGCTGTAGTTATGTAAAACAATTGTAAATACGCTAGTTTCATTAACCATGATTATCAACTGTCTTAATAAACGGAGAAGTTATGAGCTGATAATGTATCTCAGAAACACAGTAAGTTATTAAATAAATTTCTCACAGTAGCCATGGGAACAACTCACTACAAACAGGAAAGAAACAGGTTAATATGCATCAGAAAGCAACTAAATAAATGCTCTTACCAAAATTAAATAAATATCAAACTTGTTCAGGATATGACAGCATGTCAAACAAACTAAAAAGAATGATTCGAAATATTATTTAAAAATAAAGTTCAAACTATAAGACCAGCGATATACCATTGAACATGTGTTGATTTTATGCATAGATCGAGTAGTTCCTCCTGAAAACCGTTTTCCCCTTTCCGTGTTTTTGTCTCAGAGGATGGGGATAGGGTGCGATAAACACCCAGTATATGGGCACCCATACATGTGATACAAGGTATTTTTCCAATCTTAATTCTTCATAACACTGCTAGTGCGACCATTTTCATCAAATCTCGAGTTCAAATTACATTTGCTTAAAGCTTGGCGGTTCTGTTGTTACTTTCTTCTTTTTATAGGGAGTGTGTTTTGATTTAAACAGTCAAAGCACCACAATTGTATTGATGAATTGTATAATTCTTTTCTATTCTGTTCCGTGTACCAAGTCAAATATCTAACCAGCCCAGATCAAATTGCGGAAACTGTGACCTGGTTTCACCGGACTAATAGGCATAACTTGACAAATCAAAACCTTTTTTTCATAATAACGAATGTACGGCCCGAGTCCAATAAAAAATTTTGGCTTAACATACTAGCAGTCAACCGTTAACCTTGCTTTTCTATCAAGAATTGTGTCCGCTGAATTTCCTTTTAAAGCAATTAAAATACGATTTTCGGGCGAATCAGGCGAGACATCCCTGGAAAGACCCCTCCAAATGGAGGTACGAAGTCTCACAAAGTCGTTTTTCAAGCATGCAACAGGAGCACCAATTCACGCAAATATATGAGAGTGGGAGGAGCGGCAAAGATTTTTCTTCAATCTACTTTATTTAAAACACAAAAAGGGTACTTTACAAAATCGAAGGAGGGGGCTTCACGTGAATTGGCACCACCCTTGGTGCTTAGTGCGGGTCGGCACCTTTTGAAGATTTTAAATAGAAAAAAAACAAGTTTTTTTAACTGAAAGTAAGGAGCGATATTAAAACTTAAAACGAACAGAAATCACTCCGTATATGAAAGGGGCTGTTCCCTCCTCAGCTCCCCACTCTTTACGCTAAAGTTTGACTCTTTCTCTCAGAAAACAGTTTTTTTTTATATTTAATTTCTGAACTTTGTTTAATTAAGGCATGTTTTGATTTTGGCTCTCCGCACATGAAGAATTAAAACGAAATTTGCATATAATTTATTTTTCTGGCTAAATGACTCTCATAGTTTTGATCGGACGATTTTGAGAAAAAAGGAGCGGGGGAGTAAACCTAGTTACCCTCCGATTTTTTGGTTATTTAAAAAGGCAACTAGAACTTTTAATTTTTTACGAACGTTTTTATTAGTAAAAATATACGTAACTTACGAATTAACTTACGTAACGAACTTCTATATTCGTATGTTTTTATTACATATATGAGGGGGCTCACCCCCTTGTCAATACCTGGCTCTTTACAGTAAAGCTTAAATTTTTTCCCAATTCCTTAGAATGACCCTGAAACACAAAGGCCGTAGAATAAATAGTTGAAATTAATAAAGTCACTTTAGCGTAAAGAGCGAGGTATTGGGAGGAGGTGAGCCCCTCATATGCGTAATAATTTCTGTTCGATTTAATTAATTTCAGTTGAAAAAACTTTTTTCCCTCCAACCAAGAAAAATCCCCCTAAAAGCGTCTATACACTTCCCAATAACCATTACTATGTGTAAACACTGGTCAAAGTTTGTAACTTGCAGCCCCTCCCATGGGGACTGTGGAGGAGTAAGTCGTCCCCAAAGACATAGTTATTAGGTTTTTCGATTATGCTGAATACAATGGCTATCTCAGAATTTCAATCCGGTGACTTTGGGGAAAAAATGAGCGTGGGAGGGGGCCTAGGTGCCCTCCAATTATTTTGGTCACTTAAGAAGGGCACTATAACTTTTAATTTCCGTTAGAATGAGCCCTCTCACGACATTCTAGGACCAATGGGTCGATACGATCACCCCTGGGAAAAAAACAAAAAAACGAACAAATAAACACACATCCGTGATCTGTTTTGTGGCAAAAAATGCGAAATTCCACATTTTTGTAGATAGGAGCTTGAAACTTCTACTGTAAGGTTCTCTGATACGCTGAATCTGATGGTGTGATTTTCGTTTCGTTAATTCTATAACTTTTAAGGGGTGTTTCCCCCTATTTTCTAAAATAAGGCAAATATTCTCAGGCTCGTAACTTTTGATGGGTAAGACTAAACTTAACGAAACTTATATTTATATATTTAAAATCAGCATTAAGATGCGATTCTTTTGATGTATTTTTTATTATTGTATTTATAATATTGTATTTATAATATTGTAATTTTTTATCACTGTATTTATAATATTATTATAAAAATTCCGTTTTTCAGAGTTTTGGTTACTATTGAGCCGGGTCGCTCCTTACTACAGTTCGTTACCACGAACTATTTGATGATCAGATAGTGCTATATACGAGGTAATGTACCTGTTATCAAAGAATTATGGATCCTGGGTGGCTAAACTATTATGTTACCAGCACTATCCAAACACCCAAGCTACTACCAAGCTATTACCAGAACACCAAGTTCTATTAGCAAAGCTAAAGTTTTCAGTAGTTTTTTTTTGGGGGGGGCATATGGTTCATTAGTAACATCTACATTGGAGAATTTAAAAATAATGACAATATTTTTGCTCGCAATTTTAATATCTTTCATAGTCTGCATTTCACTGACAAAAATACCCGAACAAACCGAAAAGCAAGCAATTTTTTCTTTTCGCTTGCGCCTTTATCCCCTCTTAGAAAACAATTTCACTCTTAGAAATCGATTTGGCTTCATCCCCTCTTAGAAATCAATTTGAGTGTTCCGCTCTCTTGAGAAGAGTTTTGAAATTGTGGAGAGTTCTTTTTGTGTCCCGTTCGCAATCGACGAAAATTCCTTTTCGTTTGGTTAAGAGGTGGATGGAGGGGTTTCGAAAATTTCGACAAGTAAACCTTGACCATGCAATGCAAATACAATCAAAAAGCGTCAAAATATACAGAAATTTCAAATTGCACCATAAAATCTCCAAATGTAGTACGTTGTACAAGAACCTCTAAATTGTAGCAAAAACGGTATAGTTATGCAGTGATGGCACCATCGATCTGGCTTCTTGACAAATAAACACGCATCCGTGATCTGTCTTCTGGCAAAAAATGTGAAATTCCACATTTTTGTAGATAGGAGCTTGAAACTTCTACAATAAGGTTCTCTGATACGCTGAATCTGATGGTGTGATTTTCGTTAAGATTGTATGACTTTTAGGGGGTGTTTTCCCTATTTTCTAAAATGAGGCAAATTTTCTCAGGCTCGTAACTTTTGACGGGTATAACTGATCTTGATGAAACCTATATATTTAAAATCAGCATTAAAATGTGATTTTTTTTATGTAACTATTGGTATCAAAATTCCATTTTTTAGAGTTTCGGTTACTATTGAGCCGGGTCGCTCCTTACTACAGTTCGTTACCACGAGTTGTTTGATTACTGCACCGCGGTGGTTTTATAAACTGGTGTGCAGCCTTGTGAAAAATATATGGTTTATATAAATCAAATGAGGGTAGTAAAAAACTTAAGAAATAACAACTCTTAAAAACTTTTATTTAACAAACCAGTATCCACTGTACAGCCTTATGTAAACATACATCAAAAGAGAGTAGCAAAAAAAACTCTTCAAAATTACAACTCTTGAAAATCCTTTAAAAAGTTTACAATTCGTTGTCCATTGTGCAGCCTTAGGTATGATTTATTAACTGAGGGCAGGAAAAACTCTAAATAAAAATTATCCAATGCAAATCGTTTACCAAATGCTGCTCTCTGTTGGGACATAATATTGTTTTTGTATTTTTTAAGTTAAATAAAGAAAAAGTCGAAGACGTATGAGATTGCATTATGTAGAATTAAAAGGAAAATATGAAAATGTTAGGCTGGAACTAAATGACTCATTATATGCAAATAAAATTATGTCCATTGTATCATCAAATACGGCTCGAGTTTATGCATAGTATGAGTAGTTATGATATGAGAACTATTTCAACGAGCCTTAAAAATAAAAAATCAATATTTGATTCTCCAACATGAGGAATGATATGGATACAGCGATCTCATAATATGGAACATGAAACAACAATTTTTTAAGCAATCTTCAGGCGTAATTTCTTTGTGAATGGACCTTACGCCCTTCGAATTCTCCACAAATGGCATCTGAATTGACATTATACAGAATGAGTTACCGATATTATAAACAAAATAAATGATAAATAAGAGAACTAGTTATTAATCATAATAATGTCATAATCAATCAATAATTTAATCAATATATTCACAGCAAAAAAAAAACACTTTAACATAGTCTCCCAAGTAAGGCTCTACGGCTGGGAAAAAAACAGGAGAGAAAGAAAAATGAAACAAAAACATAAAAAAAGCACTTGCAAGGACTTCCCAACTCTGAGACTCAACACAAAAGAAGAAGAAAAAAATATCAGTAATCCACCTAAAAAAAAAAAACAACCCAAAACCACAAAGTACGCAAATGGCTACCACATGAATTGCACTTGTTTCACTGAGCACAATTCAAATACATTCAAAAAATCATCAAGAAAAAAAAATCAAGACATAATTGATTTTTTTTTTCAAAAGATTCTTTTGAAAGTAGCAATTCAGGAGAGGGGTTCAAATCACCTCCCAAACGTAAAATTCCCCTAAATTTCGGGTTATTCAAGTAAAACGAATCTGAGCTTAGAAAAAGAAAGTACTTACATATAGCATTACGCCAAGCTCGCTTCTCGCCGGTCTTTTTTCACCGTTATCATACAATGTGAAGCATGTACCGACGGTATTAGAACGGAGTTTCCCAATGTATGAATCGCCATGCCGAGCCAGGTCAGTTGGATCTGTAGTTATAGCGTAATTTGATGTCCGACTCTTCTTCCGTTTCCTGGCCGCCAAGAGGAATATCTGTAAAAAATTATCTTTATTTTATGCTTGCGACTGTAGCTGCAACCTAGCAAAGAGGAAACCACAGCCCATAACACCGTGGCTAATCTCAATAGTTAAAGTGTATTAAAAAAAAAACCAATTATGGGTGTCACCATGGGAATCACCATGGTCGAGAATCCCTAATAGGAGAATTACAGTCGCTTATCTTAAAAGACGAAGAAAACCACTTTGTCACATAGGAAGCATAGACATATCTGTTTGTTTACCATTTTTTTCTTCTTGGGGGTGATAGTACCTAATCAATGGTCGTAGAATGTTGAAAAAGGGCTCATTTGCAAGGAAATCACCATATCCAGTGCGGTTTTTCAGTAACAAACTGAAAAGATTGCGCCTCCCATTTTAGATTGGGAATCGTATACATATTCTAGGTGCAATCACTTTGACCTGAATTTTATGCAGAAATGCCTGGAAATTACAACGGCAATTTAACGAATTTAGTCTACTGATCACACAAATTACAATTACAAATGACTCAGACACGTGCACGTGTTCTAAATGAGTACCCACGTTACTGAAACACAGTCTTTCAGTTCTTTCATCTCTTAGAGGAAAGACATCTGTCACACGAAACTTCTTCGTCAAATTGACAGGCTTCACTACCAAAAGAAGCATCACTCTTCATTATCGACAATTCCAACTTATACCAACATTCTCCTGTACAGGTCCGAAAGAGCACTCCCCCCCCCCCCGGAGAACTTCGTTGTGTTGTTTGATTATTTAGGAACGCTGATACATTTTCCTGTATTTTTCATTGTGTTGTTTTGGGGTTTTATATTGTAGTGTTTTGCTGTTTATTTTTATGTTGGTTTCGGTAAATGGTCTCATGCTCAATACTCTTTTTTTAGCACATCTTTCGTTGTGCTATTATATAAAAATGATTATTTTTCAATCAAATTGTTCTACTACTAATACCACTACTACTACTACTACTACATTGTCTAATCTCCATGCAATTCCAGGTCCTGCATCAGCAGGGATTGAATTCTGGTTCCCGTATTTCCAAGTAGAGATAATTTCCACTTGGCCACCGAGGGATATGAGAGAAATGTATCTTGTATTCGCCACAAAAAATTTTAACTGTATTTTAACTGGTTTAGCCGTTTTCATCATCCCTATCGTTACTGCAAAGCAGTTTGAACTTATATCCTCCTATATCAGAAGAGTGTTATAACCAATGTAATATGGTAACTCCTCGAAAAATTTAAAATAATTGCGTAAAAATATACTTATTCCACAAGTGGACCTTTACCTTTAGGCAAACGCCTTTAAATTCTACCATTTCTTCTCACCCATCAATTTCACCAGGTCGCAGAGGCATGTCAGAAAGACAAAAAACGAATAGCATTTGACAAACAAGTACAAAGACATTTCGAAAGCCTCCTGCGCATTCCAACAAGTAAATCAGCCTAATATTTTTTGGTTAAAAGCACTTTTGACGATTATGTACTGTCGTTTAAAACGAATGAAAAATGACACCCACAAAGAGACGACTTGGCCCTCTTCTGCGTCCCCTCTGAGGTAAAAAAAAGAGTGTATTTAATACGAAAAGTGTGCAAATTGGCAAACCTGAGCCTAACTGGTCTATGACCTTAATCCTATAGCTTACTGACAGTCTTGCCCGAAAGATCTCCTGGAAGACGCGAGGACAGGGTATTGGGGTAATTTTTCTTGGCATTATTGAAACTAAAATTGAAGAGGGTCTCCTCTACTCAGTCGGTTTTTAAAAAAAAAGGAGTAACTGCAAAGCTGTTTCCGCCGTCTTTGAACTGCTGGGAGCCGTAAGTCAAAGTATGATCCCCGATAGCACTACAGTCAGGCTTACACTTCATACTTTTCTATTCCCATTGTAGAAGTGTTTCATAAATTGTCACAGAAGCAGGGTTCTATTTACTTAGATATTGACTTTCTTATAGGCAAGCAGTTAGTATCTAGTTTTTCAAAATTATTTGAATATAGAGTTTTGTAGATAGTCTATATAGAGTTGTTTAGAGTCTATATAGAGTTGTCTATATAGATTTTTGTAGACAGACTATAGAGTTGTCTATATAGAGTTTTGTAGATAGTCTATATAGAGTTGTCTATATAGAGTTTTGTAGATAGTCTATACAGAGTTGTCTAAATATAGTTTTGTAGATAGTCTATATAGAGTTGTTTAGAGTCTATATAGAGTTGTCTATATAGATTTTTGTAGACAGACTATAGAGTTGTCTATATAGAGTTTTGTAGATAGTCTATATAGAGTTTTGTAGATAGTCTATACAGAGTTGTCTAAATATAGTTTTGTAGATAGTCTACATAGTTTTGTAGATAGTCTATATAGAGTTGTCCATATAGAGTTTTGTAGATAGTCTATATAGAGTGGTTTATATAGAGTTTTGTAGATAGTCTATATAGAGTTTTGTAGATAGTCTATATAGAGTTGTCTATATAGAGTTTTGTAGATAGTCTATATAGAGTTGTCTATATAGAGTTTTGTAGATAGTCTATATAGAGTTGTCTATATAGTTTTGTAGATAGAGTCTGGACATCCACAAGGGAGAATAGGTGAGAAGGATCACTGTCTCATGCGCCCCGTTAAATATCATATTGCTAGTGATTTTCTCTCCAAGTTTGTTTTGCTCTAATAAGGAGAATTGAAATAAAAACAGTTATTTCTAATATTTGTTTATTGTAATCAAGTACTGTAATGTTCCTTCTACTCTAAAGGGCAATTACAAGACGTTTTTAAGGCAAAGTGTTAGTTTTACAGAATTTTACAAATATAGGGAAACATCAGATGAACAACATCAGGACATTTAACAAGACCGATGTCAAGCAACGATAATAGAAAATAGATCATATAATAAATAATAGAAAATAGATAATAGAAAATAGAAAAAAGATAATAGAAAATAGATAACAGAAAATAGAAAATAGATTATAGAAAAGAGATAATAGAAAATGGAAAATAGATAATAGAAAACAGATAATAGAAAATAGATTATAGAAAATAGATAATAGAAAATGGAAAATAGATAATAGAAAATGGAAAATAGATAATAGAAAATAACTAATTTCACCTGCTTCAGATACCTTAGAAAACCTTAGAGGCACGGTATAAAAAATGCAAGGAGCTCGCAAAAACGCATTCTGTCTCAAGTTAATACTTCTATGATTTGGAAAAGGACCAGATTGTATAGGTGCGGGGCCTGATTGGATTCTTTTTGAGGGGCCCTCTCTATATATTCAACATTTAACTAAAACATACCTGCATAGTAGTTCAAGTAGTCCAAGTACGCAGTGCAAAATCTCTCTAATATAGGATAATCCCGATTAAATTCAGTAAATGCAACATGAACTTTTACGGGTACAAGTTTTCTATATTATAAAGTAGGCTATATATTATACAATAACAAATGCAATATATATTTTAATTATATTTTTAATTTAAATATATTTTTAATTATTTGAATAGTTTATTTCTAATCGTCGAAAACAATTTGCTTTAAATTTCAAAATCCTTTTTGGTCATTTTGATGGTAACTCGGGGCCCTTTCAAATACAGAGCTCGATTGGGCCCAATCGTTCCAAACGTCCTTCATCCGACCCTGATTAAGGGTACCCAATATCGAAAGCAGAAGTATATGAATATGTTTATTTTTATCAAACAGTTCGTGGTAACAAACTGTAGTAAGGAGCGACCAGGCTCAATAGTAAGCGAAACTCTAAAAAATGGAATTTTGATACCAATATATACATCAAAAGAATATACAATTTTTTACTGGTCATCAAATTTAGTCTTTGTCATCAAAAGTTTTACATTTACCAAATTTAGTCTTACCAATCAAAAGTTAAGAGCCTGCTAAAATTGGCCTTTTTCAAAAAAAGGGGGAAACACCCCCTAACAGTAACATAATCTTAATAAAAATTACACCATCAAATTCAGCGTATCAGAGAACGATATTGTAAAGGGTTCAAGCTCCTATTTGCAAAAATGTGGAATTTTGTAATTTTTGCTAGAAGCAGGGTTCGGACAGGTCGGTTCGTTTCAAATTATAGGCTCTGTCCTACTTTTATAGGATTTCCCGGGCCCAAATATAGGCCAAATATAAGATTCGGAAGTCCTCGGGATCAGATCTATGGTAGATGGCGTGGGATGCCTGGTCACATAGATTACCAAGTTTCACCCCGATCCCTCCAATCTAAGGGTTTTCTATGATTTTAGGTCCCCCCAAATTCCCCCCAATGTCCCCAGATCCGGTCGGGATTTAAAATAAGAGCTTTGAGACACGATATCCTTCTAAATATCAAATTTCATTGAGATCCGATCACCCGTTCGTAAGTTAAAAATAACTCATTTTTTCTAACTTTTCAGAATCACCCCTCCCCTCCCAACTACCCCAAAGAGAGCGGATCCGTTCTGGTTATGTCAATCATGTATCTAGGACTTGTGCTTATTTTTCCCACCAAGTTTCAGCCCAATCCCTCCAATCTAAGCGTTTTCCATGATTTTAGGTCACCCCAAACTCCCCCCAATGTCCCCAGATCCGGTCGGGATTTAAAATAAGAGCTTTGAGACACGATATCCTTCTAAATATCAAATTTCATTGAGATCCGATCACCCGTTCGTAAGTTAAAAATACCTCATTTTTTCTAACTTTTCAGAATCAACCCCCCCCCTCCCAACTACCCCAAAGAGAGCGGATCCGTTCTGGTTATGTCAATCATGTATCTAGGACTTGTGCTTATTTTTCCCATCAAGTTTCAGCCCAATGCCTCCGCTCTAAGTGTTTTCCAAGATTTTAGGTTTCCCCCTCAAAACTCCCCCAATGTCACCAGATCCGGTCGGGATTTAAAATAACAGCTCTGAGACACGATATCCTTCCAAACATCAAATTTCATTAAGATCTGATCAATCGTTCGTAAGTCAAAAATACTTCATTTTTCTATTTTTTCTGAATTAACGAGCCCCCCACTCCCCCCCAGATGGTAAAATCGGGAAAATGACTATTTCTAATTTAATCTGGTCCAGTTCCTGATACGCCTGCCAAATTCCATCGTCCTAGCTTACCTGGAAGTGCCTAAAGTAGCCAAACCAGGACCGACAGACAGACAGAATTTGCGATTGCTATATGTCACTTGGTTAATGCCAAGTGCCATAAAAACACTATGCTACAATGAGATTAACCGAACAGACGGACCAAAGGATGATGAGGCGATAAACGATAAAAAGCTGATTCCGACAACCTTCCATGCAGGAGGGCCAACTTTGCACTTCTATCAGGGACATCAAACTTACGAATTATCTTACCATTGCTATACCAAGGGAGGAAATAAAGTAAAAATTTACAATATCTGAAATAAAAAGTCTGAATCTGATTAACATCATTTTTCTTTAGAAGTGGATACATACCAGATAGATAAAGGACAGATTGATCACAGAATGTAGCATATAGCCTACCCAGTGCACGTCTATTATACTTCCCTCGATTAGCAACTATCTTAGAATAGCCCATTTGAATAACTGGACCATATTCACATCAGCCAGCCAGCGTTCAGCCAGGAAACACATAAGTCGCAAGAACTCCAGTCTCATTAAGCAGAGACTGCTAGCCTATATACTGACCTTCGATCATTTCGGACAGGCCCAACATGACAAAAAAACAAAACATAGGCTACTAAGTCAACACAACAGCATAGCCCATGCAGAAGCAGCTTACTAAGCCCAACACAAAGCATTAGTTAAGTTCAAACAGCTCAACAGTTGTAATTAATTATCAATCTACACCAAAAGACAGAAAATTGTAAATCATGAGCAATGTTCTTAGTGCTCTTCAGCCAAAAATATAGGAATAATAGGATTTTAGCCAAAATATAGGCATTTTATAGGAGTGCATTAAAATATAGGAATTTATTGGAATTTATAGGCGAGTCCGAACACTGTAGAAGGAAATTCACGGATGAGTGTTTATTTATTTATTTTCTTTAATTTCCAGGGTTTTTTTTTGATGGGTGATCGTTTAACTCCTTCTCCCAACTCTACTTTTTAGAACAATAAAAAACTTTAGCGTAAAGAGCGGGGCGTTGAGAAGGGGACAGCCCCTTTCATATACGGAATAATTTCTGTCCATTTTAAGTTTTAATGTCGCTTCTTACTTTCAGTTAAAAAAAAAACCTTTTTTTATTTAATAAGATAAGAGACGAAGGTCAGTAGAATATCATTGCTTATCAGTATTTTTACTTCTAATGTCCATCTCTCTGCTAATTTTGAAGTATCCAAATTTATCTATTCATTAGAGATTCCCTTTTCCTACTAACCTCGCTTGCCATTATGCCAATTTAGCATTAAAATTAGGATCCTTTATGATAATTAATATTACTTCATTATTTCATTTATTTTACTATGTTTTTTTCTTTCTTCAATTCAACTTTGCCATACCATAGATGCTTAAAATCAAGTGTTTGTGTGTAGCTTTGTGCGAACAATAAAATGTTTTGCCCTGAAAAATTGGCTAGACTAACCAATCTAGGAACCTGCAATTTAACACAGAATAATTCTGAAACCGTAAGAATTGACATAGACTATAAAATCTGAATAGGCTGTAAAACTATTATTTGTAAACGCAATTTTAATTTTACGTTCTATGTTTAATTTAATTAGACTAAAACATCGTTTTAATTTTTCCTTTTAAACAAAAAATCCTGAGAATTAGTTGTGCTTCTGTTGCAAATTGTTATGTTATATTGAAATATGTGAAAAAATCTTTTTAACAAGGCAACAATTTTTGTTATAGAAACTTTTGGATCAAATCACCTAGGACGTTACGTCCAAAACTTATTGGCTTGTTTGTATAGGGGCTAGACAGTAGAAACAAGTTATTATCATTATGGGTAGACTCGGCACACTGCGCCAAGGCTGAGGTACCATCGGCAATTTGCCTCCAAAGCAAGTTAGAATCGATTATTCTTAGAGAGGGTGAGGGGACAAAAAACGAAAAAAAAACCATCTACGTCTTACCTTTCTACCATCTTCCCTTTCCATATGAACAAAATATGTTGGATACAACCCTCTGTCCACACCTTTTCTATCTCTCGTCACCCGGCATTGAATTAATACTCCCTTTGGGGGAACTGAATAGACGAAGTGCTCCAAGTTTTCAATAATTTCTGAGGAGCATAAATGAGACAGTGATGCAGAAAACCCCTAGAATAGTAATAAACAACGTCATTCAATTGGCAACTAGTAAAGCAAATCAACAACTCTATTCAAATAAAATGTAATGGAAAATGGCGCTTAGTAGTAATCCATCTACTCCTTAACTACTCCTACTTCTGAAAGCCGAACAGGGGCACCAATTGGAGAAATGAAAGTTCTTAAGCCGAACTGGCCAGACATGACAACAAACAACAAAGAGAGATAAAACTCCACACAAAAAAACCTCAAACGAGACTGCGGCCAGTAGAGAGAAAAGACTAAAACAACGCGGATATTTCGCCTGTATCTAAACTAGGCGTGCTCAGCACAAGATAAAAAGAAAAAAACACTAAACTAAAAACAAATAAAAGTAACTCTAATAAAAGTAACAAATAAAAGTAACTCCGAAGTAACTCTAATAGCTTCTTTTTCCTACGTGAATCAGTAGCGACAATTGTATTTATTATTATTGGTGGTGGTTTTATTTGTTTCTAGTTCAGTGTTTTTTCTTTCTATCTTGTGCTGAGGACGCCTAGTTTAGATACAGGCGAAATATCCGCGTTATTTTTGTATTTTCTCTCTACTGGCCGCAGTCTTGTTTGAGATTTTTTTTTGGAGTTTTTTCTCTCTTTGTTGTGTGTTTTCAATTGGAGAAAGGACGGGAGAGGGGGCAATTACACCCCTTGGATTTGGAAAAATACTTTTTTCTTGATATTTTCGTCAGAAGAATTGAAAACAGAACTGCCTCCTCCATTAGATTTAAAAATACCTTTTTTGTCTCTTCATAAAAACGAAGAAACCCCCCCCTCTTCTCCACATGTTTGTGAATAAGCACCCCTAAAGCCCCGTCATAGTTAATCGTGCTGGCTTGTCTTAATTGGCAAATAACGGCAATAAGAATCTTCCATTTTTAGGCATTAGTACGAATATGGCAAATAGCACTAGTAACGCTACTTTTCCATTAGACCGTTATTGTACTTTTCTAAATACATAGCTTTAGACTCCCAATGAGGCTCTTTGGACAGTGAGAGTGGGAGACTAAACTTAAGATTAAATAACAACACTAAAATTAATCAGAAAGAGTAGAAAAAAATTAAACAACAACAACAAAAATACCATGCCAATCAAAACGAATGAATTAAACAAATGGAAAAACAAAAAATTGGCACAAACTGATACGACTACAAAGATCTCCATCGCAAAGAGCAAAGATCCCAGGATTTAGGATAAATGTTGATTAGATGCATAGATGTAGGTTTAGGATAAATACAATGTTAATCAAAAGAAGTGGATTAAACAAATTGAAAAACTAAAATTGCAGCAAATTGATACAGCTAAAAAGATCTCCATCGCGAAGAACAAAGATACCAGGATTTTGGATAAATCTAGATGTATAAATGTAGATGTAGGATAAATACAATGCCAATCAAAATAAGTTGATTAAACAAATTGCAAAGCTAAAAATTGCTGCAAGTCGATACGATTAAAAAGATATCCATCGCGAAGAACGAAGATCCCAAGATTTAAGATAAATGTAGATGTAGATGCATAAATGTAGATATAGGATAAATATTATGTCAGTCAAGATGAGTGGATTAAACAGATTAGAAAAAATATTGCAGCAAATTGATACGATTAATAGGTCTCCATCGCGAAGAACAAAGATTCAAGGATTTAGGATAAGGATGTAGTCGTAGATGTATAAATGTAGATGTAGGATAAATACAATGTCAATTCAAATAAGTGGGTAAAACAAATTAAAAATCTAACAAGAGCTAAGAGCTCATATGGCACTGGTGATGAGGTCGGACGAGCCAAGAGCTAATATGGTATAAGCTCTAGCAAAATTCCAAGAATAAATAGATTGATTTAAAAGGAAAATTGGAGGCTTAATGCCGGTTAGGATTTAAGATAAGAGCTCTGAGTCACGAGGTCTTCTAAATATCAAAATTCATTAAGATCTGATCACCCACTAGTAAGTTATAAATACCTCATTTTTTCTACTTTTTCCTCTCCCTTCATCCCCCCCCCAGATGTCTAATCGGGATAACGACTTTATCAAGTCAGTTTGTTCAGCTCCCGGACACGCCTACCAATTTTCCATCGTCCTGGCACGTCCAGAAGCCCCAAACTCGCCAAAGCACAGAACCCCACGCCCTAACTCCCCGAAAGAGAGTGGATCCAGTACGGTTATGTCAATCACATATCTACGACATTTGCTTATTCTACTCACCAAGTTTCATCCCGATTTCTCTACTCTAACCGTTTTCCAATATTTCCAGTTTCCCCCTACAACTCCCCCCAATGTCAACAGATCTGGTCGGTATTTGAAATAAGTGCCCTGAGACATGAGTTTCTTCTAAATATCAAATTCCATTAAGATCTGGTCACCCGTTCTTAAGTTAAAAATTCCTCATTTTTTTTTAATTTTTCCAAATCAACATCCCCCCCCAGCTCCTCCAAAGGGAACAGATTTTTTCCAATTATGTCAATCACGTATCTATAACCTTTGCTTATTCTTCCCATCAAGTTTCATCCTGATCTCTCCACTCTAAGCGTTTTCCAAGATTTCAGTTTCCCCCCTCGAACCCCTTATGTCCCAGGACCCGATTGGAATTCAAAATGGAGCATCTGAAACATAAGATCCTTCTATATATCAAGTTTCATCAAGATCCGATCTCCCATTCGTAAGATAAAGATACCTCAATTTTCACGTTTTCCAAGAATTCCGGTTCCCCCTCCAATTCCCTCCAATGTCACCAGATCTGGTCGGGATTTGAAATAAGAGCTCTAAAGCACAAGATCCTTCTAAATATCAAATTTCATTAAAATCTGATCACCCGTTCGTAAGTTAGAAATACCTCATTTTTTCTAATTTTTCCGAATTACTCATTCCCCCACCCCAACTCCAACAAAGAGGGTGGATCCAGTCCGGCTATTTCAGTCACGTATCTTGGACATGTTTTTATTCCTCCCACCAAGTTTCATCCTAATCTCTCCACTTTAAGTGTTTTCCAAGATTTCCGCCCCCTCCCCCCAATGACGCTGGATCCGGTCGGGATTTAAAATGAGAGATCTGAGTTACGAGGTCGTTCTAAATACGAAATTTCATTAAGATGTGATCACTTCTTCGTAAGTTAAAAATACCTCATTTTTTCTAATTTTTCAGAATTAACCTTCCTCCCCCCGCTCCCCCAAATAGAGCGGATCCGTTCCGGTTATGTCAATCACGTATCTAGGACTTCTGCTTATTTTTCCCACCAAGTTTCATCCCGATCCCTCCACTCTAAGCGTTTTCCAAGATTTTAGGCTCCCCCTCCCCCAACTCCCCTATATGTTATTGGTTCTAGAGCGGATCCGTTCCGTTTATGTCAGTCACCTATCTTGGACTTGTTTTTATTCTTCCCACCAAGTTTCATCCTGGTCTCTCGGCTTTAGGTGTTTTCCAAGATTTCCGGTTTCCCCTGAGCTCCCCCCCTTATTGACTCTGGGTCCGGTCGGGATTTAAAGTAAGAGACCTGAGTTACGAGATCCTTCTAAATATGAAATTTCATTAAGATCCGATCACTCCTTAGTAAGTTAAAAATACCTCGTTTTTTCTAATTTTTCAGAATTGACCCTCCCTCCCCAGCTCCCCTAAACAGAGCAGATCCGTTCCGGTTATGTCAATCACGTATCTAGGACTTCTGCTTATTTTTCCCACCAAGTTTCACCCGATCCCTCAATTCTAAGCGTTTTCCAAGATTTTAGTTTCCTTTCTCCAACTCCCCCAATGTCACCATATCTGGTCGGGATTTAAAATAAGAGCTGTGAGACACGATATCCTTCCAAACATCAAATTTCATTAAGATCCCATCACTCGTTCGCAAGTTAAAAATACTTCATTTTTTCTATTTTTCTGAATTAACCGGCCACTTGATAACTGAATTATTTTGTCACTTGGTTAATACCAAGTGCCATAAAAATTACCGCAAATTAATACGACTAAAAATCTCCATCGCGAAGAATAAAGATCACAGGGTTTTATCAATGAAGTAATTTAACGACAACTTAAGAAACAAGAATAGCCTTCAGCATGTTTTTATCTTGATCGATTGGCGCAATAATTTAAGTAATATATACCACATACAGAATCACGTCAAGCTCTGGTATCACGAAGACCAATAGCAGTTGATAGTAATTTAATGACGCCTTTAATGGCGACAGATGACTGCTAATGAAATTGGGCAGATCATTTTAACAACATGCTGTCAAGCAGAAGCGTTAATTCACGGAAATTAGGGGGGGATATGTTTTCAAATCTAGGAGGGCAGTTCTTTCCTTTGAGAGTAAAAGTTTTTTCTATGGAAATACAAAGAAAAAGGTATTATTCAGAATCAAGAGAGAAAGGGGGGGTAAAAATATTCGGGGTGGGTCTTCAAAAGATTAAAAAAAAAACTAATATGTAATACTAATGCACCTATGTCGATGGCTAGTATCTATGCCATGAACATTGAAATAGAATCCATGACTAATACTATTTATCAGCTAACATATCCTAATAATATCATAGACAGGAAAAGGCTTCGATTTTTTCTTGGCTGGAACCAAAAAAAAAAAAAAAAAAACTTTTTTGAAGTTATAGTTCTTTATTAGGACTAGCACCTGAGGAAAATGGGAACCCAGAATAATGTGTGATTTTCCCTGGTTCTAAAAGCGAAGGCTGAGAACCACCTGTTATTGGTTTTTTGACCATGTTTATTTATATTGGTACCCTTTTCATTTCCATCTGTCATTATTTTTGAGGGCTAATACGGAAAAGGCATAAGAAAATATTTTTTTCGAAGAAACTGCATCTTACTTTAATGCTATCAAGACACACAAAGCACGAAGATACAAGCAACAGCTTTCAAATGAGCATATGAACAGCTCTTTATGATATTTGAGTGTACCACTAGCATCGGGTGAAAAAAGGACACACATAAACGCTACCAAACTGGAATGTAACTTTCTTCCATGTTTAAGATGGTGGTCTGAAAACCTCCAGTTCCAGTTTAATGGCTATGACGATTCCGACAATATTTTTTTTCGCCCTTCATTCGATCCGCATCGACTCTTGAGTTTTGTTTTTCGATACTTCAGAATTCTCCATCAATTTTCTATTCGTTAAAACTTAACATGGATAATGGATACCATTTGTGAATCAATATCAATATTTAAAATAAAGAATTTTATTTAGAAACACTTTTTTTTGGTTCATTCTTTACTAGGTGCAAATATTGCTGCAAATATAAAAAAAGTAACATCCAGTGGCATACAACGCTGCCACTAATTCATCTTTAATTGAAGAGAAATCCAAAACTCACAAAAGACAGATCCGAACAAAAACAGAAAGTTTACTTGAATAAATATTGTGTCAAGACACAACAAGTTCTTTTACTGACGTAAAATTTTATACGGAAGAACCAATAAGATTTGTGGTCTCTTAAAGGCTCTGGAAAAAGTTTCAACCCCCCTCAGATTTTGCAGGGTGTCACTAAATCTTGTTGAGCATAATCAACCCAACCCTGGAGGAGATCGACAGCGTCAGGAAACACGTGATGCATTCCTTCGCATTTGAATGCATTCTCCTTTGCTCTTTTTCATCCAGCCACCCTTTTTTTCGCGTGACAGATTGGTTTCTTTTATTTTAGTTTTTCTATTTATTGCATTTTTTTAGTTCTAAGCTTTAGATTTTATTAATCTTTTATTATTATCATCCTCTTTTTATACATCTGTTTTGATTCCATTTTAATTGGGTGAATTTTTCCATTGATATCCGTAGTTTGTTCATGGTTATACACTTTTTTTTGCTGTTTTAATTTTTTTTTTATTGTGTTTCCTCGAATTTTTCGTTAAGCTTCTACTTTTTTCTTGTACTGAAGACGGCCAAAGTAATAGCTTTACCAAGATATCAGCATCTTATTTTTCTTCACTTGCGGAAAGTTTTCCTTGTTTTAGTTCTCGTTTTTATTATAGATATACTAGCTGGGTCGCGGCGGCTTCGTCGCCGGGCCCCAGCACGGCACGCGGCAGGCTTCTAAATATAGATTCTCATTGTCTCTTGTGTTCTATTGCAGTTTTTTCAAAGATATTTAATTCTTAAAGCAAGTCCAATTTCTAACAATGATATCTACTAAGCTTCAAAGTTTTGGTTTTCTTTTTTGAGTTTTTTGAATTCTTGTAATCCCTAGTTTTTTAATTTTAATTTTTTTTTAATTTTTTTTCTTTTTTAGTTTTTTTCTTGTTTTTCAGTTTTTTAGTTTTTTAGTTTTTTCTTTTTTTCTTTTTACTTTTTTTTAGTTGTTTACCTTTTTTAGCTTTTTTTCTTCTTTTTTTATTTTATTTTTCTTGTTTATTTTTTTTCCGGGACTTGCCCCAGCAACACGTGTGCAAGCTGTTAATTTTTAACGCGTAAAACTTGCGGATATACAACTGGCAATTCCTCTGACATACACTGGTAATTCCTCGACACGCATTCTTTTTTTACTTTCTCTTTCAGCCACAAGCCAGGTTTCACATTGCTCCTGTAATACATCGACACGTTTTCTTTTGGTAATTTCTCTCTGAGCCGCAAGCTTAACCCCCCTCCCCTTAAGGAACACGTATGCAAGATGTTAATTTTTGACCGTGTAAAACTTGTGGATATACAACATTCTTCGCAGTCCCATTGTCTGTGCGTATAAATAGATCCTCCGGTTTACCGACTCTAGAACATGCAACATATAATTGTCCATGGGAAAAAAACAATCCATATTAAGATCTATACCGCAATTTTCTAATGATTGCCCTTGAGCTTTGTTGATGGTGATTGCAAATGCTAATCGAATTGGGAATTGCAATCTTTTAAATTGAAAAGGCAGATCCGTTGGAATCATGGGAATGAGAGGGATAAGAACAGCCTCACCCTCGGAAGGCCCTGTCAAGATTATTGCCTCTATTACGTTTTCCGTTGTTTTTTTACGACAAGTCGTTTGCCATTGCAAAGCTTTGGTGGGTTAATATTTCGCAACAGTATTATTGGTACGCCTATTTTTAGTTGTAGCACGTGTGGTGGAAACCCTGGGAGATCAAAAGAATTTACAAATTCTGATGGATAGTTAACCGGTTCATTTGATTCCAGAACTATGTCAACTGACTTGTAAATGACTGCCTGGTCTCGAATCTTGGTCAAAATAATATTGCTGATTTCGTGGGTGCCTTTGCTCTTGGCTGCCAGAATCGCTCGTTCACTTAGCCATTTATAATTGTTATAATTGGTTAGAATATTCGGAAATACCTTTTCAACCAAATCATTTTTTGGCGTCACTAAATTACAGAACTCAGGAGGCAGTTGTATACGTCCTGAAGTTGAGTCAACTGGGAACATTCCGTTTCCTATTGATCCGAAAATGTTTCACCAGAGTGATCGTTTTGTAATCAGACACGCATATTTATAGTTAATTTTAATGTATTTACGTGTGCCCATAAATAAGAATTTTTGAGGCAAGCATTAATTTCATCCGCAGGTGTCGATCTAGAAATAATAGGTAATGTTTGCCTAGAATCTCCCGCAAGCAATATTAATGTGCTGCCAAAGGGTTTAGAATTTCCTCGCAAATCTTGCAATGATCGCTCGAGAGCCTCGGGCGATTTTTTGTGCGCCATTGTGCACTCGTCCCAAACAATAAGTTTGCATTGATGCAGTACTTTACCCAACCCAGATGATTTGGAAATGTTGCACGTGGGAGTTTCTGTAGATTGCATATTCAGAGACAATTTTAAAGCGGAATGAGAAGTTCTCTCACTAGACAGCAGCTTTGCGGCTATTCAGGAGGATACAAGGGCCAATGCTATGTCATTTTCGAATCAAATTGATGCCAGAAGCAATCTAATTAGAAACTTTTACCAGTACCTCCTGGCGCATCCAAGAAGAAGATTTCTCAAACTTGGTTATGGACACAATGCATTATCTGACCGTAAATGCCTTTTTGTTCAGACGCTAACTTACAAATATTTGTTTGTACATACGACAATAGATCAATCGTGTTGTAACTTTGGTCACGATCCAATTCTACACATATAGATATAGCAGGAGTACGATCAGGAGAAGGCATTCCCAAATGCTTGAGAAATTTGTTTGCCATAGATAGGCACAAATCTTCAATCATAACTAAAGTGCAGTTATAAATTTCTATTTGTAAAGTCCAAGGTCATATCTGACCTCTCTAGCCGTATTCGGTGGAGTATATCCTCGGTCATTTGCGATTTGTGTTTCTCCCGTAACTCTGTAGGAGATGAACGAGAGCAAGTTGTCAATATGGTTCCAAACAATGCACGAACTTGACTTGGAGTTGACGTTTCGCATGCGGCATTGATGCAATTATCCCGCTGTTGGTCGTTCTCCAATAAATTCAGAGCTTGGTATGCACTACGATAAGTGTTATGTATAGTCCCGTTTACAGTTCTCAAATGCTCAAAGGACGTCGGGCCGGGTACATTAACCAAAAGCAGGCGAAGAAAGAAGCATTCATCTTGATTGGGTGAATGGTGTAGATTCTTCCTATCGTGGTTTCTTTGAACATGCTAGGTTGGCCGACGACTGACTCACCCCGTTTTCGACGTTCAAATGATTCTTTATTAGCATTCCACGTATAATACGTAGGCACTTCAGAATATAGCAGTTTTTTGCAAAACAATAATTTTGACAAAACGCGAAGAAAGCAGTTAACGTTGTATCCGGAGGATTCAGGGCTCTTTGTTGCACGTTGTATTCCAAAAATAAACACGTTGACCATTCTGTGAATGTACCGCTAAGTGAACAACAGCTGGACTTCGTTCATTTAATAGAAATGAAAGAATTCGCCACACAGCTTCATTACTGCTTATGTATCTTCCAGCCTGATATTGTACGATTTCGTCGATATCTTTGATTTCGGACTGCAAGCCAAAAACTGCCATGTCACTGCCTTTGTTGACGTATTTACATATGTATTTGATTGCCTTTACGGAGTTACAATATTCCACGTTTATGTGCGCATTGTATGTTTTCGATAATAAAGGTGAATATGGAACGACCCACTGGTTATCTACTTTGATGTACCGGTTACGCGACTTTATGATTGCTGATTTTCCGCCATCTTTGGTAGATCTTCTTCTATATTGTGGGTAACCATCATTGCCAGTAATTGTGTTTGATACTAAAAGTCGAGGATATTGCTTTGTGCACCTTCCTTTGGCCATGCATGGTGAATTTTCGTTCAGTGCACCGCAAGGTCCATGTATCATATTTTTTACAATAATATCATGTAACCCCTTATCGACATTTTTATCAGGTATTTCAGCGGAAATCACATCATCAATTTCGTTCGAAGTAATTTTTTTATGTAGCCAGATTAGTATATGTGCGTGTGGCAAACCTCGTTTTTGCCATTCCACTGAGTACATCCAGCATCGCACTGACCCAAACACTTCAAGTTTTACAATGTAGTTTATCAGTGATTTCAACTTTTGCCGGAAGACACGGGCCGTAATGTCATGCCTATGAACCGCCGATTGTCCTTGAAGTAAAAGCTGCAGTATCTCGTCCCAAGATTGATTACATGTAAATGTAATAAATAAATCAGGATGACCATAGAGACGAACATACGCAATGGCATCTTGAGCATACTCATGCATATGACGCGGACTGCCAGCATATGACGAAGGTAAAAATCGTTACTCTTCCAATGTTAGTGGTATTACCGTCATTTACAATTGCATCTCGCAAATGAACGTATTGTTCAGAGCAGAGCTTGGTCTAATTGAGACGGATGAATAGCAATCGTTCTGATTCAATCTTTGCATACATGTCAACGATGTATTGGTGAAATAATTGACGGCATTTTAAAACATAATTCTCTTCATCCTGACGAATCATTATTCTGTAGCCATAACAGTTCATTGCGCTGCATTTCTTATCCACTTCTTTGTTAGTGGCTGGATTTATCAATTTAATATTAAAGTGATAGCCGTCGGCTCCATCCCAAAAAATGATAGGATATTGTAGGGCATCGTAGCATCGATGAGTTTCAGCAATTCTAGTCAACTGATTGTTTCGCCTATAAAGAATAATATTTCGAGGTAAGAACTGATCACCGACCATAACGATTGCCACTTCGGTGATAGTTGGAGCATTGTATCGACGCACATGTTCAGCAGTAGGCGTTCTGTCAGCGGAAATAACAATTTTATGCGTATCAGTAGGCATCAAGTCGATTGCTGTTTTGAACAGACGCACTAAATTATTATTTTCGTGGAAAAGGTGTTGCAACTGGGAAATGATAGTCCTTTCAACGCCGGGAGAAATTCCGCAATGTGCATTCAATTCAGCATTGCTATCACTGATGAAGTACAGTAGCAAAAATTTGTGATGCTCACCTGAAAATGGTAGATGAGAGCCTCCTCTATGATAAATTTTCCCTTTTACTTTGAAAGTAGGCATAGAATGACCTTGATCTTCAATTTGGGCACCAAACGACGTCATTTGGAAACATGAGTTATATTTCCTGATGTTTGATAAAAAACGATTTGATTCAGATGTATTTCCAGTAAGCAAAGTATTCAATGGCTCTGGTGGTACACCCAGTTGGGGAAGCTTAACTTTTCCTGAGGCGCAACACATTCCCATTGTTTCGCCATTAAATTTCAATGCCTTGCAATAGGGACAAATTTCAGACATAGTCCCGATTTATGCATCTCGACAAGCTATAATCGTCGGAAGGCTAGTACTTGAATGCTAGGCGGCTATACACGCGTTTCTTTTGTAATACATCGACACGCCTTCTTTTTTTACTAACTCTGTCAGCCGCAAGCCTGGTTTTGCGTTGCTCTGGTGATTGAAAGACACGCCTTCGTTGACGTAAAGCCACAAGCCTTGTTTCGCGTTGCTCTGGTGATTCCTCAATACGCCTTCTTTTTTTACTATCTCTGTCAGCTGAAAGCCTGGTTTCGCGTTGCTCTGGTGGTTCCTCGACACGCCTTCGTTGACGTAAAGCCGCGAGCATGGTTTCATGTTGCTCTAGTGATTCCTGGGCACTCCTTCTTTTTTTACTATCTCTGTCAACTGCAAGCCTGGTTTCGCGTGCTCTGATAGTTGCTCAACATGCCTTCGTTGAAGTATATTGGACTTTCCTAATCTGGCTCTTTCTCTTTGAGCCGCAAGCCTGGTTTTGCGTTGCTCTGGTGTTTCCTCCTGGCGTTCCCTTTTTGGTGACATTAAAGGATAATTTATCTTTGACATTAGTGATACTTTCTCTTTGAGCCTCAATATAATGGTACTTTTTCTCTCTCTAAGCCGCAAATATTTATATTGAATAAGACGTCATATTGAATATGACGTCATTTATTATATATTGACGTTATATTGTAAAAGATAACAAATAACAGACAGTACATTTTTATATATATAGATTTGTGAACATTTGTCATTTTACCCCTTATTGTTACTTGATTACACGCCATTTTAAATAATTCAGTTTTATCCTCTGACATCGCTTATCCCTCCACCCAACAAAATAAAACTTACATGAGTTGGAAGAACTGACTTTAAACTTCGCGAACTGTCTGCGCTGCTTGGCTTTGTAAGAGATAACGTTTCCTCTTCGGTAAATAGGCTATCTGAGGTGGTACTTCTCATCACTTCTTTTTTAGGTATTATACATGACTCTTCGTCTTCTTCATTTTCAGATTCTGGAAAAGAAAAAAAAAGAAGAAATCTATATTTTGGAAATTTCGCATAGTATTGTCTTGTTTTCTTTTGCCACCCATATAGTCACTTTCGGAAGAAATAGGTTCGATTAATGCTAGTAGTAAAAATTCATCACAGTGCTTTACCACCAGAGGTTTACAAAGATGTCCCGTTCCTCCTTCACCCTCCTATACTTGAAGCTTCTGACTTTGCACCGACTCACGAAGTCCTCACTTCAAACTACCCACACTCCAAAACCATAATTAACAACTTTTATTACCACGGCTTCTAGTATCCTCAGCTTTATCAAAGACTTGTCTTTCAAATCTTCCAACTCTTTAACACCAGCTTACTATTACTATTAACTTTAACTTTAAATATTATACTGTAAAATATTGTACTGACATGTTAATAAATTGTGAGGGAGTAGTCAATCTGGACTTGCCCCAGTTAAAGATAGGAACGTGGCCACAATTAGTGATAAGGAAAGAGTTAAAGAGGGATGGGCAGAACATTTTGACAATGTGTTAAACCGAGATATAGTTGCAGGAAAAGATATAGAGGAAAGTGAAAAAGTTTGTGATACTTGGATTTGAAGCAATATTTGTTTTGTGAAGAACTAAAAGGACTAAAAAATAATAAGGCTCCAGGTGCTAATTGGTGATAAATGAGTTTCTTAAATATGGTGGCTCTAAGGTTAGAAATAAGCTACTGAAGATTATGAATGTGATTTTTGAAAAAAGGGATGTACCTAATGATTTAGGAAAACCTTAATTGAACCAATGTATAAGAAAGGCGAAAAGAGTGAGTGTCGTAATTATCAAGGCATTAGTCTGGTCTCTATAGGTAGCAAATTACTTAGTAATCCAATACTTTTTAGACTGAGAGATGCTGTAGACAAAGTTTTAAGAGAAGACCAGTGCGGTTTTAGAAAAGGTGGAGGATGTGTCGACCAAGTTTTCGCTCTTAGGTTAATAATTGAGAAGTGCCTTCGTTGTCAAGTACCTTTGGTCCTCAGTTTTATAGATTATGAGGAAGCATTCGATTCTGTTGATAGAAGAGCTTTAGCAAAAGTCTTATCCTTATATGGCATAGGAGACAAATAGACTAAAGTGATTTGAGCTATGTACGAGAATAATATTGCTGCGGTTAAGGTAGGAGATGAGGTTAGAAGCTGATTTGTATTAAATCAGGAGTTAAGCAGGGTTGTGTTCTATCCCCCTTGATATAGATCATTTTGACTGACTTTGCCTTAAGGAGCACAGGAAAGGCAATTGGAGAAACAAAATCCTTTTAAGGAAAGGCAATTAGAGAAAAAATCTCCTGGACTTAGATTAGGCTGATGATTTAAGCATAATAGATGAAAGTGTGAGAAAATGAATGATTTTTTAGAGGTTTTCCAAGTACAGGGTGCAAAAATAAGTTTGAAAATTAATGCTAAGAAGACCAAGTCACTAAGGCTAGGAATAAGTGAAAATGAAAAGGTGACGTTGGGTAACAAAAAGATTAATCAGGAGGGCAGCTTCATTTACCTTGGTAGTATTATTAGTAGGGAGCAGTGAAGATGTTAAACGTAGAATAGCCAAGGGTCAGGGTGTTTTTTCAGAGTTAAAAAAAAATTGTAAGAGTAGTAAGATGAGTCTGCAAACCAAGATTAGAATATTGGAAGCTAGAGTGACGACAGTGGTCAAATATGGCTCTGAAGCATGAGCGCTCCGAAAAGCGGATGAAAATGTACAATATTTTTTGCAGAGAAATTACCTACGGGTTGTTCTGGGTGCCCGTCTGACTGACCGTATTTCAAACAGAATGTTGTAGGAAAAATGTGGTTCCATCCCACTTTCTAGGGCTATAATGAAAGAAAGGTTGAGATGGCTAGGCCACGTTCTGCAGATGAAGGATGACAGATTGGCAAAGATTGTCCTTTCTCGCCAACCATCTGGGGCTAAACGGAAAGTAGGTCGTCCTCGTGTGGGGTGGGAGGATGTCATAAATATAGATTTGAATGAAATGGGAGCTTCCTCGGAGGGTGTAAGGAAGGGGGCCTTAAATAGAGGAGTTCGGAGGAGGAGCGTGCGTAGCTGTGTTGGCCTCGGGCGGCTTGGTGCTGCGATGAGTTATTATTAATAGCAGTAGTTTACTATTCTTATTACTTTAAGTACCTTTATTTTTCTACACTTTATATCCTTTCTACATTTTTCCTTGTTCAGGATGATGCTGCCTAGATAAGTGAAACTGTTCACTTAGTGAGCTTTTTCAGTACCTAAAGTCAACCTCAAAGTCAACCATTTGTTCCTTTCCTAATCAACTTTCAAGCTACCCTCACACTGTGCAACTTGCTTATCTAAGCAACTAACTCTTATTAGAATTACTTTTAAACCTATTCTCATTCAGTGAAAACCTCAAAACAGCGACAGTTCATTCATTTATAGATAGTTTTATCTTCCCATTTGATCTCATATTCTCCCATAGCTTTGGTTGTGTTTCTTAAAGTAAAGTTATCGAAGCAGTCCCTGCCTCTCAACAATTCTACTTCTTATATGTCTATCCTGTATCCAACTTCCTTGAAGATGACACTGCCTAGGTAAGTGAGACCACTCACTCTGCTAATTTTCTCGGTATCTAAGATCACTGGCTAATTTGCTTTAGTATTTCTGATTGATTTTAAAGATTGTCGGTGATGATGCCTATTTTCCCAGTCTTCAACAGCCTCAGAAGTAGCACCTCTCCAGATAACAAGGCCTGCATGCCTCCAAACACGATCCCTGACCCTGAAAATCTAAAGGTGGGTTATTGGAATATGACAGTAACGAGCCAGACATCCAAGACAGAGCAAGTTATCAAAAAGATGACACCACACATCATGGCTATACTCGTTTTCACTGAAATAAGGCGGACTGGAAATGGATTACGGATATTCGATGACGGATATGCTATGACACTTATTGGTCACCCCTCTGTCAACCACAATGAAGTAGGACATCTGATGTCACCCCTTCCAAACAAATCCATAGCAAACTGGAACCTGGCTAGAAAACGTATGACAGCTAGCTTCGTATCTAATCATGCAAAAAATGACAGTCAGCGACTGCTGCGCTACAACTAACAAAGCTGATGGTGAGGAAAAAATTCTTTCTATAACATGCTCCACTAAATCATAAAAGACGAACCAATACATGAAATACCCTATGCATTGCTAGTAATCTAAATGCCCAAGTCGGGGAATATCGTCAGTACCACCCTGAAATTCAGGTACCACGAGGTAGATAAGGATCAGCATGAACAGTGCACTTTTGATTGACCTTGCACTAACCAACGACTTGATAACAGGCAGTAGTATGTTCAACCACAAAAGGATTAACAAGTATACGTTGGTGTCCCCCGTGACCCAGTGAAGAACCAAATTACCATTTTTGCATGTTAAGACGTTGGTGAAGTGGCTTTTCTGACGTGGGGCTGTTTCGAGGAACAAACGTAAATCTTGATGATAGCCCATATAAGAATCAAACTGAAAGCTCAGAAGCGGATAACTAGCACCACTTTACATAAAAAATTTACACTGATAAGTTGAAAGATCACCCGCGAAAAGGATATCACTGAAAAAATTGACTTACACGAAGAGGCTGAAGTCTCTGATGTTGAAGACCTACGGACCTCAATCAGGAATGTGTACTGTGATGTTGCGAATGCCCACCTAGGCTTCAAGAACAAAAGAATAAAGAGAGGATATCGGACGGCACTCCGAAATGGATTAGTAAACGCAATAAGACCCTTACAAATATCCTGAATACGTCAAGCCCTGATCGAAAAGCTCAGTTACAGCTCCGTTATAATGCATAGGATAAGGGGGTGGAAATAAATGCTAGAAAGGGTAAAAGAACTGTCATGGAGGAAAAAAAGCGCTTGCCAGAGAAGATGCTAAGAACGGAAACTAGCGTCATCCGATGCCGACTAACGAACGAGATGGTTGGCTGGAAATAAATAACTTAGTCTTTGTATAAAATGAAAACAAGGACGCTGATTCGGATCCACAGAAAGCTGATTAGAGGCAGATCTCACATTTCGATAAACTCATAAATGAACTTGAACCTGATGATCTAGAGACGCTACCAGATACGCAATTTTTACAAATTGACGTAAATATTGATCACCCAGAGCTGAAGAAGTGACGACAGCTGTGATAAGCCAGCAAATGGAGGTATATCTGGAAAAGATGGGGTTACGGCAGGGATTCTGAAGGCGTCCCTCCGAGCTTGCATAACTGTATGGACTCCTCTCCTAGCATTCATTTCGAATAACAAAAAATTCCCAAATGACTGTACTAGAGATATACTAGTCAAACTCTTCAAGAGAGGCGACTCGCTAATCTGTGACAACTAGAGGGGGATCCACTTAACATATGTGCCAAGTATAATACTATCCACAGTCTTATTCAACCTGATCGATCTTGCTTGACCTACGAGAGATCGTGTACGAAGTTGAGAGACTACAGCAAAGAACTATGCCTGCTCTTTACTAATTTTGAAAAGGTGTTTGATCCTCTTGGTCCACGTTGCGGAAAATTTAGAATTATCATTAATAACCTGGTAAACTAGTAAAAATGACACTTCCACTGTACAAGGATAGCGAATGCTGCCTGCACACAGAATAGACAGAATAGAATAGACAATAGACACACACGTTCTTCTGGGTACTGTCTGAGGTTAAACAGAGATTTTATTCCTTTTCCTGTTTACCATTGTAACGCATTTCATTCTGTGCCAGTCTTTATGCTTTCGAGAAAACATTAGCAGCAAACAAATCTCTTATCTGGACTTGATGGATGACGTTGTTCTTTTCAAGGATGCAACACAGCGACTATAGCTGCTGTTCGACGCAAAAGACGAAGAGTGAGTAGTGCTTGCACTGTCACCCAGACAAAGAGCACGGCCACATCTGACTCAGCTGATACTAAACTACAACGATATAGAATTTCAGCGGTTCAAAGTATTTAAGTGTATCGTTCTAATAGCAAGCTACCTTGACTTTCCATTTTATTGAGGGAGTGGGGGGAAGCTGATTCTTATAATCATATAAGGCCAAATCATATATAACACATGATTACGCAAACTTGGGGAATGGCTCTCTAAATCAGAAGCCAAAAGTTTTAATGCCTTACTTAGGGTTGTTGAAACCAGTCAGAGTATAACCTCTCATACTTTTAATGCCCTTTGTGCTCTTAAACTAAGGTGTTCTGCGGTTTTCAATGGTTTTCTGCTTATCAGCAACGTCAACACGCCAATCGTTCTAATATCAAGTTACCTAGATTTTTGGAGGTTGGAGGTGTGTTTTTTAGAGATGACCAGAACTTTCGAAGCATTTTTTTCTAAAAGTCAAACTTCAGCGTACATATACAGGCATTATATGTATTGACCATATTCTCAATAAAGAATTAGTTAAACTTTACAGTAAAGAGGAGCAATTTAGAGAGGGCAACAGCCCCCGTTTCATATAGAGTAGATTGTGTTAAGTCCAAATATCGCTACAAGACATCGTTTGTAAAAAAAAATCGTTTGTAAAAAAGCTTTTATTTCTTTATTAGCTGCATAACAGTAGTAGATACATACTTAATTAATGTTACCTTCTTATTCAATAGTGGCTGTTGGTGAGGGGCTTCGCTCCCCCCCAGCCCCCCCGCACGCGTAAGTCGTTACGCGCCGTATTAGTTAAGTGCTATTGTAGTTGTGTAATAGATTGTCAGGTTTACCAACTCTTGAACATGCAACATATAATTGTCCATGAGAAAAACAATCCGTATTCAGATCTATACCGCATTTTTCTAATGATTGCCCTTGAGCTTTGTTGATGGTGATTGCTAATCGAATATTCCCTATGTCCCAGTCGTCATTTATATACCCCCCTGTCCCCCCCGGCGTCCCCGTTGTAGTTGTGTCCCTGTGTCCCGGTCGTCGTTTATACTCCCTGTGTCCCGGTCGTCATTTGTGTCCCGGTGTCCAGGTCTGTAATTTCTCTTTGAGTGTCCCGGTTGTCATTTAACGTCATCTTAAAGCCTTATATGCTTATAATGACGTCATATGCAAACCCTCTTTTTACAAAAAAAAAATATACAAAAAAAACAAACATGCTTACAACTTATTTATATATATATAGATAATTAAAATTAATATGTTATGAACAGAAGAAATTTATGCCTCAATTTTATCGTTAAAAATTCAAGTTTATTTAAAAAAAAAAATACCTGATGTATCTGCCAAGTTTAATACTGACACGGAAGGTTGAATTTTGGTTGGCGCATCTTTTGAACAATCTGAGCTCTGACCAATGACTGGTAACACTTGGATTGGGGTTGTTTGAAAATCCTTCTTTATCAAACTACTCTGCGCAACTCCCAAGCTCTGGCGTCGATTCTTTTGGCGTTTTTCTAACAGCATTCTCTAAAAAAACATTTGATTTAATTACTGAAAACAAATTAGAACAAAAAATTTATCGAACTGATTCAGCAAATATCAAAGACTGCCAGATTAGCCTTCTAATTGGGCTACTAAGAGTGAATTAGGTCAAAAGTTAAAAAAAAATAGATCAGCCAGCAAAAATAACATAAATTAAAAAAAAATGGTAAAAGTTAGCTTTCGACTGCATAAGGATTTCAATAACTATAGGACTCCAGGACCTGGAGTCCCGATTCTTAGTTTACAGAGTAACAGGAACCAATCTCATGAGTTCCAAGGATGTGAACGTGAGGTCCCAAAGTCCGCCTACCCCCCCCCCCCCTCTCAACAGTGCTTCAACTGTTAGTTTAAAAAATTATGAGGCTGGTCTCCTAAATTTGTTGAATTTTAAAGACAAGGAGACAGATTTCGCTGTCGAAATCGAAGTTGTATAATAAAAACACCCCACACACAACCTTTATATAATTCAATTTGTATCTCCAAGTGTTGCAATGTAGAACTTCACTATTACTGCTTAATATGCAACAGCTGTAACATCAAGGTCAAAAGTACCCTTTGAATATAATAGGACAAACCACATTGGCTCAAGATAACTCATGATAAAGTCTCGCTTAATAGGTAATCTAAGAATTAAGCAGTAGTATCCCCATAGGCACTTTAACAACATCCCTATCCCTGGATCCTATGAGAGCCCTATCCTGCCATCCCATGAGAGCTCTATCCCGTTATTTTCATGAGAGCCACCAGTTGCTTGCTACGTCATAGGTAATGCATTCAAACAGACGCAGGTGTCTGTTATGCCATAGGGAATGTTTACTTTTGCTTGTTATTTTATAGGGTTTGGGGTGTTACGTGATGGAGAATGTTAGAGTCCGTTAGTCAAGCGGGGAAATCTCAGTTGTAACTGAGGGGGACACAAACGTGGGTGTTACATAATGACCGTAAAAGGCGCGGGATGTGACGCAATCTTACAATTGAGATGTTATGTAATGGCGACATAGACGTGGGTGTTATGTAGTAACAGCGCACATGTAGATGTTACATAATGACGGCACACACGTAGGTGCTAAGTAATGACGAGGGCACATGTTGGGTGTTAGGTAATGACAGCGCACAAGTTAGATGCTATGCCATGACGGTACACACACCAGTGTTACATAATACTTCAAGAGATTTTCTCTTCGGGATTTTTTTTTTCTTTCAAAGTGTTTTTTCTTCGGGATTTCATTTTCTTTCAAGGCATTTTTTTTGCTTTTTGAGATTTCGTTTTCTTTCACGACGTTTTTCTCAAGGAGCCTTTATATTCCGAAGAATATATGTCCACATTAGGATTTGAAATGGATTTGCCCTGAATGCAATGGAGCTCAAGCCAGTTGGACCATGAAAGCCTTTCCAATATTATTATTGGAAAGGCTGACGCCCCCGATGACACCATTCTTGCCCACATTATCACAGCTAGGAGTTTTTCAACCTTTACCTACCATAAACAATAAATTTACAAGCTAAAAACGACCATGATTTTTATTTGAACAGGGGATGCTTGCCATTTCCTTGTGAAACTGATTTTGTTTCTAGAACTTTTGTGTGATGATCACTGTTCGTGGAATTTGTTGCGTTCAGATTTTATTCGTGCAACGTGTTGCATATTGATTTTTCTCTTCGTGAAACTTGTACATAAATTTTTCTCCTCATGAAACTAATTTTGCTCGTAGTACTTGCTGAGTGCTGATTTTTAGTTCGTGGAATTTGTACAATGATTTTTCTCCTCGTGGAACTGACTTTTTTCATGAAACTTATGACCGTGAAGCTTATTGCATGTTGATTTTTTTCTTCGTGAAATTCATACATTTATTTTTTCCTCGTGAAACTGATTTTGTTCATGGAACTTGTGGCATGCTATTTTTGTACGTGGAGCATGTAGTGTGCTGATTTTTGTTCATGGAACTTGTTCCATGTTGATTTTCCTCTTCGTGAAACTTGCAGATTGATTTTTCTCCTCATGAAACTGATTTTGTTCACGGAGCTTGTGGTAGGTTATGTTAGGCTTGAGGGACTGTATCAAACGTGGCAGAACCTAAACTTAACCTACAAATGGTAAGTTAGCACAAAACAAGTTCCAGGGACAAAATCAGTTTCACGAGGAGAAAAATCAGTGTACAAATTTTACGGAGAGAAAAATCAACATGCAGGAAGTTTCACAAAAAAAAAGTCAGCAAGAAACAAGTTCTACGAACAACAATCACCACGCAACAAGTTCCACGAATAAAATCAATTTCACTAAGATAAAAATCAATCTACAAGTTCCAAGAAGAGAAAAATCAACATGCAACAAATTTCACGAACAAAAATCAGTACGAAAAAATTACACAAATTAAAATCAGCTCGCAACAATACCATGAATAAAATCAGTTTAACGGGGAGAAAAAATCAATGTACCAGTTTCACGAAGAAAAATCAACATGCAGCAAATTTCACGAACAGAAATCAGCACGCAACAAGTTCCATGAACAAAATCAGTTTCACAAGGAGAAAAAATCAATGTACAAGTTTCACGAAGAGAAAAACCAACATGCAACTAGTTTCGCGAACAAAAATCGGCACGCTGCAAGTTCCAAGAACAAAATCAGTTTTTTGAGGAGATAAATTAATGTACAACTCTCACGAAGAGAAAAATCAACACGCAACAAGTTTCAAGAAAAAAATCAGCACCTAACAAGTTCCATGAACAAGAAAATCAACAGGCCAAAATGTCCATGAATAAAATCTTTTTCAAGAAGAGAAAAAATAAATGTACAAGTTTGACGAACCGAAAACTCCACATGCAACAAGTTTGACTAAGAAAAATCAGCACGCAACAAGTTCCACGGACAAAAATCCGAACTTAAAACTTGCCATATGATTCCTAGACTGCGATGTTCTATGACAAATTGAAGCCTGTGACAGTCGATGGCTGACAGGCGTCACCCTCTTGCAAACATTCCACATATACCATTCTTCGGTTACTTTCCGCTCTGAAATGAAATCCTGATAAAAAAAACTTCTTGAAAGAAAAAAGAAATACCGTAGAAAAACAATATCTTAAAGTATTATGTAACACCGATGTGTATACCGTCATTACTAACAACCAACGTGTGCACTGTCATTATGTAACACTCGACGTGTGCGTTGTCATTACATAACAGCCCACGTTTGCGTTGTCGTTACTTAACACCCACATGTGCGCCGCCATTACTTAACATACCACATGTAGATTGCATCATATCCCGCGCCTGCACCGTTATTACGTAACACCCACGTGTGTCTCCCCTTAATCACAACCGTGACTTCCCCGCTTGACTAGTAAATTCTTACATTTCCTATTACGTAACACCCCAAACCCTGTTGTATAACAAGCAAAATTAAACATTCCATATGGCGTAACAGGCAGCTGCGTCTCTTGGAAAACATTCCCTATGAGGTAACAAGCATCTTAAAACTTAAAAAGAGCAGAACAATTATTCCCTATGTAAGGGGGACCGCCCCTCCTCAGACCGTCAGTCGCTACAGCAAAGTTCTTTGGTGTTTTAAAAAAGCTCATATTCCAATCCAACAGGCCTTGTGTTTCAGAAGTCGTTCTTAAAAGATTTGGACATTAATATAGAATTTGTTCGTTGTGAAATTTTTTTTCCGTTTTAAGTTTTAAAGTTGTCCTTACTTTCGTGAAATTTTTTTGATTTTTTTTTAAGCTAATAGCATACAAGAGGAAACACCCTGTACTGAGTACATGACTAGCAACCTTGTAAAACGCTGCACCTCCATTTTGACCGGTCTTTCAATTGATGTTACCCCTGAAAACCCATTTAGTAGAAATAAAGAGGTACTTATGAAATAGGGTACTTACCGTGTCTTGGCTTTGGAATTCTATAATGGAATATTAGCCAAACAATTAATAATGTCAGAAGCCCCTGAACAAAAGCATAACGGGAACTAAGAGCCCAGTTCTGGATAATTTAGGAATATTTAATAATTAGGAATAATAATGTTCTATGTTCTGTGTTCTATTTTGCATGTGCAGTATTGGCACTGCGTTCTATTTTGAGACGTTAATATTGTGGTTTTAATATAGTAACCATAAAAACTAAGATTCTGACTTTGATACAACTTAGTAAAACAATATTCTTAATTAACTAATGAAGAGCAGTTGCATAGGAGCTGAGTAAATTTAAATTTCTGAAGTTCTGAGATTTGGAATAGAAAATAACGGTAATTTTTAATCTGATGTTGGAAAAAATGATAACCTTGGACGAAATGGTCAAAGGTAAAGAAATCTTGGGATTGCTCTTCTCTAGAAAAACTAAACAAAAAAACAAGTTTTTTAAACTGAAAGTAAGGAGCGACCCTAAAACTTAAACTTAAATTAGCAGTCGCCAATTCTGTCGGTCTGTCTGTCGGTCTGTCTGTCCCGGTTTTGCTACTTTAGGCACTTCCAGGTAAGCTAGGACGATGAAATTTGGCAAGCGTATCAGGGACCGCACCAGATTAAATTAGAAATAGTCGTTTTCCCGATTTGACCATCTGGGGGGGGAGTGGGGGCCCGGTTAATTCGCAAAAAATAGAAAAAATGAAGTATTTTTAACTTATCAGCGGGTATTTGGATCTTAATGAAATTTCATGTTTGGAATGATATTGTGTCTTAGAGCTCTTATTTTAAATCCCGACCGGATCTGATGACATTGGGGGGAGTCGGAGGGGGAAAACCTAAAGTCCCGGTTTTGCTACTTTAGGCACTTCCAGGTAAGCTAGGACGATGAAATTTGGCAAGCGTATCAGGGACCGGACCAGATTAAATTAGAAATAGTCGTTTTCCCGATTTGACCATCTGGGGGGGGGGGGGAGTAGGGGCCGGTTAATTCGGAAAAATAGAAAAAATGAAGTATTTTTAACTTATGAGCGGGTGATTGGATCTTAATGAAATTTGATGTTTGGAATGATATTGTGTCTCAGAGCTCTTATTTTAAATCCCGACTGGGTCTGATGACATTGGGGGGAGTTGGAGGGGGGAAACCTAAAATCTTGGAAAACACTTAGAGTAGAGGGATCGGGATGAAACTTGATGGGAAAAATAAGCGCAAGTCCTAGATACATGATTGACATAATCGGAACTTATTTGTTCTCTTTGGGGTAGTTGGGGGGGGGAGTAAGTCTTAAAAATTAGAAAAATGAGGTATTTTCAACTTGCGAACGGGTGATCGGATCTCAATGAAATTTGATGTTTAGAAGGATATCGTGTCTTAGAGCTCTTATTTTAAATCCCGACCAGATCTTGTGATGGGGGCGGGGAGTTGGGAGGGGGAACCTAAAACTTGGAAAACACTTAGAGTGGAGGGATCAGGATGAAACATGGTGGGAAAAATAAACACAAGTCCTAGATAGATGATTGACATAAACGGAACGGATCCGCTCTCTTTTGGGTAGTTGGGGGGGGGGGGGGTTAATTCTGAAAAATTAGAAAAAATGAGGTATTTTTAACTTACGAACGGGTGATTGGATCTCCATGAAATTTGATTTTTAGAAGGATATCGTGGCTCAAAGCTCTTATTTTAAATCCTGACCGGATCTGGTGACATTGGGGGAAGTTTGGGGTGGGGAGACCTAAAATGATGGGAAACGCTTAGATTGGAGGGATTGGGATGAAACTTGGTTGGAAAAATAAGCAAAAGTCTTGCATACGTAATTTACATAATTGGAACGGATCCGCTCAATTGCGGGGGGGGGGGTAATTCTGAAAAATAAGAAAAATAACGTATTTTTAACTTACGAAGGAGTGATCGGATCTTCATGAAACTTCATATTTAGAAGGACCTCGTAACTCTGATATCTTATTTTAAATCTCAACCGGATCAAACGTAATTGGGGGGGGGGGCAGTTGGGGGGACCGGAAATCTTAGAAAATACTTAAAGCGGTGAGATCAGGATGAAACTGGATGGGAAGAATAGAAACCTGTCTAAGATACGTGACTGACATAACTGGACCGGATCTGCTCTCTTTGGTGGAATTGGGAGGGGGGAGGTAATTTTGAAAATTGAGGTATTTGTAACTTACGAAAGGGTGACCAGATCTTAATGAAATTTGATATTTAGAAGGATCTTGTGCTATAAAGTTTAACTTTAGGTTCTGACCTTCTCACAAGTGCCAAATGAGCTCTTGGCTCTTGGCTCTTCCGACCTCGTACCATATGAGCTCTCGGCTCTTCCGACCTCGTCCAAATGAGCTCTTGGCTCTTCCGACCTCGTACCATATGAGCTCTCGGCTCTTCCGACCTCGTCACAAGTGCCATATGAGCTCTTAGCTCTTGTTCCAAGGATGTGGACGTGAGGTCCCAAAGTCCGCCTACCCCCCCCCCTCTCAACAGTGCTTCAACTGTTAGTTTAAAAAATTATGAGGCTGGTCTCCTAAATTTGTTGAATTTTAAAGACAAGGAGACAGATTTCGCTGTCGAAATCGAAGTTGTATAATAAAAACACCCCACACACAACCTTTATATAATTCAATTTGTATCTCCAAGTGTTGCAATGTAGAACTTCACTATTAGTGCTTAATATGCAACAGCTGTAACATCAAGGTCAAAAGTACCCTTTGAATATAATAGGACAAACCACATTGGCTCAAGATAACTCATGATAAAGTCTCGCTTAATAGGTAATCTAAGAATTAAGCAGTAGTATCCCCATAGGCACTTTAACAACATCCCTATCCCTGGATCCTATGAGAGCCCTATCCTGCCATCCCATGAGAGCTCTATCCCGTTATTTTCATGAGAGCCACCAGTTGCTTGCTACGTCATAGGTAATGCATTCAAACAGACGCAGGTGTCTGTTATGCCATAGGGAATGTTTACTTTTGCTTGTTATTTTATAGGGTTTGGGGTGTTACGTGATGGAGAATGTTAGAGTCCGTTAGTCAAGCGGGGAAATCTCAGTTGTAACTGAGGGGGACACAAACGTGGGTGTTACATAATGACCGTAAAAGGCGCGGGATGTGACGCAATCTTACAATTGAGATGTTATGTAATGGCGACATAGACGTGGGTGTTATGTAGTAACAGCGCACATGTAGATGTTACATAATGACGGCACACACGTAGGTGCTAAGTAATGACGAGGGCACATGTTGGGTGTTAGGTAATGACAGCGCACAAGTTAGATGCTATGCCATGACGGTACACACACCAGTGTTACATAATACTTCAAGAGATTTTCTCTTCGGGATTTTTTTTTTCTTTCAAAGTGTTTTTTCTTCGGGATTTCATTTTCTTTCAAGGCATTTTTTTTGCTTTTTGAGATTTCGTTTTCTTTTACGATGTTTTTCTCAAGGAGCCTTTATATTCCGAAGGATATATGTCCACATTAGGATTTGAAATGGATTTGCCCTGAATGCAATGGAGCTCAAGCCAGTTGGACCATGAAAGCCTTTCCAATATTATTATTGGAAAGGCTGACGCCCCCGATGACACCATTCTTGCCCACATTATCACAGCTAGGAGTTTTTCAACCTTTACCTACCATAAACAATAAATTTACAAGCTAAAAACGACCATGATTTTTATTTGAACAGGGGATGCTTGCCATTTCCTTGTGAAACTGATTTTGTTTCTAGAACTTTTGTGTGATGATCACTGTTCGTGGAATTTGTTGCGTTCAGATTTTATTCGTGCAACGTGTTGCATATTGATTTTTCTCTTCGTGAAACTTGTACATAAATTTTTCTCCTCATGAAACTAATTTTGCTCGTAGTACTTGCTGAGTGCTGATTTTTAGTTCGTGGAATTTGTACAATGATTTTTCTCCTCGTGGAACTGACTTTTTTCATGAAACTTATGACCGTGAAGCTTATTGCATGTTGATTTTTCTCTTCGTGAAATTCATACATTTATTTTTTCCTCGTGAAACTGATTTTGTTCATGGAACTTGTGGCATGCTATTTTTTGTACGTGGAGCATGTAGTGTGCTGATTTTTGTTCATGGAACTTGTTCCATGTTGATTTTTCTCTTCGTGAAACTTGCAGATTGATTTTTCTCCTCATGAAACTGATTTTGTTCATGGAGCTTGTGGTAGGTTATGTTAGGCTTGAGGGACTGTATCAAACGTGGCAGAACCTAAACTTAACCTACAAATGGTAAGTTAGCACAAAACAAGTTCCAGGGACAAAATCAGTTTCACGAGGAGAAAAATCAGTGTACAAATTTTACGGAGAGAAAAATCAACATGCAGCAAGTTTCACAAAAAAAAAGTCAGCAAGAAACAAGTTATACGAACAACAATCACCACGCAACAAGTTCCACGAATAAAATCAATTTCACTAAGATAAAAATCAATCTACAAGTTCCAAGAAGAGAAAAATCAACATGCAACAAATTTCGCGAACAAAAATCAGTACGAAAAAATTACACAAATTAAAATCAGCTCGCAACAATACCATGAATAAAATCAGTTTAACGGGGAGAAAAAATCAATGTACCAGTTTCACGAAGAAAAATCAACATGCAGCAAATTTCACGAACAGAAATCAGCACGCAACAAGTTCCATGAACAAAATCAGTTTCACAAGGAGAAAAAATCAATGTACAAGTTTCACGAAGAGAAAAACCAACATGCAACTAGTTTCGCGAACAAAAATCGGCACGCTGCAAGTTCCAAGAACAAAATCAGTTTTTTGAGGAGATAAATTAATGTACAACTCTCACGAAGAGAAAAATCAACACGCAACAAGTTTCAAGAAAAAAATCAGCACCTAACAAGTTCCATGAACAAAAAAATCAACAGGCCAAAATGTCCGTGAATAAAATCTTTTTCAAGAAGAGAAAAAATAAATGTACAAGTTTGACGAACCGAAAACTCCACATGCAACAAGTTTGACTAAGAAAAATCAGCACGCAACAAGTTCCACGGACAAAAATCCGAACTTAAAACTTGCCATATGATTCCTAGACTGCGATGTTCTATGACAAATTGAAGCCTGTGACAGTCGATGGCTGACAGGCGTCACCCTCTTGCAAACATTCCACATATACCATTCTTCGGTTACTTTCCGCTCTAAAATGAAATCCTGATAAAAAAAAACTTCTTGAAAGAAAAAAGAAATACCGTAGAAAAACAATATCTTAAAGTATTATGTAACACCGATGTGTATACCGTCATTACTAACAACCAACGTGTGCACTGTCATTATGTAACACTCGACGTGTGCGTTGTCATTACATAACAGCCCACGTTTGCGTTGTCGTTACTTAACACCCACATGTGCGCCGCCATTACTTAACATACCACATGTAGATTGCATCATATCCCGCGCCTGCACCGTTATTACGTAACACCCACGTGTGTCTCCCCTTAATCACAACCGTGACTTCCCCGCTTGACTAGTAAATTCTTACATTTCCTATTACGTAACACCCCAAACCCTGTTGTATAACAAGCAAAATTAAACATTCCATATGGCGTAACAGGCAGCTGCGTCTCTTGGAAAACATTCCCTATGAGGTAACAAGCATCTTAAAACTTAAAAAGAGCAGAACAATTATTCCCTATGTAAGGGGGACCGCCCCTCCTCAGACCGTCAGTCGCTACAGCAAAGTTCTTTGGTGTTTTAAAAAAGCTCATATTCCAATCCAACAGGCCTTGTGTTTCAGAAGTCGTTCTTAAAAGATTTGGACATTAATATAGAATTTGTTCGTTGTGAAATTTTTTTTCCGTTTTAAGTTTTAAAGTTGTCCTTACTTTCATGAAAATTTTTTGATTTTTTTTTAAGCTAATAGCATACAAGAGGAAACACCCTGTACTGAGTACATGACTAGCAACCTTGTAAAACGCTGCACCTCCATTTTGACCGGTCTTTCAATTGATGTTACCCCTGAAAACCCATTTAGTAGAAATAAAGAGGTACTTATGAAATAGGGTACTTACCGTGTCTTGGCTTTGGAATTCTATAATGGAATATTAGCCAAACAATTAATAATGTCAGAAGCCCCTGAACAAAAGCATAACGGGAACTAAGAGCCCAGTTCTGGATAATTTAGGAATATTTAATAATTAGGAATAATAATGTTCTATGTTCTGTGTTCTATTTTGCATGTGCAGTATTGGCACTGCGTTCTATTTTGAGACGTTAATATTGTGGTTTTAATATAGTAACCATAAAAACTAAGATTCTGACTTTGATACAACTTAGTAAAACAATATTCTTAATTAACTAATGAAGAGCAGTTGCATAGGAGCTGAGTAAATTTAAATTTCTGAAGTTCTGAGATTTGGAATAGAAAATAACGGTAATTTTTAATCTGATGTTGGAAAAAATGATAACCTTGGACGAAATGGTCAAAGGTAAAGAAATCTTGGGATTGCTCTTCTCTAGAAAAACTAAACAAAAAAACGAGTTTTTTAAACTGAAAGTAAGGAGCGACCCTAAAACTTAAACGAATATAAACTATTCCGTATATGAAAGGGACTGTCCCCTCCTCAACGTCCTGCTCTTTACGCTAAAGTTTTTTTTATTGTTTTTAAAAGTAGAGTTGTAAGAAAGAGTCAAGCTGTAGTGCAAGGAGCGGGGCGTTGAGAAGGGGACAGCCCTTTTCATATAAGGAATAATTTCTGTTTGTTTTAAGTTTTAATGTCGCTCCTTACTTTCAGTTAAAAAATCTCGTTTTTTTAAATTTAATTTCTGAACGTTTTTGAAATAATGCAGGTTTTGGTTTTGGCTCACCGTATATGAATAATTAAAACGAATTTTGCATATTAATTCTACTTTTTTGGCTAAAAGGCTTTCTCAAAGGGTTGATTGGACGATTTTGAGAGAAAAAGGCCGGGAGAGGGGGCCTAGCTGCACTCCATTTTTTTGGTTACTTAAAAAGGACACTAGAACGTTTAATTGTATTTACGAACGTTTTTATTAGTAATAAATATACGTAACTTACAAATTAACTTACGCAACGAACTTCTAAATTCGTACATTTTTATTACGTATATGAGGGGATTTGACCCCTCGTCAATACCTCGCTCTTTACACTGAAGTTCGAATTTTGTTCCAATTCTTTAAGAAAGACCCCGGTATCACAAAGGTCGTTTAATTAGAAAAAAATAGCACTTTTGAAATTACTAAAAATACTTTAGCGTAAAGCGCGAGGTATTGAGGAGGGGACTAACCCCCTCATATACGTAATAATTTCTGTTCGTTTTAAGTTTTTAATGTTGCTTGTTACTTTCAGTTGAAAAAACTTGTTTTTTGTTTAATTTCTCAATGTTTTTTTTAATAATGCCACGAACATCCAGCGCCCCCTTCATTGAAATTGTCTTCCCCCATGATAAATTCCTTCATGGAAAAATCCTCTCACGTATCCCCCTCCTCCCCCCAACCCCCATCAACAGAAAAATCCTCCATGAAAACGTCTGAATACTTCCCAATAACCAATAATATATGTAAACAAGGGGCAGGTCATAGCTTGCAGCCCTTCCCCGGGGACTGTGGGAGATTAAGTCGTCCTCAAAGACATAGTCAATAGATGTTTCAATTGTGCTGAACAAAATGACTATCTCCAAATTTTGATCCTGTGACTTTGGGATAAAGTGTGGGAGGGGGCCTAGTTGCCCTCCAAATTTTTTGGCCACTTAAAAAGGGCAATAAAGCTTTTAATTTCCCTTAGAGTGAGCCCTCTTGTGACAGTCTAGGACAACTGGGTTGATAAATAACTGGTCACACCTGGGATTGAACCCGTGCATGTGTGTTTCCATAACTACGACTACAAATGGTCTTACATTAAGATAAGATTTATTCATCATGAAATACACATTTAATATTACATTTTACTATTCCCCTAAAGGTTCTCTGGCCTATAAAGAAGGGGGAATTATTTCTGCTACTCCAGCTCCATTCAGTAAAAATTCACTAGGGTTCCAACTCCGATTCATCATGATGTCGATCATATCAAAAAAATGCCGATTTTAACTCTCAGATCTACAAATGTAGCTTAATATAATACGACACACAGTGCATTAATATCGGGTCAAGATCATTATTAACCCAATCCAGACGGATCAAGAGCAAAATATTGGGAAGCTGGCCGGATAGTGTCGAAAATCATCTCCTGAGTGCTAGTAATTAAAATTACACCCAAGCTACTCATAGAGGTTGAGAACTATCAATAGCAGAAATTGACTAGCCTGGTTTTCCAATTTTTCAGTTCTTGATGGGTTTTCTGATTGAGGAAAATAGCTAGCCGGCAAATCGTGATGCATCTTCGCAAGTTTAAGCAGTTCACGTTGATTCAAATCAACTGAGTCCTAAAAAAGAAATCATGGATTAGACTGATGTGCAAAACTAAAATATGACAGTTCGAAAAAATCCATTTGCAATAATATTATGTAAAAAAAAACCTTATGCCGGATCAACCAGCCTTGAAATAAACAGAAATTTAGATTAGTATGATTTTCAAGACGATAGACCTATTGCGAATATTTCCCAAGTATAAACAACAGGGCCTCCTCAGCGGAAGCAAAAGAGAAAAAAGTAATGAAAACAGAGCCGTTCAAGGAGGAGGCAGAAGGGGAAGTTAAGGCACGGCTCTGAGTAGAATCAAAAGAAATACAGACTGCTTTTTCATTATTTCATTCAAACAGTTAAAAGTAAAAACGCATCGGACGACTGTATTTTTGTTTTTTTAGCCCAAAATAAAAGTTTGATAAACAACAGTTTTAGTACGGTTAATAAAAATTACATAAAAATAAAGTAATAATACAACTCTGATTACATCTAATTAATAAAACAAAAAGAATAACGAATTTAGAAAGCGTAAATACTAATTTGACCAAAGAAAAAATCAACTCATTAGTTAAAATTAAACAAAAATAAATAATGCCCTAAATGGATGATTTATGCAGACTGATCCTTACCTGTACAGCTTTTTAGGAGGATTATGCATTGGCCTTACAATAGTCCCGCCCGTGGGTAATCAAACAGTTCGTGGTAACGAACTGTAGTAAGGAGCGACCCGGCTCAATAGTAAACCAAACTCTAAAAAACGGAATTTTGATGCTAAAAGATACACCAAAAGAATCAAATTTTCACGCTGATTCTAAATATATAAGTTTCAATTAATTTAGTCTTTTTCATCAAACGTTACGAGCCTGAGACAATTTGCCTTATTTTGGAAAATAGGGGGAAACATCCCCAAAAAGTTATAGAATCTTAACGAAAATCACACCATCGCATTCGGCATATCAGAGAACCCTTTAGAAAAAATTACAAGCTCCTATCTAAAAAAAAAATGTGGAATTTCGTATTTTTTGCCAGAAGACAAATCACGGGTGCGTGTTTATTTGTTTGTTTGTTGTTGTTTTTTTCCCAGGGGTCATCGTATCGACCAAGTGGTCCTAGAGTGTCGTAAGAGGGCTCATTCTTACGGAAATGAAAAGTTCTAGTGCCCTTTTTAAGCGATCAAAAATATTGGAGGGCACCTACGCCCCCTCCCACGCTCTTTTTTTCCAAAAGTCAACGAATTAAAATTTTGAGATAGCCATTTTGTCCACATAGTCGAAAACCATAATAACTATGTCTTTGGGAATGAATTACTCCCCCACAATCCCTGGGGGAGGGGCTGCAAGTTACAAACTTTGACCAGTGTATAAATATAGTAATGGTTATTGGGAAGTGCACAGACGTTTTCAGGAGATTTTTTTTGGTTTGGGGGGTGGGGTTGATGGGAGGGGGCTATGTAGGAGGATATTGCCTTGGAGGAATATGTCATGGGGGAAGAAAATTTCAATGAGAAGGGCGCAGGATTTTCTAGCATTACTATAAAAAAACAATTGAAAGTAAGGAATAGCATTGAAATTTAAAACGAACAGAGATTATTACCCATATGAGGGGTTCTAAAAATACTTTAGCGTAAAGAGCGAGGTATTTAGGAGGAGACAAATACCTCGCTCTTTATGCTAAAGTATTTTTAGTAATTTCAACTATTTATTCTACGGCCTTTTTGATTCAGGGGTCATTTTTAAAGAATTGGGACAAAACTTACGATTTAGTGTAAAGAGCGAGGTATTAACGAGGGTACAAACCCCCTCGTACACATAATGAAAATATAAGAATATAAAAGTTTGTTATGTAAGTTAATTCTTAACTTACGCATATTTTTACTAATAAAAATGTTCGTTAAAAATTAAAAGTTCTAGCAGCCTTTTTAAGTAACCAAAAAATTGAAGGGCAGCTAGGCCTCCTTCCCCACCCCTTATTTCTCAAAATCGTCTGATCAAAACTAAGAGAAAGCCATTTAGCCAAAAAAAATTAATATATAAAATTCATTTCAATAATTTATGTGCGGAGAGCCAAAATCAAACATGCATTAATTCAAAACGTTCAGAAATTAAATAAAAAAACTAGTTTTTTAACTGAAAGTAAGGAGCGACATTAAAACTTCAAATGAACAGAAATTACTCCGTATATGAAAGGGGTTGTCCCCTCCGCAATCCCTCGCTCTTTACGCTAAAGTTTGACTCTTTGCCACAATTCTACTTTTTAAAACAATTAAAAGCTTTAGCGTAAAGAGCGAGGGATTGCGGAGGGGACAACCCATTTCATATACGGAGTAATTTCTGTTCGTTTTAAGTTTTAATGTCGCTCCTTACTTTCAGTTAAAAAACTAGTTTTTTTATTTAATAAGAGAAACAGGGACGAAAACAGCAAAAGTTCAATCCGTGTATGATTCTGGCTAGTTGATAGCTTTCAAGAGTAAAGCTTTATCCAGTAAAGCTAAAGTAAAAGCAAAGTAAAGTAAAAGCTAGAGTAAAGCTAGTATCCAGCTTTCAAAAGTAAAGTGTAATTGTTTACTCAACCGAAGGAAGATAAACATTGGAACGGTATTCCAATTTCAATTTGGAAATTATTGATCATTCTCGATCAGGTTCTGGAAGACAGTGTTTTCACACTGGCTAATAATGTGGATATAAGCAAAGGAATGAATTCACCAAAATTAGAACACGAAAGCGTTTTTTCCAGCCATTGTCCAATGTCAAAAATGTATTTTTGGATGAAAATAAACATGAGATATTTTTCAAAATCTAAGGGGCAAATCTATGTGGACAATTGCCTCCCTCCCATTGATGTCCTGGGTCTATGCGTCTAAGCAGTTAAGTTTGTTTCTATAAGCGGATTACATTTAGCTGACCAATAATAACTCATTTTACATCCTTACATTAAGTCCCATTCCTCTGTACCCAACAAGACATAGGCGTTTAACAACATAATTTTGGACCAATAAGAACGGCTTAAAAGGAAAGGAAATTGTGATTGGTTGACAATAAATTTACATAGACGTTGATGAATTCAATGTGCTAATTGTGTGAATTCAGCATGTGTGTAAAAGCAGGTGTGTGAATTCTTTTTCACGGGACCGCTATACCTATCGGTTGTTACAAAAACCTAAAATTAAATCTTCAGGTCCTCGTTGAAAACTTTTGAAATGTAGAAGTGAAGCCGTCTTAGGAGTGCCGGTGGCATACAGGTGCTGCTATTACTTTCGGGAAATAAGCATAGTAAAATTATTGCTCCAACCTAAATCTTCATAAAAAAGACCTGCCTAATTTTATCATACGAAATGCAAGTATAAATACAGTCATTCATTGGCCGATATTTGCCATTTCTATTTTACACTTCTTTAGCACATTTATTGCTTTATAATTAATTAAATACAAATATCATTCACTAATATTGAGATTTTCAACATACGCAACTATGAGGATAATGACTCAGGTTTATAGGAAAAACGGTACTTGTGTATTATTCAGAACACACTCAATAAGTGAAGTTAGGTTCTTTCGTGAAACAAACTGCAATGCAGGTACATTTTAATTAAAGATTTTTATATAGAGGTGGTTAGGTTAGGATAAGTTAGGTATTTCATATAATGCAACCCACCCCCACCCCCCTAATGTGCAAATATATAACCCAAACTTTTGATAACGCTAATGAAATAAAACAAAATATGATGAAAATATAATACTTTATTAGGAAAGTAAAACAGTTCAAAATAGGGATGATACCTTTTTATTGACAGTGAATAGATATAAAATTATTTAACTGGATATTTCAAACATATATACAGTGTTCATCATCAGCAGTAAAACTAAAAGACATGAATATGTGTTCGAAATATCCAGTTAGATAATTTTATATCTATTCACTGTCAATAAAAAGGTATCATCCCTATTTTGAACTGTTTTACTTTCGTCATGGAAAGGCAGTGTGGTCTTCGAACTTATCTATTTTATTAGGAAAATTGTAAAATTACAACTTAGAATTCTAACCTAACCTTTTGTCTTTGAGTTTTGTCTTTGTGGCTATGAAACCAGATTTTCTCATAAAATGTACCTGCATCGTAGTTTGTTTCACGAAAGAACCTAATTTTACTCATTGAGTGTGTTCTGAATAATACACAAGTACCGGAAAAACTTTGCATCAATCAATGCTCAAGCAACTTATTCTTGCTTACTAAAGCCGGACTTATTAATCAATATCTGATTGATTTTACTGGTCACAGGATAAACTTAAACTTTTTCGCATGCTGACCAACGGTCTGCGTAGGGCATGTACCGGTCTCCTGATTTCCTGCCTACGGCCCCGGGGGTGCAATGCGTGGTTGGGGGAAAATCAGGGAATATTGGCAAAAAAACGTTTTTTTTTATCATTTGTTGATGAGCAAGAGATTCTATTTACCTAATTTAATAAGGATGACTGAGCATATCGTCCAGTAGCCTAACCATAATCTTTATGAGCTCTAGAATCTCTACTTCAAATTTCAAAACCTTGCAGTTTGTGCTATGGCCAGATCACAGGTGCCACCAGAAAATTTCCAGGGCCATGTCCTGTCGCGAATTATGTTTTCACCAATATTTGATAAGACATCGTTCTCAATCGCCTACTCTTGTATTTTTTTAGTGTCTTCTTGTTTCCTAATGAGGGCGATTGCCCCCTGGCTACCGCCTTTCAGCGTCCATGGACCAGATTAAGCCAAAAATTACTTAAATACTTACTTAAAGAATACATAAATCCTTAAAACCGTGAATTGGAAGCTAGAGTAATTACAGTGGTCAAGTATGGTTCTGAACCTTGGGTACTACCAAAGACGGATATGGATTTTTAACAGTTTTCCAGGAGAAATGTCATGGTTTTGGGGACCCATGTGAATAGCCGTATTTCAAACTGTAAACCGCACGAAAGATGTGGTTTTCCCCGCTTTCCAGGGCTATACTGAGAGAAAGATTGGGATGGCTAGGATAAGATCTGCAGATGAAGCAGATTTTTAAAGCAGATTAACTAAAAAAAACTAGTTTTTTTAACTGAAAGTAAGAAGCGACATTAAAACTTAAAACGAACAGAAATTACTCCGTATATGAAATGGGTTGTCCCCTCCGCAGTTCCTCGCTCTTTACGCTAAAGTTTTTAATTGTTTTAAAAAGTAGAATTGTGGCAAAGAGTCAAACTTTAGCGTAAAGAGCGAGGGACTGCGGAGGGGACAACCCATTTCATATATGGAGTAATTTCTGTTCGTTTTAAGTTTTAATGTCGCTCCTTACTTTCAGTTAAAAAAACTAGTTTTTTTTTATTTAATTTCTGAACGTTTTTGAATTAATGCATGTTTGATTTTGGCTCTCCGCACATAAATTATTGAAATTAAATTAGTATATTAATTTTTTTTTGGCTAAATGGCTTTCTATTAGTTTTGATCAGACGATCTTGAGAAATAAGGGATGGGGAAGGAGGCCTAGCTGCCCTCCAATTTTTCGGTTACTTAAAAAGGCTACTAGAACTTTTAATTTTCAACGAACGTTTTTATTAGTAAAAAATATACGTAACTTAAGAATTAACTTACGTAACAAACTTTTATATTCTTATATTTTTATTATGTGTACGAGGGGGTTTGTACCCTCGTTAATACCTCGCTCTTTACACTAAATCGTAAGTTTTGTCCCAATTCTTTAAGAATGACCCCTGAATCAAAAAGGCCGTAGAATAAATAGTTGAAATTACTAAAAATATTTTAGCATAAAGAGCGAGGAATTTATCTCCTCCTAAATACCTCGCTCTTTATGCTAAAGTATTTTTAGAACCCCTCATATGCGTAATAATCTCTGTTCGTTTTAAATTTCAATGCTATTCCTTACTTTCATTTGAAAAAAGTTTTCATGTTTATTTTTTCATTGTTTTTTTTTATAGTAATGCTAGAAAATCCTGCGCCCTTTTCATTGAATTTTTCTTCCCCCATGACATATTCCTCAAAGGAAAGATCCTCCCACAAAGCCCTCTCCCATCAACCCCACCCCCAAACCAAAAAATCCCCATGAAAACGTCTGTACACTTCCCAATAACCATTACTATATGTAAACACTGGTCAAAGTTTGTAACTTGCAGCCCCTCCCCCAGGAATTGTGGGGGAGTAAGTCATTCCCAAAGACATAGTTATTATGGTTTTCGACTATGCGGAACAAAATGGCTATCTTAAAATTTTAATCTGTTGACTTTTGGAAAAAATTAGCGTGGGAGGGGGCCTATTTGCCCTCCAATTTTTTATCACTTAAAAAGGGCACTAGAACTTTTCATTTCCGTAAGAATGAGCCCTCTTGCGACACTCTAAGACCACCTGGTCGATACAATGACCCCTGGGGAAAAGAAAAAAAAAACAACAAACAAACAAACACGCACCCGTGATTTGTCTTCTGGCAAAAAATATGAAATTCCACATTTTTTTAAATAGGAGCTTGAAATTTTGCTATAGAGTTCTCTGATATGCCGAATGCGATAGTGTGATTTTCGTTAAGATTCTATGACTTTTAGGGGATGTTTCCCCCTTTTTTCCAAAACAGGGCAAATTTTCTCAGGCTCGTAACTTTTGATGACAAAGACTAAATTAATTGAAACTTATATATTTAGAATCAGCGTGAAAATTCGATTCTTTGGATGTATGTTTTAGCATCAAAAAATTTTCTCAGGCTCGTAACTTTTGATGACAAAGACTAAATTTGATGAAACTTCTATATTTAAAATTAGGATAAAAATCCGATTCTTTTGATACATTTTTTAACATCAAAATTCCGTTTTTTAGAGTTCCGTTTACTATTGAGCCGGGTCGCCCCTTACTACAGTTCTTTACCACGAACTGTTTGAAAAGAAAATAATTCGGTATTTCGGGGCTTCTGACATTATTACTCCTTTGCGGAAGTTAGGCTCAAAATTGAAAAAGGATTATATTTTTTCTCTGGGCCCCTTCCACCTCTTAGTTCGTTTATTTTCCCGTTAGTTTTCACCTGTTTTCGCTTTATAGTTGTGTTATCTCTTAGCAGTTCTTTCGTTAGTTGAGTTATGGTTGTGGTATATATGTTTTATCGCTCGTATATTTGTGTTATTTTCAAATTATACTCCATAATAGAGAGGCTCCAAACACCCAGCATTGTATATTAAGCTCTGAATTTGACGTTTTTTTCTAACGTGACCAGATTCGTCCTGCGCCCTTTTCATTGAATTTTTTCCCCCATGGCATATTTCTCCAAGGAAAGATCCTCCCACATAGCCCCCTCCCTCAACCCTACCCCCAAAACCAAAAAAATCCCCCTGAAAACGTCTGTACATTTCAAAATAACCATTATTATATATAAACACTGGTTGAAGTTTGTAACTTGCAGCCCCTCCCCCAGGAACTGTGGGGGAGTAAGTCATCCCCAAATACATAGTTATTATGATTTTCGACTATGCTGAACAAAATGGCTATCTCAAAATTTTGATCCGTTGACTTTGGGAAAAAAATGAGCGTGGGAGGGGGCCTAGATGCCCTCCAAATTTTTTGGTCACTTAAAAAGGGCACTAGAACTTTTCATTTCCGTTAGAATGAGCCCTCTTGCGACATTCTAGGACAACTTGGTCGATAAGATGACCCCTGGAAAAAAAAAAAAAACAAACAAACAAATAAACACGCACCCGTGATTTGTCTTCTGGCAAAAAATGCAAAATTCCACATTTTTGTAGATAGGAGCTTGAAACTTCTACAGTAGGGTTCTCTGATACGCTGAATCTGATGGTGTCATTTTCGTTAAGATCCTACGACTTTTAGGGGGTGTTTCCCCCTATTTTCCTAAATAAGGCAAATTTTCTCAGGCTCGTAACTTTTGATGGGTAAGACTAAACTTGATGAAATTTATATATTTAAAATCAGCATTAAAATGCGATTCTTTTGATGTAGCTATTGATATCAAAATCCAATTTTTTAGAGTTTTGGTTACTATTGAGCCGGATCACTCCTTACTACAGTT